>NC_046154.1:224559476-224911976 GCF_011064425.1 Rattus rattus | reverse complement strand
TATGTGAGTTAACAGTCAACATTGTTATCTTTGCTACTGTGTGATTCCAACCGAACACTTTCAGCAAATCTTTCAACAATTGTCACATATTTGAAAAAGAGGTGGGAGTTGGGGGGAGGGGAGATGGGATGGGGAGTTTGAAGAGGAAAAAACAGGTAGGGGGATAACAGTGCAAATAAATATAATAACCAATAAAAAATACCTAGCATAATAACAATCGAAAAGATAAGCATTGCACTCAATTTCTTTGAACAATGAATTATCTTTAAGTGAATATGCTCAGACATATGTGCTCACTGTGCACTGCCATTTATTGGCAAGGTGAATTCTGAACAACACTTTGCTTTTGCCTATTTATTCAGCTGATGTGTTACTTATACATAATATATATGTAATTCCTTGTAATGTATTTGAGGGTGTCAAAAATATTTGTATAATGCTGCATATTATATATTTATATAGCATATACAGATATGTATTTGTATTTAAAAATACATAATATATATAGACATATAATACTAAATGTTCCTATATTATTGATTTATATCCTCACCAAAATTTTGAGGTGCTAGAGAGATTACTTTAGTAAATCGATACGTGAGCAGCTATCACACGTGGCCACGCGATCACAATGTACTGAGTATGATGTAGCTAACAGAGAATAACCCAAAGGACAGTGAGGACAGTTGGGTCAACAAATAATATTAATGATGAAGGACTTCTAGATGCCCAGCGTGTAGTCAGTACAAAGGAAAAGAAGACTGGAGGTCGATATGGTCACTGATATGTTTTTACCACAATAGGTCTTTAGTTAACAAAGAAGACAGCACTCTGGAGCTCCAAGAAGCCAGAGAGAGAACCAAAAAATAAATAGAGATCCATTTATGAGAAGGAATAAAATCCAACATTCCTAATACCAATATTAACAGTGACCTAGCCCTCAAGGAACTTACATTTGCGGCAACCTGGTAGAATAGCCAGGCTGAAAGAAAATTTGAATGCTTGCAATGAAGTAAAATGCTGTCTCTATATAATTCAGTTCTTTAGATTGCATTCTGTTGGAGCACTTGATTATAAAATGTGAGGTTTAGCTTGTGAACTGGAGTGTCATAAAAATCTTCAAATGAACTTTGACTTAGAGTAAGACAGCATTTTCAACAGTCTCAGAAATGTCCCTAAATATATTTCTGCCCTGGTTATGTGCATTTATATGAAGCAGAGCTATGAGCATTGATTATTGAATAATCTAAATATCAATCAATTCTGAGAAACATGGAAGACGTTCCGTGTCTTGGAGGCACCCAGCTCTGTGGCTTACAAAAGTGTTTCAGTCTTGCTCCTGCACAAAGTTAGCTTTTGTTGGTCTCAGCCATGCCGTCACACCAGCAGTGCTGGCAAATTCTGAATGGAATCTAATATTCAGCCAGCGTTTCATTATTTACGCAAAACACACACGAGCATGTCCCTCTGAACATATGCAAGTTTCCCTTGCTCCATACTAGATGGCAAAGAGGAATACCAAATAATTATATTCGAAGAAATTTATCTATGATTCTTTTCATTAAATATTTCATCTGTGAATGAGTTTTACACATTTTTAAAACCTGAGGTGATGTGAAGATCACCTGGAAAAATGAAATTGTGAGCTAAGAAGACCCTGTTTATGGAATAGTGTCAAGAGAAAGCTGTATACATTCAAACAGGCGTACGTTTCTATTTTAAAAACATGTGAACCTATGTTATGCTTGGGTCTGTGATGTTTCATGACTAGCACAAGGAAATAAGCACCGGGCGTGTATCAGTATTTAAGATATGTGGGACTTGAAGGAAAGGTTGTAAAAGCTATATCTTTTTCTCTTTATATACAAGCACAATGGGCATACTTCAAAATTTTGGGAATTTTTTGATGAAAGCAGCCTTCTATATTCCCTTCTTCAGTTATATCATGGGTATTTCTCTTTCTTTCTTTCTTTCTTTCTTTCTTTCTTTCTTTCTTTCTTTCTTTCTTTCTCTCTCTCTCTCTCTCTCTCTCTCTCTCTCTCTTTCCTTTTTCTTTTTTCTTTTCTTCTTTTTATTTTTTTTGTACTAACATTTTTCTGACCATCCCCTAACCTAAGAGTGTCAGCTGCACTCGTTTGTTTTCTCACTTGCCTTTCATTTTCTGAGACACGGTCTTCTTAGTTGCTGCGGCTGTCCAGGAACTAGTGATATTTCTCCTACCTCACACTCTCTAGTGATGAGATTACAGGTAGGTATCACCATGCAGGCTTCTGCAAGGTATTTTGATAATATTACCGAATCTCTGATACAACGAATATAATTTGCGATTGAATTTTCTTTTTATTCAACTGAATGAGGATAATCAGCATTTAGAAGACGATGCAGAAAAAGAGGAATACTTTAGGGGAAAAGTAGTAAAAACATAAACTTTGGGAGATGAGAATTTAAAAGTGTATACAGTTTTCATAATGAAATTTGACTTATTTTGTATCTCCACTTATATTTTTTGACAAATTTTTTGAAAAAAAATTAAATTGCTAACTCTCAGACAAGGGGCTATACTAAAAGAGTATGGAGTGTCGTGCTCTTTCTAGAATGTAATTTTCCGAGCTTCCTTAAGCAAATCCGTGTTTTGAGTCATGCCCAGTAGATGGCGCCAGAGAGAAGGCAGCAGCAAACCTTGAATGCTGCATCTTGAAATACAGCAGCTATATTTTCGAAGGCTTCCAGCCTGTGATTCCTGGCAAGACAGTGAGCAGAGGGAGAAAACAGACAGTTTATAGCCTCTGTCACTCTTCTTGGCAGTACCAGAAGACCCTCTGGTCTATTGAACTGGAGGATTCCTTTCCTGTAGAAACAGTTGACGGCAGCCAAGTGACTGCGTGTCCCAAGACCTTTGAAAAGGACGTCCTGCATCACTCAGATGGTCTTCTGTGCTGGAAGGCCTTTCCACGTCTGTGACTGATGGCTGGCAGCTAGATGAAAATCTGTACAGCTACTCTGTGTCTGCCAGATAAATCTACTACAGCATCTTAAAGACAACTAAAACAAACAACAACTATGATTCATACCTAGACCGTGAAACACCATTTTTACTCATAAATACAAGAACAGTTTGTACAAATTAAACAGTTTAGGGGGTTTCATCCTTTTCCCAATTAGCCACTTTCTGGAATTGGAATGGCATAATGAAGAATTGTTCAAAAGGGAATGTTATAAAGTGTTCAAGCTAATAAACTGTAAATCCATGTCAGTTATCTGTAGAGTGGTGGGATTAAAAATGCAGGTAAACTGTCTCTTCCTCCTGCCCTATTGTACCTCCTGCCAAATTATCCAGGAAATCTCATGGTCCCTTAAATGTCCTGACTTCTGATCACTACATTCGGGAGTCAGAAACTGCAGAACTATGCATAAAAGGTACAACTTTACCCTTCCAGTATACATACCACAAACATAAATTTCGTGTGTGTGTGTGTGTGTGTGTGTGTGTGTTTCAGAATATCTGGTTTATAGAAGTAATTTAGAATTTCTGTGATGTGAGTTAGTCAGATATGGCAGAAAGAGCAAAGTATTATCAATAATAAGAAAGTGGTGAGATTATGGAAGACTTTAATAAAATACTTAAGAATCTGTGCTAATTCAGCATTATCCAGTGGGACCTCCTGCAATGATGGACTATTCTATAATCTGCAGCCACATATAGTGATGGAGCAACTGAAATGCAACCAGTAGGACTGGGGCAGTTAATATTTGCTTGGCTTAATTTACAATTAGATTTAAATATGTGCCCAGTCATTGCTGTACTGTCAAGGGCTGATAGGATGATGGAGGACACTGAAAGGTTAGCAGCAGAGGAAGTGAATAATGAGGCTTAAGATAAGTGTAACCAAATGAATTGAATGGTAAGACCTCCGATGGCACAGAGATCTAGAAAGGTATTTAAAATGAAGATCTTAATGCAGTTACGTTTAGGTGAATCCGTGAACTGAATGCACTGGCCAAATGAGTGGGGAAGAACAAATTAGGAGAATACTTTAGCACGAGAGAGAAATTATCAGATGTGTGTAGCCTAACTCTGCATTTGCAAGGAGAGTCACTCATACTAAGGGAAGCAAAAATTCCCATTCAAACAAAGGGATTCCTGGAAATGAGATGTGTTTTCCAATAGGCACACTGACCTGCCCAAAGTGTTTCAAGACTATTGCTGTATCGGATTCTGAAATTTGTCTCATGACAATGTGAAAACTGCAGCCTGATTCAGACATGGGCTCATGTGTCAGAGAAGAAAGCCTGTGGTAATATTTAAATCTGGCTTGCACCTCTCCTCCCCTAATAGTTTTTTTCCTCTGCGAATTAGCTGTTCTTTTATTTACCCAAGAGGTATGTTTAATTTTTGAAGAAAGAGTTTAACTATAGTCTGCTAGTCTGCTAATCTGAGGAGAATCACTTAGGAGGAGCCCATGGACTGTTTGACAGTTCTCTTAGAAGAAAGTATCAGTGAATCCACCTTGAATTACTGCCTTTCCCTTTGGGATGTGTGTTTTAATTTTGATTGCAATATTGAAAGTTATTACAAAATTAGATATCTCAGGTAATTACTTTATAATGCATATAAATTGAAAGGTCAGAAATACTGTAGTTAAATTACATGTTCTGTGTCAATGTCAAACTGAAAGTGTGGGCAGACCTGAATTCCCATTCGGTGCTTGGGTCCTCTGAGTTCATTGACATTCTTGGCAGAGTACAGTTCCTCGTGGTTGTGGAACCAAAGTCCTCAGCTTCCAAAGACAGCTGATACTCTGATGAACTGAGAATCCGATTCTCTCTTTTTGGGGGTCAAAACAGACTCAATTGGTGTGGAAATTAAATTAAATCTGCAAAACTCCACCATCCTTGTAATGAAACATTACCACTGAGGTGACCTCTTGTCATTTTCTCAATCTGGCTAAGATTTGAAAGGAAGGCTTGCACTGGGCATATGTAGCAGCGCGTGGAACACATGGGCCTTGTTTTAGAGTTTTGTCTACCATATCCAGACTCAACTCTGCATTCATATCTCTATTACAGTGTTGCACCTTCCTCATTTAAGATCATACACACATACATTTATCTATTCAAGTAATGACCCTGAAGGGCTGAAGTAAGATTATTTTATCATGTAGATACTAAATGGTTTCATAGGTGACTAACTTATCTTTCCATGTTAAAGGCAATACCATATTCTTAAATCTTATATAGATCTAAAATTGCTATCATAATATGTAAATGAGATTATATTAAAATACACGCACGCACAACTAATTAACAAGATAGTAAATATGAAGTTGTTGTGGAAACAAAACAAGAAAAAGTGCATTCTGAAATCATTTGTCAGCTCCTAATATATCAAAGAAGCGATGTACTGTGATCAGGGCAATGGTTTTAGAGAGAGGGAAAAATAAACCACTGATTTAAATACAGGAAAGGCAAATACAAATTTAAGAAGCAAAAATGAACAACTTCAGATATTATGCATTGCACTGTTGGATTTGAATGTTTGTGTAAAGTAAGTTTGTTAAGCTCCATCTGATCCTTCTATTTCTCTTTCTCCTATGTTCATTTTTAGTAATACATAAAAATATGCTCGGTGAAAAACATACAGAAATTGCTTAACAAGTATCTATGCAAAATTTCAGAGTATCCACTTCATTTCAGAGTAAGGCATGTGTTAGCCAGAAATATGTGGAAGACTCTAAATTATAAGATAAAGTGTGTATATGTGTAGGACAAATATTGAAAACTGAGGTAAAATGTTCATGTATTAGGAAACAATCATTCTTCATTTCTCGGAAGCATCCCTCAGAGTTTATTGCTTAAAGAAAGCACTGGTGATTCTCCTCAGGACCACTATTATGGCAAGTTGTAAGGAGTAAGATACAATGTTCAACTGGCAAGGAAGTACACAAGATAGTGGAGGAAGAGACATAAAATTCAAGTGAAATATACCAAGACCAAAACCCACTTCCTTAGGGGATGGAAGAGTTTATTTGGCTTATCAGTCCTGACCAGAATCCTTATTGAGGAAAGCCAGGAACTGGAATCAAGCTGACCAGGAACCAAGAGGCAGTCACTGAAGCAGGGATCATAGATGGATACTGATGACTGGCTCGTTCTCTACTGCATTCTTAGTCCCCTCCCTCCCCCTCCTCCTCCTCCTCCTCTTCTTCCTCCTCCTCCTCCTCCTCCTCCTTCTCCTTCTTCTTCTCTCTCTCTATCTCTCTCTCCTTCTCTCTCTTCCCCCCTCTCTTCCTTTCTCCCTCCCCCTCTCCCTTTCTCTTATACAACAGCAAAACTACCTGCCTAGGTAAATTATTGCCTACAATGGCTTAGGCCCTTCCACATCTATCACCACCACCACCACCACCACCACCACAACCACCACCACTACCACCACCACCACCACCACTACTAGTAAACAAAATCCTTATAGCCTTGCCAAAAGGCCAATCATTTGCAAATATTTACTCAGTTGATGTTCCCTCTTCCCAGATGAACTTCATAGCATATATGAACTTCATAGCATATATGAACTTGTCATAAAGTAACTGATATAGATAGAAATATTTATTAGAAAAAGCTGCTTTATGAGTCTAAAGAAGTATTTCTCAACTTCTGGCAGAATGACCCTTTGAGTGGTCAAATAACCCTTTCACAAGTCTCATATCAGATAGTCTGCATATCAAATATTTACACGAGGACAAAAATGGTAGTGAAATTACAGTTACTAAGTAGCAATTAAAAATAGTTTTATGGTTGAAAGTCACCACAACATGAGAAATTATATTAGTGGGTAGTAATGCAAGGAAGGTTGAGGAACACTTCTCTAGGGAAATAACAAACATAGAAAATGCATATACACATATATAACTGTATATACAAATATATATAATGAGAAAATACCTTTTTGTACATATGCATGGTTGTGAATACTGAGAGAATGATTTTTCTGTGGATTTTCTTGCCATATTTGTAAACTCTTCATCTTCACAGGACATGGCTATAGTAGCAGGTTCCATAAAAGGTCTCCTGATTTCAGAGATTTTGTTCATTATGCAGCAGTGAGTGGATTTCCTATTGACAGCCCTAGACAACCTAGCCTTTTTCTTATTTTCTTGTTGATCCAGAGTCCTTCAGAGGCCAGTCAATGTGGTGACTGTCTTGAACTCTAGTCCAGTGGAGTGTTTGGTCCACTACCAGAAGCATATACCATTTGGAATAAAACTTTTAGTACAACTCCCATATATTCTTGTACTGTATTTATAACCGTCATTATAAGGTGTGAAAGTTCTTTTGGGTGACGTTTAGTAAGTATGGTGGTTTGAATGAAAATGACCTCCATAGGCTCATATATTTCAATGCAGGGTCCTAGTTTTGGGGAATTATTTGGGAAAAATTAGAAGTTATGGTCTTGTTTAAGGAAAAGTATCATTGGGGTGAACATTGAGATTTTTTTTGAACCCAACAACCAGATTCATGTGTTAAATGCTCAATGTACAATACATCCACACAATTAACTTACAACCAATTGATAATGATATAATCTGCCCACCTAGAGAAGATATATTACTCATCTAGACATACAAAGCCCTGTACACATCCATCCCATAAGAATAGTCATAATAACCTGTAGATGTGCAGAGAAAAATCTTAACATTCCTTGCCATGTTCTCTCTCAGCTGCCTCTCTCTCTTCCAGTGTCCTTCTCCTCCAAAACTTTTCTCCTGCCCATCCCTCCTTCTTGTCCAATGACAGGCCTCATTCTATCCTGTATCTGCCTTCACATGCATAATGACATCATCCTACATTATGGCAGTATGTACCAAAATGTTGAAAATACTTTTCCTTTTTAAAAATTTATTTATTTATTTATTTATTTATTTATTATTGGATACATTTTAAAAATTTACATTTCAAATGTTATTCCCTTTCCAGGTTTCCAAGACATAAGCCCCCTATCCCATCACCCTCCCCTTCATCTATAAGAGTGTTGAGGTTTTAAAAAACCCAACCAGGCCCAGTTTATCTCTGCCTGCTGCCCGTGGATCAGGAAGTAAAGCTGTCAGCCCGTGCTTTAGTACCATGCCTGTCTGCTTTCCACCATGACTGCAATGGGCTAACCCTCTAAAACTGCAAACAAGCTCTCAGTAAAATACTTACTTTTATTAGACTTTCTTTCTTTCTTTCTTTCTTTCTTGCTCCCTGCATTCCTTTCTCCTTCTTTCTTTTTTGTCATGTCATCTCTTCAGAGAAACAGAGGTATGTAAGATTCTGCGTAAGTGTACCCCTTGACTCTGTAGCCTGTGAATCCTAGATAAAGCAAAAATGACTATGAGGTGCATTCTCATTCTCAGGCTAAAGAATCTTGCTTGAGACTTGTGATACCATAGCCTAGCAGGTTCTACAACTGTCTTTCCGAAGGATATTTTCAACATTCGATCACACCAGGCACATTCAGAAGTAGAAAGCATGCAATGCTAGAGGATTCTGTCCCTAAGGACTCATACTCCTTCCTGGACTTCACTCACTTTGAAGTTCCTTGATCACAGGTAATGATGTATATACATGTGAGTCAGATCATTGTGCTTAATAAATATGTGGAAATGTAAGTCAAGAGTAAAGAGCAGCATGTTCATCGCAGCCTTATTTATAATAGCCAGAAGCTGGAAAGAACCCAGATGCCCTTCAACAGAGGAATGGATACAGAAAATGTGGTACATCTACACAATGGAATATTACTCAGCTATCAAAAACAATGACTTTATGAAATTCATAGGCAAATGGTCGGAACTGGAAAATATCATCCTGAGTGAGGTAACCCAATCACAGAAAAACACACACAGTATGCACTCATTGATAAGTGGCTATTAGCCCAAATGCTTGAATTACCCTAGATGCCTAGAACAAATGAAACTCAAGACGGATGATCAAAATGTGAATGCTTCAGTCCTTCTTTAAAAGGGGAACAAGAATACCCTTGGCAGGGAATAGAGAGGCAAAGTTTAAAACAGACACAGAAGGAACACCCATTCAGAGCCTGCCCCACATGTGGCCCATGCATATACAGCCATCCAATTAGACAAGATGGATGAAGCAAAGAAGTGCAGGCCGATAGGAGCCGGATGTAGATCTCTCCCGAGAGACACAGCCAGAATACAGCAAACACAGAGGCGTATGCCAGCAGCAAACCACTGATTTGAGAATAGGACCCCCGTTGAAGGAATCAGAGAAAGAACTGGAAGAGCTTGAAGGGGCTCGAGACCCCATATGTACAACAATGCCAAGCAACCAGAGCATCCAGGGACTAAGCCACTACCTAAAGACTATACATGGACTGACCCTGGACTCTGAACTCATAGGTAGCAATGAATATCCTAGTAAGAGCACCAGTGGAAGGGAAAGCCCTGGGTCCTGCTAAGACTGAACCCCCAGTGAACTAGATTGTTGGGGGGAGGGCGGCAAGGGGGGGAGGATGGGGAGGGGAATACCCATAAAGAAGGGGAGGGGTGAGGGGGATGTTTGCCTGGAAACCGGGAAAGGGAATAACACTCGAAATGTATATTAGAAATACTCAAGTTAAAAAAAAAAAAAAGAGCAGCATGTGAAACTGTACAGTTGGTACTGTAGTCTGTACTTTCATGGATATATTGGCACAGCATAGATGCAGTACTAAGGGTAAAATACTATTCCTTTCCCAGTGTGTCAGGTGCTTGAGGGCTTCTTAGTAGTTGCCTTTTTTGCTGTCTTGAGGACAACAATACATTTGACTTCAGCCACCATGATTATATGCTGCCATTGGCATTTTCTCAGCCCTGACAGTTTGCTTCCGGCTCTATTTTCCTTTGTTTACTTGTTTCTATAGTTGATCTTCCAGGTAATGAGTTATCATTGCATGAGAAATTATTATGACCTGTCATACTTCTTAGGTATGATATATATTAGAGTTAATATATATGTATATGCTCTTTGTTCTTTCAACTAAATTATGAGTTCTTTGAAGGCAGGACACAAATCAATTTCAGGTTTAGATTTCTCATAATAAACAGCACACTGATTTTTATAAAGAGGTATCAAATTTAATACAGCTAACTTTCAATTATGGAAAATAGTCTGTTTCTCAACGCTGTGAACTGAATGAATATGTTCTCATGAATCTATTTCCCATTTTTTTTGAGAAAAGAAATACTAGTTTCATGGCAACATCAAAGGCTTAAATTCCTAAAACACCAAGGATTATTTATATATGAATAACCAGTTATTTTCAGACCATGGAGTGTAATTTATATATCTGTTGAACAATATATTTGCTTTGGGCAAACAAGATCAAAAAACCATCTCTTCTTTGGAAACTGCTGTGCTCCTGAAATACCCATGTAATCCTGACCTTGGAAGCAGTGGAGCCAACCTCGTCATCATTTTACTCTTGAGGTTGAGATTTCCTGTGAGGACATTTAAATTTGTAGGGAAAATGATGATATAATCCTATCTTTCTGCTTCTTCATCAACTTTGCTTATGGAGGATATCTGTCTCAACATTCTACAACAGATAATGTGACTATTCTGTCCATTTGTCTGGATCTCTATAAATATAGTTTTGTAACATTAAAGTTTAATTTAGAAACAAATGTACACACTAATAGTACAATTCTACGCACACAGCTAAGGAGAAATAGTTCTTCAGATTGCAGTCTATTTTGAATGAGCACTCTGTTTTGAATCAGATAAATGAGGTTTTACTAAGCATAGCTCTTGCAAGAGTTCCTCAAAATAAGAAAGGCATATTTGTATAAGACTTGGCAATTGAAACATGCTGACAGAATATTTAAAACATATTTGTAGAGGGCTGAAAACTTTTTTAGCTATTGGCACTGTTTTTGGGAATTTTAATGTATTTTACATTTCTTATCAATGTATATTCTTTTCACACAACAATTTCTCAAACATTTGTATCAGACATAGAAACTTATTTTTAAATAAAAATGTAATTCTGGCAATCCTACACTTGGAAAAAATCAAGCGATATAATTTTCTTTTTTATTTTCACTTGTTTTCAGATGGCTGGCAGGAAAGCAAGTGATAGTTTCTGGCACTTAAAGTGAATCATGGTGAGCTGAGGAGACTTGAGATAAATAATATTCCCTCCTGGTCACTGAGGAATCCACTGACATACAACACACTCATTATTAATAAACACTTGACAAGATAAGTTTGTAACTAATCCATGATCCAACGTTGTCTTAAACACTTAACCACCTTCTTCTTCTTCTTCTTCTTCTTCTTCTTCTTCTTCTTCTTCTTCTTCTTCTTCTTCTTCTTCTTCTTCTTCTTCTTCTTCTTCTTCTTCTTCTTCTATTTCTCCTCCTCCTCCTCCTCCTCCTCCTCATCATCATTGTTATTATTATTATTATTATTATTATTATTATTATTATTATTATTAATCGTGGATGTGTGTATTGCTCAGGCATGAACACCAGAGCACATAGTTTGCAGCAGTTAGTTTTCTCCTTTCACCATGAGGCCTATAGGGTCTGAGCTTTAAAGTTTTCACCTGAGAAGCAAGTGTGTTTACCAGCCAACTCATTGGCCTTCAGTCTCTTAATATCAAACTGTAGTTACTATTATTCTTTTAGGCTTTGGAACACTTCTTTTCTTCAAAAGAAGTTAAGTAACACAAAACTCAAAAAAATAATTGAACCACTTAAAATTTGTTTAGGATCCAATGAATAATTTGTCATATTTCTTTCAAAGTTATTATTTTCCCTTCCAAAGGGCTCTAAAATGTCATGTAGTCTTTAATTTAAATAAAAATAAACAAATTAGATACTGCATAAGAGCTACAAGATGACATAGAAGAGAACACAAGAAAATAATTATTTGAAGAGAGAGTGTATTTACTACCCTGGTCAATTATGATAAACTCTATCATAGGCCCCTTAGAAAACTACACCCAACTAATATGCACATTAAATACTCACTTTTAGCTTATAGCTATTTTCCAATTATACCCATAGATAAATATGTTGTCCAACCCTCATCAACAAATCTTCTCTTTGCAACAAATGGAGACAACTACATAAAACCACAACCAACCAATATGCATAGTTATGGAGTCCAGCCCTACTAGATGCATCGACAAAACAATGGCACAGCTAAGCTTCAGGAACACTGTGGAGGGAGGGATAGGAAGATGGAAAGAGACAAGGATAAGGGGCTGGGCTCTCAGCTTATGTCTTCTAGTAAGTCAGAAGGCACAACTATCAAGTCTCATCAGTGTGACTGCCCAAGTGTGAGCTGAACATGAGTGACGTCAAAATACCAAAATACATGCCAAAATGGATGGGAAAAGGCATGTGAGGCTTTAAATATATATGTATATTTGAATATATACTTATATATGAATATATTCCTATATACACGCACACGCACACGCACACACACACACATTTATATATATGTATATATATATATACAAGTAGGTGAGAAAAGCTGGGAATTGGAAGGATTGTTTTGATAAAGCACACCAATTCATTGTGCAGGGCCAAGCAGTAATATCTGAAAGCAAACATATAATCAACATTATTCAAACTAAATAGATTACATTTTAGAATATATGTGCATAGACGTGTATGCATGCATTTACAAATAGTGTAAAAGACACCGTGTGTGTGAGGGAGAGCTCGGGGGTATATGCAAGGATTTGTAGGGAAGAAAGGGAAGGTATAAAGTATATTATTTTATTATACTCCAAAATAATGAAAGTGATAATCAGATCGCTGTTTTCACTACTTCATATTTCTGTTTGCTTCTCATTTCCCTGAGATTTTACTCTGATCTCTGGTATACGTGCAGTACATGCAATGCTTCTCTTTCTTTCGTTGTTGTACATAGTTACCCAACCCACAGTACGGAAAGCATAGTGAAAGAACACTGAGGCCACATGACCTGCCATTGTGTAATTGTTTTATTTACATCTGCATTAGCTTTTATATACAAAGAATTCCAACAGGGATGTAATTTGAGGTATCTTAGGAGGAGGAGGAAAAACAAGACAAGCGAGCCTGTGTTAGACATGCTATACATGCATCTTAAATGCTGGTGCCTCCATTTCCTCTCCTGTAGCATCTGTTATTGTCTTTCCTAGATAATAGAGACAGAATGTTCAAGAAAGAATTGTGAAATCTATTCTCAGAAGATTGAAAACAGTGAAAATGAAGTAGCAGAAGGAAGGACAGTGAGGGAGTGCTCTATGGCACATTAAAAACAAATCAAAGGACCTAGATTCTAGCCCTGGTTTTTCCAGATCTGTGATCTTGGGCTGAAATAATATCTTAGAAGACACTTTGTTATGTGTCTCATGAGTGCAGTAACTGTATAGTTTCCCAAAGTCCTCACAAATACGTTATTTTGTAACTCTATGAATAAAAGAGGCTCATGAATCTGTAATGGAGAGCAGTCTGAAGTTAAGCTGTCTTGGGCTGAGGGTAGCTGCCTTTGTGCTGTTGTTTTGACTTTTTCTATTTCTAGACTGGTGCTGAAGTGCCTTCTCTATTCATGAGCCGTGGTCATCTACTTGGAAACTATTGCCAAATGTTACTCAGTGTAAAGACACGATCCACTCATCATAAGAACTCTCATAGTGTGTGGCTCTCCTACCTGGGAAGCTCTATTTTCTATGCCACCATAGTCATGCTGAATTTGGCAAAGCTTGGTTTTGGCTCAGGCATGAAAACAGCACTTAGACCTTTGTGGCCTCTGCCCAGCATGGCCACATTCTAGCATTTCTCCATTAGAGAAAATTGACCTATTCCTAGGATGTGTCTTGGAATATATAAATTCAATTTTGTATAAAATATGAAACTTTGGGATTTTGATAACCACTCCTGATTTTATATCTCATTTTTATGCCTCTGTTTCCAATATCCAGACTTGAATGCCTGGGACAGTTGTTTTCTTCCAAGAAAGTACTTAAGTATTTTAATTTCTGTTATTGATTTAAAACATTAAAACATATTATACCTGTGCTGGTATTATGTGTTTGTGTGTGATGTGATGTGATGTGATGTGTGTGTGTGTGTGCTTGTGTGCATGCATGTGTGTGCATGTGCTTGTGTGTGTGTGTACATGCACATATGCATGCATGTTTTCATTTAGGTATTGTAGAGAAGGAATTTTTTTCCTCAATTATTATGATCATTCATGACTCATTTTAATTTTGGTTCTTATCTTTCATATTTTAGAAAGTTATATTTTATTTCCCCTCCTCCTTCTCTTCCTCCTCCATATCTTTATCTTTACCTTTCGTTTCTTATTCCTGTTCATCAACTTCCTCCTTTTCCTTTAACATAAAAAAAGGCACAAATGGTTTAAGGTACATGACCTCACTAACGGCAGGAAGTTTGGTAGGTTTCAGTACTAAGCATAATTTCTCTCAAGCTAAGCAGACTTCAAATCGAATAGAGAAGTATTGGATAACATCAAAATATGAGTGCCACGATTGCACATTAGAGATGGCTTAACCTGCTAGCCATTGTTTTGCACCATAAGCATTACAAATGAATGGAGTATTGGTTGCTTGCCTTTCTTAGAGAGGGAAGAAAACAGAGGGAGGTAACATTAAAAAGGGAAAGAATGAGAGCATTTTGAAGCAGAAAAGAAATGGGGAGAAGAGATCTGATCATGTTTTCAAAATAGAAACAAAACTGAAAACAATCACAACCAAATGTCATCACAATGATTGTATGAACCTATACATATGGACCAATACATATGAAATATACTTTAGCTTATGTAATTTGGTTGTTTCTGATTTACAAAATCCATGAAACTATTGGGGGAGTTGGTTTACTCTTTGCTTAATTTGTATGTTACACTTCATGCATACTCTTATCACTTTACTGACAAACATAGTGGCAGAAACTGGGAACAGAGAGAGAGAGAGAGAGAGAGAGAGAGAGAGAGAGAGAGAGAGAGAGAGAGAGAGAGAGAGAAATTGAACACTTTGCTTGATGTGATGCGAAACAGCTAGAAATTTTAAGGAGATAAGATTTCTTTTGTTTAAAAGAAAACACTTTTCTTATTTTAATTACAGATATCTATTTTAAAATAAATTCAATGTGTAATTGTGAATATTAGTAGTGTTGCATGCTAAATTGTCATATGATAGTGTGCATCATAATGATCATAATTAACTCAGGATAAAAATTCCCTTTTCTCAAAAAAGTAATTTCTTATGTAGTAAAGGCTTCCATATCTTTTTAGCTCATATGGGATATAAGTTGTGGCCAGCTTTACTTACGGTTGAATTTATCCATCCAATTTCAATATCTGTTCCCCGTCCTGCTCATCCTCTCCTCTCATATTTCTCTGAACTCTCTCACCACCACAGTTCAGTTTTCTTTTTCTCTGATTAAATTATCTTTTCTTAAAAGATAGTAAAACTGCTAAGGGAAGGGGAGATCAAGTTAGCGACTGAAGGGTTGGGGGGCGAAGGAGCGCAGAAATAGCAGAGGGGAGCAGAAGAATAGACTCTGAAGCACAGGCTTCAATTTGATTCAGGGTACAAGGAAGGGAAGTGAGGCAATTACCAGATGTGTGATGGAGGTTGAGCGAGTGGGTGTGCCTACCTACCTACCGCTGCTGCTTCTTACTCTACATCTAAATTCAGGTTCCTCTCACAAGGATGCAATTACCTGATAAGATTCCTTCAACAGGGATTCTCTGTATGTTGAGTTTGACAGAGGGAAGGTGTGATTTGATGTTTGCTAGCAGAGAACAGTAAATAGGACATACTCTGCCACTCACAGTTGTCCCCACTTTTTCATTAGGGCACAGCATTTTTGCAGAAGTCTTTCTGATGCCAACACACCAACAGAGACAGTTAATTTGTTTTTATTATCATCATCCACTTTAGGATTGTTCTAAGAGCTATGACACTGGCCATTTCTTTTGCTCCTCATCCAAGAAGCATTTATTTCTGTTGATCTTGTTGGCCTGGTGTAAAATACTTCTTTTGAGATTGGCATTCCCCAGTGACTAAGTGGTAAATTGCGCTGTCTGGAAAATTACTGTGAGTTCCACTGTGGTTTTGGTTCAGTAGGTTTTTATGTATTTTTACAAATTTTATACATACACCCAGAGGCTTTCTGGCACTGGCCACATTTCAATATTCAAGAGAGTGAGTATGAACCAATGACTGGTTTCCACTTTTAGAGTCAGTGTTTTAAATACATTGAAATATATATATATATATAAAGATTCTTTTTGAAGTTTGGGACAGAGATGATTTGGAAAAGATTTTATTAATATTACATAGAAGGGGCTCTTTCTACAACTTATTTCAAGATACATCTTTTAGGTCATGAGAGAAATATATTGTGTCTGAATTCCAGAACCTAGAGGAAGTGTATTTAATGTTTTAAAATTTTGTTTTGTATATCTAGTGGCTGAAAAAGGTCAATTTTAATTGGTTTAACCTATTTCTGAGACAACTCTCAGCCTTTAGTCAACTTGAGCATAGCAACAGTTGATGAAATAAAAAATATTTGTTTGGAAATAAAGACAAAATTACTTTCAAAAATAGAGAACAGCTCTTTCAAGAATTTAAAAAACTGTACATGTTAAATTATTTTCCTCCCTTCTGACAGACTGAAATAAAACACCAGTAAAATCAAGCCAAATGACCTTTTCCATTGAAAATAAATTTTACAGTGAGATAAAAACCTAATAGTTCTCGTATGCATAATTAGTCCCCCAAATTAACTGTAAATCACTCGAATAAATTAAAGTCAACTAAAGCATCTTATGATTATTGGTGAAAATTTAAGTATTCAAAATTCTGAATGATATGTTGTGGAATTTGCCTTTGACCATGAAAATGAGGGCTTTATTTGAGAAGTTATAATATATGCCAACACATAAGGAATGGCGGAATTTTAATAAAGAAGGGTTTTGTGTGTGTGTGTGTGTGTGTGTGTGTGTGTGTGTGTGTGTGTGTGTGTGTGTATCATCATGTTAATCTGCCATGACAGAAATAGGTAAAGCTCCTAAAGTAGCATGGGAGTGTGATGCTTAAAATTCCTGCTTCTACTGTTCTTATTTCACGGTAGTTTCATTTTGACCACTGATTTTTCATGTGCTAATAGATGTCAGCAACTCTTGTGTGCTACCATGTTGAAATGCTATTAGGATTCTCGTGTTTTGCTTGGTAATCCCTTGAAATCTTTAGACCAAGAGAACTGTAAAAGTCTGAAATGTTTTTCTAACTGAGGGTTTCCAGAATTGGTCCTTTGGAGAGAGCCACCCACTCAGATATTGAATACCCTCTTGGTGTAATGTGGAAAAAGTGGTTGGTGAAATCTGGTCCTTCCAGCAAGCTCCCCCACCCCTGCCTTCCATGAAGGAATGAACAAACAGACATCGTTATTGTACAGAGGGAGACACACCCATGGGGATCGCGTCATCAGTTATTTAAGTGAATGGAAACATCTCAAGTGAACTGATGAAATGCGAAAGCGTAAACAGGTTACACCCTTCCTCTTTCAGTCGCAAGGCCACTGGGCTGTCACTTCTCCACAGGGCTCCCTCCCTGTCTAGCAAAGAGCCTACTTGGCTTGCAAACTATGCCCCTGTCTGAGCTACAACTAATCATACCATTCCTGACTTGCCATCAGAAACCCCCACAGAAAATCCTCTATCCTGTTTGTGGTGCAGCTCTGTTATTTGGAGAAAATCAATTCCACGCCATTTGTTCCTCCTTCGTCTGGGTCGTTTTCCCAACTTCCTTGCTTTTCTTTCTTTCGGCTTTTAATTATCATGCTTCTCTTAACTTATCCTCTTTAAATCTCCAGGGCTATTTTAAAGGAGGCTTGCTCACCAGTTGCAACTCTCCAAGGCCTCATTTGGAAAAACTAACCATCCCTCTCTGTCCTGGAGCTGCCAAGAGCCATCATGAGTCATGTTTTTGACCCATTGACAGAAATACTTAATATGAATAGTTGGCCTTTCTCACAGTCGTTCAGAAACTGCCTTCCCATCCTGTTGATTCCAGCTGTCTGATAGGATATAACATTTGACCAGAGTAGCCTACCTTGCATTTACCTCCTTCAAATTTCTGTTGTCTCCATTACAGCTTGTTAAACCTTCAGATTGAGTGGTTGATATGGAACGTGTGTGATTGTCAGGTTCTATTCTAGCCACAAAGGACCATATTTTCAGTGTTTTAAAAGTTTCTGCCTCTAAATTTAACTGAGTTCCACATACTAAATATAGAATAAGTAAACCTAGGTAAGTAAACGTAGGTTTAAATGATGGTAATGTTCATAAGACTGAGTAAAGACAATTCATAAATAGTATTACCATTAAAAACTTTGGGTCAGCGAGAAAGGAATGATTTCCACTACTCCTTAGTTGCTTTATCTAAAATTTTCAAGCTTCCAAAGTTGCCTAAAACAAAGAGAGAAGAAACAACAGAGGTTGATTTAGCACATTACTAAAGTTTGTCAATTGAGTTCAACTGGGTAAAACAACACATACATAGATTCACATAAACATACATTTTTTTTGTTTCAAAGGATCAACCTACAAATGATGGGGTTCGCTAAGCAAATCTGAAGTTCTGTTGGTAAGAAAGTAAAGCAGGAGGGGTGTCAATTGTGGAGGAGCTCTCAGACACATGGACCCATGTTTGAGGTTGTCAGGTGGGTAAACGAAGACTCAGTGGTGATGTAATTTGGTCTGATCTTAGCCCCTGCCCTTTAGTGGATGCAAATATTAGAGAAGTAACCCTGGGAGTTAATTATTGGGATAACTTATGGGTGATGATTCACAGGCTCATGCCCCCATGTCCTGATATAAAAAAGTATTGATGGAGCAGTGGAAAAAAGAAGCATGAGAAAAAGAGGAAAGGAGGTCAAAGGTAGAAGGAGATGGACACAGTAGGAGGAGTAATAGGAGGAAATAGGAAAGACAATCACTATTTTTAATTTGAATTCCAGTGTTTAAAGCAGCATGAAAGCCGATGTCTTAAAAGTCTGTGTCAGTGCCACCCCAGCACCATGTACACTGGAAATAGAGTATCTGTCATCCCAGCTCTCAAAGGGTGGAGACAACAGACTCAGGAGTTCAACATCAACCTCACCTTTGTAAGGATTTGAGACTAAAATAGCCTACCTTGTGTCAATCAATAAACAAATCATTGTATATATGTAGTACACATGTAGAAGGTTGTATTGTGGATTGCTAGAGCCTCTTGATTTTCCACAACTGACATTTTATACATGCTAAGTATATCTTCATTAACTGGATGTTCCAAAACCTGGCAACCACAATTGTATCCCTTTGTTTTCTGAGTCAGTATCTGAGATATCACATTTAAGTGGAATCACGCAGCAGTTGTTTTACTAGATTACTGCACATATCCAGGATGTTCTCAAAATTGTCCATTTATTGAAACATGCATGACTTCCCCATCACCATAGCTAAATCATATAACATTAGATGAGTATATTGTTCACTTGTTTATTCTTATTAATTTACTTGATGGGGCTTATGATTGTCTCCCAGTCAAGGTTATTGTGAATGGCTCTCTACAGAATGTAGAAATCCTAATACCTCTTTGAATCCTGACTTCATTCTTTTACAAGATGAATAGAAGATTGATTAAGCCATCATTTGCTACTTTAATTGTTTACTCTTTGAGAAATATATGTATACTTTTAGGGTTCCTGCCCACTTTAATAGGCTTAGTATTCCTACCAGAACTTTTAAAAATGTCCTAGTTTTTCCCACAACTTCACCAACACTTGTTATTCATATCCTTTATTTAGCATTTCTAAATCTGAGGCCATGCATCCTCACTTTTTTGACTGTCATTTTTGGTTCATTCAGTGTCTTTCATACACCTGTTGACAACTTTTACACCTGTTTTTAGAGAAATGCCTAATTTCAGCCTTCTTTACAATTCATTTAAGTTTTGGAAGTCATGTTTCTGTGCTTCCTAAATATTTAGGTAATATATTCAATTTGTTCTTGGATTTCTGATGGGTTGAAGTCTCATAATCAAACTCCAGTTGTTTACCATTGAGAGAGACAATATATAATTAAAAGCATAGAATTCAGATGGTAATGCAGACTAAAATCAGAACATAATTCAGGTACAGAATTATAAGTTCTTTAGTTAGGATAGGTAGTACATATCTAATTGACAGATATGATGGACTGGATATTAATTGCATATCATACTTTGTAATTTACATAATTATTAGGGTTATGCTCAATTTATGCCTGGTAGAAGTGCCTTTTTCTTTTATTTGGACAGAAAAGGTAGATGTTGGGGATTGATTATAATGCTTTGAATTAGTCTGGTTCTCAAAATCAGGAAAACACTGAAGATCCTTGTCCCCAATTGGTTTTTGGTAGATCAAGAAAGAACCAATGGTTAATGCTTAGTCAGGTAGACTGAAGTGGGACCTTTAGATTTGCTCTGGCTAGGAACTGGGAGAGAGAAGGCATAGAGTGCTATGACAGGGAAGAAAAAAGACCAGACCTACAGGCCTGCTGACATGTGAGAATATGGGAAAGTGGCAACATGGAACACTTCCCCAATTTTGTCTGTAGTAACAGAGATGTAGTACACATTTTAAAATATGTTAACTCAGAAGTACCATAGATATACTAAAATTAAAGTTGTGTGTGTGTGTGTGTGTGTGTGTGTGTGTGTGTGTGTGTGTGTGTGTGAGCATGACCCTCAGGGAGCACAAAGCAGTTTAGACCAAACTACCTCAACAGGTCTCCATTAATTGGAAAGAGAATCATCTTTCATAAAGGTACAGAGCACCCTTCTGTGGGTAAAGAATTAACATTTGAAATGTGGTTAGGAATTACTTTGGTTTAAAGTAACATGTCTACTATCTGTGACTCTACTGACCCATGATAATTGGATAAGTTTCCTGTTATAGGAGTTATCTATATCTATATCTAATCTATATTTCTCTCTCTCCATATATATCTTTGGTCCACGTAATCAGTTATTTATTTTCATCAAGGTATGCATGCTCCTGTTGCACCATTAGCCTTCTTGTGTTATGCTGGTAATTTTCGTGGTTTATTGGCATCTTATCTGGGAAGAACCTATTTTTAACTTCCTCATTTGGATGCTTGCATGGACAATTCTGGTACATGAAAAGTTGTCTCTCGCTTTGTGTTTTGTCACATAGTCCACAACACTCAGAGGAGTAATCCCGATGAGAAATTTTCAGTTAAATTATACATGTATATGTATACACCAACATATATGTATCACATGCAATTTTACATAGATAGAAAATATGATGATTGATGACTTTTTTAGACATCCTTATTATTATTTTACCCTTCTTCCTCTGTGTTTATCTTCTCCCTTTGTAATTAAACACTCCCTCCTTTTTCTCCATTTCTGCTATACATCTTTGGTACTTTGTTATTCTCACTTTGTTTTTTCCTCCTCCATGGTATTCTTTTACTCTTCTAGTATCTGTTATTATTCTGTCCTAGTCCTCAGCCCCTTAGGATGATCCCTGTGGGTAGGGAATAAGAAGGTGCAGAATCAAGTACACAGACACTGAGAGAGCCAGGTGAGAAGCAGAAGTAGACTCCTTTATTGTTGGATTGGGGAGTGCCTTTATACCCTCTACCCATGTCCCCTTAGTCCACAACAGGAGCCAAATTGCTGCCCTAATCATATCCTCTCTATTTGACTTCCAGTGTCAGTCAAGTTTGCAAAAAATGTAAGCTCTTGCTGTGCATGCGTGGGCCATTGTGGCCCACTAGTGAGAAAGTGCTGACTCACTCCTCCTACAAAGTTACTTCACATATTTTCACATCTAAAGCCTTGGTGCTAGGGACCACACAAGAGAAAAAACATAAATGTTTGTCTCACTGGGTACCATCATTTCTCTCAAAGACTATATTTTATCTCTGATGTACACACTTGGTAACCATTATGAATAAATGAACTCACCATTTTGCTTCATTTGCCTTGGATAACCCTGTTCATTAACCAAAATAAGTAAATAAATAAATAAGCAAGCTTCTGCTTTAAATAATATTTTGTTTCCATATAAAGTTAAAGATAATCTTTTCCATATCTGCTAAGGATTGTGTTGGCACAAAGTAAGCTTCAACAGTTACAAGAAGATTGAAATAACCCTTACATCCTATCCTATATGCAAACAGACCCATGAGTAGTAGATGTCAGGAAATAGTCAAACTCATGGCTGCAATTAATCAAATAGAAACAAAGAGAACAATATAAATAAACAACAAAATCAAGAGATGGTTCTTTGAGAAAATCAATAAAACAGACCTACTCTTAGCTATACTAAGGAGAAGGAGCAGAGACAGTAACTAAATGAACAAAATCAGAAATTGAAAGGAATATGACAATATAAACTGAATAAATCCAAGAAATCATTGTTTTACTTCAAAAGCTTATACTCCAGAAAAATTGAAAATCTAAATAAAATGGATGAATTTCTAGACAGATAATACATGCCAAAGTTAAATCGAGTTCAGGTATGCTAACTAAACAGTCTTGGAAACACTTAGGAAACAGAAACAGTCATTAATAAACTCTCAACCAGAGCAGCCCAAGGCCAGAAGGTTTTAGTGCAGAATTCTACCAGACCTGGGAAAAGAGCTAATACCAATACTCCTCAAATCATACCACAAAATAGAAACAGAAAGAATACTACATAATTCGTTCTATTAAGTCATAGTTATCCTGATATCTAAACCACACAAAGACTCAACATAGATAACTTTAGACCAGTGTTTCATATGAACATTGATGCAAAAATACTCAACAAAGTTCTTGCAAACCAAATCCAAGACCACATCAAAAACATCATTTACCATGATCAACTACACTTCTTTCCAGGAATACAGAAATGATTCAATATATGAAAATTCATCAATGTAATCCACCATGTAAACAAACTAAAAGAAAAAAAATCACATGATTATCTCTTTCTATGCCAAAAAGCCTTTGAGAAAATTCAACACTCCTACATGTTAAAAGATTTTGAGAGATCAGGAGTCAAAAAAGCAATATACAGTAGGCCTATAGCCAGCATCACATTAAATGGAGAGAAACTTAAAGCAATTTCATTAAAATCACGGGCAAGAGAAAGCTGCACACTCTCTTCCTATTTATTCAATGTATTTCTGAATTTCTATCTAGATCAATAAGAGAACAAAAGGTGATGAAGGGGATACAAATTAGAAAGAAAGAAATCAAAGTATCAGTATTAAAGGAAGATAGGAGAATATGAATAAGTGACCAGAGAATTCCCACAGTTGATAAACAACTTCAGCAATGTGGCAGGATATGAAATTAACTCAGAGAAATCAGTGGCCCTCCTTATACAAATGATAAACAGGCAGAGAAAGAAATTAGAGAAATAACACCCTTAACAGTAGCCAGAAATAATGCAAAATATCTAAGTGTGCTCAGGGATGAGTAGGATTAACATAAAGAAAATGGCCCTTTTACCAAAAGCAACCTACAGATTTAATGCAATCCTCATCAAAATTCCAACACAACTTTGTACAGACATTGAAAAAACAATTTTCAACTTCATATGGAGAAAGAAAACCTAGGAAAGTCATATCAATCCTGAGCAATGAAAGTACATCTGGAGAAATCACCATCCCTCACCTCAAGCTGTACCATAGAGCAATAGGGATAAAAATTGCATGGTATTGTTAGAGAACAGACAGGTTGATTAATGGAATAGAATCAAAGACCCTGAAATAAACCCACATACCTACGGACACTTGATTTTTGACAAAGAAGCCAAAATTATATGACAGAAATAAGAAAGCATCTTCCACAAATGGTGCCGCTCTAATTGAATGTGTGAATGAAGAAGAATGCAAATAGATCCAAATGTATCACCTTGCACAAAATTCAAGTTCAAATGGATCAAGGATCTCAAAGTAAAACTGGATACACTAAACCTAATAGAAGACAAAGTAGGAAATAGCCTTAAATTCATTGGTACAGTTTTTAACTTCTTGAATAGAGCAACAATGGCTCAGGCCCAAAGACCAATAATTGATAAATGCGATCTCATGAAATGTAAAAGCTTCTGTAAAGCAAAGGACATTGTTAACAGGACATATGGCAGTTTGTAGACTGTTAAAAGATCTTTACTAACCCTACATCAAACAGAGAGCTAATATTCAAAATTTATTAAAAAAAAAACTCAAGAAGTTTGACAACAACAATCCAAAAACCCAATGATAAAATAAGATACAGAACTAAGCAGAATTCATAACAGAGGAGTCTTGAATGGCCAAAAAGCACCTAAAGAAATGTTTAACATCTTTTTATCAAGGAAATGCAAATCAAAATGACTCTGAGATTCCACCTTTCACCAGTAAGAATAGCTAAGATCAAAAACTCAAGACAGCATATGCTGAAATAAACATGGAGAAAGGGGAACACTCCTCTGGTGCTGGTGGGACCCAACCTTGTACAACTACTCTGGAAATGAATCGGAAAATTCCTCAGAACATTGGCAATAGTTTTATCTGAAGACCCAACCATACTACTCCTGGGCATATACCCAGAGGATGCTGTACCAGACCACAAGGACACATGCTCTGCTATGGTCATAGCAGCTTTATTTGTATAATTGCCAGAGCCTGGAAACAACCCAGATGTCTCTCATCTGAATAATTGATACAGAGAATATGGTTCATTTACACAATACAGCTATTTAATGAAAAGGACATCATGAATTTTGCAGGCAAATGGATGTAACTAGAAAATATCCTGAATGAGGTAACCAGACCAAGAAGGACAGGCATGGTATTTAATCAATAATAAGTGGATATTATTAGAGATAAAATTCAGAAGGCATGATATACCCTAAAGACACAAAGAATTTAAACATGAATAAAGTGCCAAGCAAGCATGGGACTTAGAAGAGAAAACAAAATAATTATAGTAGGTAGAGGGAAGAGAAGTGTTGCAATAAAAAATATAAAAATAAAAAAGGTGCATGACCACCTACGTGCTTGCGTACCACTTCTCGCTTTCTCTCCTGGGATCCATCTGACTCCAGCAGTCCAGGAGTCATTCACTCAGTTTTCTTGGCATGTTGTTACCACACCAGGTATACACATCCCAATCTGTGGTGATCCCAGTAAGTCCTGCCACAATACACTCTCTTGAACTAAATTAAGTCACCACATGAGAGAACACACTACACACTAATTTTTGATCTAATTGATAAAATATAATTTGTCAATCTGGACAGCACAAAATCCTGTACACACCCATCCCTTAAAAATAGCCATAACAACCTGTATCTATGCGCAAAGAAGAATCGTAACATCTGCCGCCATGTTCTTTCTGCTCCTCCTCTTCCTAGCTCTGTCCCTCTCTCTTCTCTTCTCCCTCCCTTCTCAAACCTCTGTTTTCACATCCCTTCCTAATCATCCAATGACAAGCCTTGTTTTATCTTGTCTGCCTTCACCGGCATAATGACATTAAGTTACAGAGAAGAAACTGGGAGGAAGAAAGCAGAGGGAAGAGAGTAGTGAGGAAGGTCCAGGTGCAGGGAGACTCAGAAAAAAGGCCCACTGGGCCAGGAAAATGAATGGAAATCTGCACTTGGAGTCGGTGGTAGGGGAGAATCTCCTTAGTCACGCTGCCTAACAGTAGGGGCATGGAACCTGAAGAGACCGCCTCATTTAGCCGGGCAGTCCAAAAGTGGAAGGATTGGGACACTAACCCACCTCTAAAATTTTTGACCCAAAATTTGTCCTGTCTAAAAGAAATACAGGAATGGAGCAGAGACTGAAAGAACGGCCAACTAACGTGCTTGAAAAACCATCCAAGGGCAAGCATCAATTTCAGACGCTATTAATGATTCTCTGTTATGCTTGCAGGCAGGAGCCTAGCATAATTGTCTTCTGAAAGGGACTGAAACAGAAGCTGATACCCACAGCCAAATATTAGATGGAGGTTTGGAATACTTATGGAGAAGTTAAGGAAAGATTGAACCTGGAAACTGCTCAGGAAGACCGAGTCAGTAAAGCTAGACCTCTTGGGGATCTCAGAATCTGAGTCACCAACCAAAGAATATAGACGGTCTTGAAAGAGACTACCACCCTCCATTCCCTTTCATATATAAGCAGCAGACAGGCACCTCTTTCTTCATGGCTGCCCTGTCTGGCTGCAGTGTGAAAGAATGTGCCTAATCTGTCAGAGACTGGATGACCCAGAGAGGGTCGCACCTTCTCACTGTAAAGGGGAGAGGGTATGGAGCAAAAGGAACTTGCTGGTGAGTGTTTGCGATGCAAACAAACAAACAAACAAGTAAATAAATGAATAAAGAAAGAAAGGATGCATGTGGAAAGAAGAGGAATACTGTATTTGCTAATAAAAGGAAAATAAAATATTCATTTTGCTTCACTTGCATCAGTAACAAACAGACTTCTTGCACTTTTTCTTGAAGTCTTTGAACACAATTGCCTAAAAAAAAATTAGCTTCTATGACAAAGAATGAGGCACGGATATGTTACAGTTACTAAAACATAGATTTATACATACATGTATAACAGTTATATTTAACAGTTAAGTCACATTTCTATGTGTCTGTTCTTTATTCAACCCATGAAAGGCTTTTTATTTATGATTTTATTCATGCACATATGTAAAAATAAGGAAAAGAAACCAGGGAGGCCTTGAATTTGGAAAGAGGAGCAGAGGCATGAGTGATTGTGCATGAGATGATTGGAGAGATGAGAAATAAAAGACATTCCTACAAAGTTTTCTTAAAATAGTTTTATTTCTTTTTAATTGTGTTTATATGTGTTTTCAGATCTGTAGGTATATGTGTACATATGTAGGTGTCTGGGTAGGACGGAAGAGGGCATCAAATAATGCGGAGCTGAAGTTATGGGAAGTTATAAATCACCTGTATGAGAGCTGGTAACTAAATTCAGGTCCTCTGCAAGGAATATAAAACCTCATAATTGCTGAACCACCTCTCTAGCTCTGTGAAATGTAGTTTTTAATAAAATAGAACACAAATAATTGTTGCATTAGAGTAAAATGTATTTGTGCAGGTTTAAGCAGAAACTACTATAATCTTTTCAGCATAGAAAATGTACATGAAGATATATTATAAGCATGTATTAAAATCAAAATTCTCCTTCTTTTCCTTCCGACTACTTACTCAGTGTGTTATTCAATCAACTTATAACATTTTTAATCTTAAAAATGAAGGGTCTTTGTTTTACTTATTTTTCTATAGCCTTCTTTTCCTGTTAGATTCATATAAGCCATGTAAGCACAGTTCCCAATAGCCTTCAAAATCTGGATCTTATTGTCTAATTTCAGTTTAGTAAAGTTATAGGGTGCAAAATCAGCAAATAAAATTCATGACGTTTCCAAACGCTTGCTGCAAATAATGCAGAAAGGAAATTTACAAAGCAAATGAATTTACAGGAAGATCTACATGATTTAAATAAGAGGAGCAGATTTAACCAAGAAAGCAAAGTAATGGATAATAGACATTAAAAAATATGGGTTGCAATATTATACCAAATGTCACTATGAACTAAAAATTATCTGTCGAGTCACTGTAATTCTTGTAACAGTTCCAACATTATTTTTTCCCTATTTATTGAAGGCCAATCCTAAAATTCACATGAAATTATAAAGGTTTCTAAACAATAAAAAAAATTGAAGAACAGCTAAGATGTCACTTTTCTGAGGTAGAAGGGACAGCTGGAGGCTGTGCTGCTATGTCCAATGAGAGCTCCTGCCAGGGCTTCAGACCCAAATTCCAAGGAATGAATCCAGCACAGAATGCTTATATATCCTCTATACCCCCGATTTCAGTCCTCTAAAAAACTGCCCAGCCCAGTCTTTGGAATTATGATTGGAAAGCAGAACAGCGGAGATATGACCAGGAGTCAGGGGTCCAGGACCACACTAGTTCATGCCAATGCCTTTGCTCCTCTTCACGACACCTGAGCCAGCTCCAGTAAGCTTCAAAGAAGGCTACTTCAACAGTCCCAAGAACTGATTCCCAGGTGTGCATTTTAAAAGTCTTTGTAGCTTTCGTG
This sequence comes from Rattus rattus, assembly GCF_011064425.1. Lineage (NCBI taxonomy): Eukaryota > Metazoa > Chordata > Mammalia > Rodentia > Muridae > Rattus > Rattus rattus. The sequence goes on along the minus strand of NC_046154.1, from coordinate 224,883,818 downwards.
ATTAAGGTTGGAGTCATAACCATAAGCAATGAAATTTCAGAGGCTGCCTGTACATTCCTTGGTCCTCCCCTTTATTTGCATGGTATGCTGACCCCTAGCCTCCCTTCCTTTACAACCAGTGGGAGATTTCATGACCGATTTGTTTTCTTACTTTTTCCCATATTATTAGGTGTTCGAATGTATGGAAAATATTCTCATGAAAAATTGATGTTAGAGTTAAGAGAACTAGAATATTGAAAACAACAATAACAAAATGGTGGACTCATATGTCTTATATTTGATTTTACCATGAATCCTCATTATAATGGTTCACAAAGATGGACTTATATATCAATTTGATAGAACTGAGGGCAGTATATACATGTGTAGAAATAGCTAACTTTGACTAAAGTATCATAATTTTTTGGAGATTTCACAGCTATAAAACATAAGGGTCTTAGATATAGCAATAAAAGCACAAATTCAAAAAAATGGCAAAATGAATAAATTCTTTAAGCAAACAAAGATATTTAATGTCTGTCTTGATCTATTTGCCTTCCTATATCTGAATATCATATCAAGCACTTCATAGTCATCTCTAACTCTAAGGATTAATGTCCCTTATCTCCAAGAGCACCTACACCCTGCTCTTATGTGTATGTGTATGTGTACATATATGATGTAGCACATATACATAACAAAAAATAAAACAGATCTTTTATTTAAAATTTAAGAAGAACTGAGATCTAAACCAAAGTCACTTTTCCTTCATGCCCCTGTTTCGTACAAACTTTCATTACTGTCTTTCTGGTACTCAGCCTAACGCTACATTCTGTGATGTCCCTTGATCTATGAGAATCAGGAGACTGGCAGAAGTCAATGCATCCTCCATCACCCTTGTTTTATAATGGTAGTGAAATCAACTGGTTTTTCAAGCTTGGCACTCTTTCTCTATAATTCTGGTCCTTCAAAGGCTATAAAAATTTGCACTTAATTTTCTCATGTTTCCTTGGTAAAATACTTTGATAAATGCAACTGAAAGGAGTAAGATTTTATTCTGGTTCATAGTGCAACATTCCAGTGGTGGACAAGAAAAGTCAGCAGGACTTTGAGGGAACTGATCATAATGTATCCATAATCAGGAGACAGAGAGGATAAAAGCATGCTACAGTTCAACTTATTTTCTCCAATTTTTTTTTTTACAGTCAGAGGGTGCTCTTCCAAGAAATTCTCCTCCCCTCTGTCAAGAGACTTCTTAAGACCTGATTTTAACCAAATCAAGATAACCTGTCCCCAGTGTTGTTTAGAGGTGCATTTCCCCAGTGACAGACTCTATGATCTTAAAAGTTTATAACACCATCAGACACTCTAGGAAGGAGAGGAAAATATCTGGCTATGGTGCTTCTAGAGCTTTAGAAATAGTGACTTTTAGAATGTTTGTAAGCATCGGGACTTGCACAAACACTGCACATTTTACCGTCAAAGGAAGTGAAACTGTATAGTCAGCATGCTTTTGAAATTATTTCTGCATCCTTTTCACCCAGCAGAATGCGTTACACTCCACCACTGTTCTTCCTTCATGGGCACAAGGTAGTGCTTTATAAAATAGCTAGATGTGCCCCAACCTCACTTTGTTTCTATTCTGAGAACACACCTGAGCTTCCCCACTCTTCCTTGAATTTTATATGAGTGTATGACTGAGTTCTAGTCAATGATATATAAGTCTCCTACATCTTGTATACTAAGACTATTGTAAAGTCAATGTTTCTCCTCATTTTATTACACATTTCTGTCTCTCTCTACTTCTCTATATCTGCACTGCCCCATCTCTCTTGTCTGTCTCCATCTTCTCTCTCTCTCTCTCTCTCTCTTTCTCTCTCTCTCTCTCTCCTGTGTGTGTGTGTGTGTGTGTGTAAATGTCATAATGCAAATGGAAGGGTCATCAAGCAACTAATATAAGTTGTTTCAATGTTTTCTAACTTATGGCTCCTTGAGATAAGACTCGGGTCACCGGGCTGGCAGCCTAAAACTCGATCAACTGCGTCATTTCACTGTCAGGGATCTGGTCCTCTGTAAAGAAAGAATTCTACAGATAGGTACAGTTTAAGCAAAAGTGTAATTAGCAAAGCAAATCTCAGAAAAGAGCACACTTCTGAAAGGTCTACAATTTGATAGGTATCTTGTTTGGGAATACTATTGCTGTAATGAAGCACCATGACCAAAGGGTTTATTTTGCTTATGCTTCCAATGCTGTTTATCATAAAAGGAAGTGAGGACAGGAACTCAAATAGGACATGAGGCTAGAGGTAAAATTGGATGCAGAAGCCATGTAAGCTTACTTGCTTGGTCCCCATGTCTTGCTCAGCCTGCTTTCTTATAGAACCCAGGACCACCAGCCAATAGCTGACACCACCCACAATGGACAGGCCCCTCCCCCATCAACTTTAATCATAATCTAGAAAAACGCCATAGACTTGCCTATTGCCCAATTTCAGGGAGGCATTTTTTTAATTGAGGTTCCCTTGTTGGAGATGACGTTAGCTTGTGTCGAGCTGTCAGAAAAACTAAGAACATACTTGGTTTATCCATTGCTTAATGATTGCTTTGAATCCAATTTGCTCTGTCTGGGACAGAGACTTCGTCTATGTGACAAAACAATCTCTCTCTTAGACATGAGAATCTGAGTCTTTTTCTTATGGCTACTTAAAGAGATGGGCGTGCAAGGCAGAGAAGGTCTGCCCAAATTCTACTAAGTTCTTCAATACAGTTTTTATAAATTCCCCTTTAGAATGTGTAAAACTGATTACCCTGTATTCTTTCTTAGTTGTATGCCACAATCAAGTGTCCAATTACAAAGTCTTTTGAAAATATGTGAGACATCTTCATATTCTTCATTTAATTTCAAAGAGATAACACAAAACAAACATAAAGTAGAATTTCTCTTATTCAGCAAGGTTCTGACTTCATTTCATATCATTAGCTGTTGGTTTAGTTTTGAGACTCCAGAATAAACCACATTCATTGTGGTCTGTGCTTTCCTTACATATGTTATATTATAATATTTTTGTGTGCCAGTATAATATTGTATTTTGCAAAACATCAGCCTCTTAAGTTGTATTTTTTCCTGCACTTATTTTATGTAATTTAGTTGATATTATTCTGAAAGCTTGATTTGTTTCTATGAAGGATGTTGTATTTATTCATAAAAGCATAACAATTTCATGCCATGAAAACTGATATTTTATATAATTGTCTAGTTTCAAAAAATAATAACTGTAAAATGAAAGCATATCTATCAATTCCTCCTGTATAAAATGAAATAATATTTCATAAAAGTAACATATTATATACTGGACAACAAATGGAAGCCACAGCAAAATTAATACAAGGCAAACAACAAATTTAGGCTGGAGGCTATATTAACATTGTCATTTTAAACTACATATCTAAGATCATCGTGGACAAATGAAAATAAACTGTATAGTTACATTACTATATATATATATATAATCCTTTTTCTCATTATATATATCTTACTCTTTATAGTATATCTTACTCTAATTTTGTTGATAATATCATACATACTTGGCTTAGTAAAAATCAGCTTATTTATAAAGAGATAGAACAAAATGAAATGCACAATGATCTTATATATGCTCAGTGAAAAACTAAGGAAGCTTTTAGTAGTAATCAGGTTGATGTTTTGCTTTATGAGGTTTATTGAATATTATGAAAATGTGGAATACATCTACCAAGGCCAATCAAGCAAAGCAGAATATATAAACTCATGCTAATTTTGGTAGGACATATTGTTGTAAAGAGGGTCAGTGAATAATTTTGTTAAAAATGACTGTATTAGATATTTGCATTTGTATGCCAAATAGTCTTGTAACTACGCCTAAATAAATAACCATGGGTGCATCTCAATAAAGCTTCCCATACCACTACAGGATAAAAGCTGAATGTGGCCCAAGGGAAAATTACTTCACCACAGATAACAAGAAATAACCAGTATCTTCCTGTCTTGTGAATAAAGATTATTTTGAACCTCTTTAACCAGTTTTACTTTATAATATATCCCAATCCTAATTCTTACAATTTTTTACTTTTAATTCCCCATCAAGCCCCACCATTCCTTTAATACTCATGATTGGTTTATTGTTTTCTCTGTAACTAGAGTTGCAAGGGAAATCATCTCTGGTCATTTACCAAACTATTTGATGTTTTAAAGGAATGAAAATATTGAGATAACTAAACCTGTAATTAAAGAATAAAACAGTTAATGTTATACCTCGACACTTTGCTGAAGTTGGTTATCAGGTTAAGTGGTTCTCTGATGAACTTTTGGGGTCATTTAAGTACACAATCATATCATCTGCAAATAGTGATATTTTGATTTCTTCTCTTTCAATTTGTATCCCTTTGACCTCTTCCTTGTCTGATTGTTCTGGCTAGGACTTCGAGTACTATATTGAATAAGTAGGGAGAGAGTGGGCAGCATTATGTAGTCCCTGATTTTAGTGGGATTGCTTAAAGTTTTTCTCCATTTAGTTTGATGTTAGCTACTGGTTTGCTGTATATTGCTTTTACTAGGTTTAGATATGGGCCTTGAATTCCTGATCTTTCCAGGACTTTTATCATAAAGAGGTTTGAATTTTGTCAAATGCTTTCTCAGCATCTAATCAGATGTTCATGTGCTTCTTATCTTTGAGTTTGTATATACTGGATTACATGGACGGATTTCTGTATGTTAAACCATCCCTGCATCCCTGGGATGAAGCCTACTTGATCATGAGAGATGACCGACCATTTTGATGTGTTCTTGGATTCAGTTTGCAAGAATTTTATTGAGTATTTTTGCATTAGTAATCATAAGGGAAATTGGTCCGAAATCCTCTTTCTTTGTTGGGTCTTTGTGTGGTTTAGGTATAAGAGTAATTGTGACTTCATAGAAGGAATTTGGTAGCTCTCTGTCTGTTTCAATTTTGTGGAATAGTTTGGACAGTATTGGCATGAGGTCTTCTATGAAGGTCTGATAGAATTCTGCACTAAATCCATCTGGTTCTGGGCTCTTTTTGGTTGGAAGACTTTTATTAGCTGCTTCTATTTCTTTAGGAGTAATGGGGATGTTTAGATGGTTTATTTGTTCCTATATAACTTTGGTCCCTGGTATCTGTCTAGAAAATTATCCATTTCCTCCAGATTTTCCAGTTTTGTTGAATATAGGCTTTTGTAGTAGGATCTGATAATTTTTAAAATTTCTTCAGATTTGATTGTTATGTCTCCCTTTTCATATCTGATTTTGTTAATTTAGATACACTCTCTGTGACCTCTGGTTAGTCTGGCTAAGGGTTTATCTATCTTGTTGATTTTCTCAAAGAAGGAGCTCCTGGTTTTGTGGATTCTTTGTATCGTCCTTTTGTTTCTACCTGGTTGATTTTGCAGGTGACAGCAGATGCTGGTGAGGATGTGGAGAAAGGGGAACACTCCTCTGTCGCGCCCAACCTCGACCGGCAAGGAAGACACGACCGACCAGCGAAGATCTTCTTCAAACAGCTTTACTCAGGAACCTTGATACAATCTTCTGACCCGGAAAATCCCTGCACCACACTTAAGTAGCTAGCACTAGCCAATCTTAGCAAGCCACGTGGGGACAGCGGATAGTTGTACTACACGGAAGCTGACCAGGCCAAGCAGGAACAGCCAAATAAGGGCTTGTTTTTTCTCAATGACTTGTTTTGCTCATTGAGCGGAAGAGAAACCGGACCTGCCCTCACAAGGAGCGGAAGGCGGAAACCGGGCACCATCCCTGGCGAGGGACCCTGCAGCCCTCTACAGTTCCCCCCCTTTTGTTTTATTGGCACCCAGGCTACTGGCATATACTGAGTGGCGACCCCCCCTGTCTTAGGATGTGCCCTTTGTGTACCCGTCATAGGATTACCTTTGTCGTCCTCAAGGCTCCATGTCTTAGAGTGAGAAGGGAAGTTGCCGTCACTGAGTAGGGTCACTCGATATGTTCAGGGGGCGATGGAATATGCCAGGGAAACAGGGGCCCAGTAAAAAAAATTGGCTATATCTTATATGACTGTGAGCCACGCCTGGGGGGGACTGTCCTGCCTCAATGACTGTAAATGCCTGCGACCATGGACGCATGCCACCTCTGAAACTAACCTCATCCTGCACAAACACCACAGGCTCACTAGGGAGACCAGCAAATCCAGCTAGGGCTCCCATGCCATCCCACTCCCTAGATGATTCCACAGCAGCAGCAATCCAAGATGACAATCCAAGCCAGTTCAGCATCCGCACGTGTGGAATTCACGGTCACGATGGCTGGCACGTAGCTGATGCTTTAAAATTCGAATTCTCCAGTCCAATTACCCAAAAGATAACTTAACAACTGTTTAGACAAATTAACGGAGTGGGCTTAATGGTCATGCGATCGGCATGGGTCTCGGGAACACCGATAGTATCCCCCACCAGGGCTCGCTTGGACCAGCACTTGGGTCACACCAAGAAGTGTCAGCAACAGCAGGATCTTCATTCTTATTTGTACCTCCTGGTCAATCTTTCAGGGACACACAATGGATCCTGCCCGTCCTGAGGAAACACACAAACAGACCCTCTCGCCACGCCAGAACGGGATCTGGCCCATGCCATAAGCCAGTGATCACATCTTTCCATTTAGATAGCCTTTCAACGTGCCTGCCCGACGTTGATGTCGGGTCAGCTGCAGAAAGGCCATCATCATCCAAAATTAAAAATTGAGAGTAAAAAGGGCCAAGGATATTCGTTCCTTGGGGGTTCTACCATGGCCTATTCCCCTTTTGTTTAATTAGCATTCCTTTAATGTACGATGAGTCGCTCAACAATACCTTGTCCTTGGGGATTATAAGGCAGGCCATGGCTCAACTGTACATCCATCTGTTTATAAAAGGATTTGAAAGATTGGGCAGTGTATGTTGGACCATTATCAGTTTTTAAGTGTTGAGGCTTTCCCCAAGCAGCCCAGGCTTCTAGGCAGTGTCCAATAACATTGTGTGCCTTTTTCCCACTCATAGGAGTAGCATGAATGGCACCTGAACAAGTATCCACAGAAACATGAATGTATTTTAGAGTCCCAAATCCAGATATGTGAGTTACATCCATTTGCCAAATCTTTAGGGGTAGGAGGCCCCTAGGATTAACTCCTACACTAGGGGGATGGTGAAAAGTGATACACTGTTGACATCTTAAAACTATCTGTCGAGCATCTGCTCGAGACAGATGAAACTTCTGCTGTAAGGTTTTGGTAGGCACATGAAATTGTTGATGAAATTGTCGGGCTTGATCTAATGATGAGTTTAAGAAGATAAACTCCATTCGGGTACATCTATCCACAAGATCATTTCCCTCACTGAGAGGACCAGGCAAACCTGTATGAGCTCTAATATGTTGGACAAAAACTTATAACCTCTTTCCCAAATCAATTTTGAGTTCCTTTAGCAGCTGGTATACCGTGCTGCTTAATTTTAATAGGCCAGCCCTTCTAACATCTTAACTGTATTAACAACATATGACGAATCAGAGAGCAAATTAAAGGCAAAAGAACAATTTTTAAACACTTCTAGCACAATCTTGAGTTTAATTACTTGTGGAGAGGAGGTTGATATTGACACAAAATTGGCTCTTGACGGTCAACAATATAGGCTCCACAGCCATTTTTGGATCCATCTGTAAAAATGTTTGGCGCCCCTGTATGGGAACACTGGAGGTAACCTTAGGAAAGATCACGGGATGTTCCTTAAAGAAGGATAGCAGAGGGTGTTTTGGATAATGATTATCTATTTCTCCATGGAATCCACAGCGCAATATAGCCCAATCATCCACAGTGCCACACAAGATCTTCATCTGTTGACCTGTATAGGGCACTATGATCGAGGTTGGGGAAACACCAAAATATTGTATGCACTGTTGGATCTCATTCAGGGCTAATCGTGCAACTGCTGTAGGATAATACTCTACTGATCTAGCTGGAGAAGCTCTGGGATAAACCCAAAGCAAAGGGCCATCTTGCCACAACAATCCTGTGGGCTGTATGTAGGTGGCTAGAATGCATAGCACAATGTCTGTACCTTTCTCCCATCGATGTAACATTGCGCCTTGTAATCCTTTTTCAACCTTCTTTAAGGCCTCCCTTGCTTCATTTGTCAATTGTCTAGGAGAATCTAAGGCCGAATTCCCAACTAAGGTATTATACAGTGGCTTTAATTCATAATTTGGTAATTTTAAATAACATCTAACCCAATTAATATCTCCCAATAATTTTTGAAAATCATTAAGAGTCTTAAGATTATCCTTCCTTAATTTAACCTTTTGGGGGATAATGATATAAGGGCTTACTTTTGCTCCTAAATAATTTATAAGATCACCCTTTTGTACCTTTTTAGGGCAATAATCAACTTTACCTTCCAGTAATTTAAATTAAATTTCCATATACTAAATCTAAAATCTCTTCATTCTTCAAGAGTTAAAAGGATATCATCCATAAATGGACGATCTCAGTCAAGGGAAACTTTTTGTCTTAATGGGGCGATATTTGTCCACAAACAGTTGACACATAGTAGGGCTATTGGCCATACCCTGTGGTAAAACCACCCACTCATATCTTTGATCAGGTCCTTATGATTGTATGATGGAACAGTAAAAGCAAATCTTTCACTATCCCTTGGACAAAGAGGTATGGAGAAAAGCAATCTTTTATATCAATCACTACAACAGGCCAACAGGCTGGCAGAGAGGATAAAAAGGGAAGCCTGTTGCACTGGGCCCATAATTTGTATCTGCTGATTAATAACTCGTAAATCATGTAACAGTCTCCATTTTCCTGACTTCTTTTTAACCACAAATATTGGGGTATTCCAAGATGACACTGATGGTTTTTATATGTTTATAGCCAGCTGTTCATCTATCAGGCTTTTAATCATGCAAGCTTCTCAGAGGAAAGTGGCCACTGAGGAATCCACACCGATCCTCTCTGTCTTCCAGGTACGGGGAATGTCTTCTCAGCGCCCCTAGAAAAACCCAGGTTCTGATTTCCTTTCTCTGTTGGGCAGTTATAGGCTAATCCTACCCCTGTAGGGCTAATCCTTTCCCTATTCCTTTTTTACCAGGAAAATAACCCATATTTTCATAATCTTTGTGAAGTATCAGAATATTCATTGGGTCAATTTGAAACCCATTTCTTTCAGCAAATCTCTCCCCAAAGGAAATGGGTAGATCTAACACATAGGGGTTGTATAACCCTGAATGCCCTTTCTGATCTCCAACTCAGGTGTCTTGCACTCCTAGAATATCAGGAGCTCTTGCACAACCGAGACCTTGTAATGTTTGAGATGAGGCCTGTACTGGCCATCCAGAGGGCCCTCTTTTGAGTTTATTATACTTTATCGGCCCTGTATCCAACAATCCCTAGGATCCTTTTTCCATCTACCTAGCTCCATTACTGCGTTGGTCAGACCCAAGGCTAAAATGGGTAAGGTCGGAGCCTATAGAACCGAAACCCTTCTCTCCCCCTCTCTAGACTGGGCTGTAAACCCCTTCATGAAGGCTAGGTAAAAGTAATAGTTGGGCTACTCTGTCCAGGGAAATGGCAGTAATCCCTTTTGGTGATTCTACCATGATCTTGATTACCCCGTATAATCTGGGTCAATAACTCCTGGATGACATGTAGTCCTTTTTAAAGCTGTAGATGATCTCCCCATAAGGTAATCCTACTGTGCCAGGCTCAAGAGGTCCTCAAAATCAGTTTCTATCAACTGGACCCCATCCGAGGAGTTAGTACGAGTCTGGTGGTGGAGCTTGGAGATTCAGTCCTGTGGAGCCCTTAGTGGTTTCCTTCCTTGGCCCCTCGGATGGCTACAAAGAGGCCATCTCTCGTGACCTGTTCTACATCCTGATTCTCGACCGCCCCATATATTTAGGGCCCTGGGGTCTTGGGGCTGGGCTGTCCGTTTTTTGACATGCTCCACCAAAACCTGAGCTAAGAGGCTGCCTATTGATGTCTTTTTACCGAGCGGGCACCTACAGTCCAATGGTTCTTTTTGCACTTGGGGCACAGCCCTGGTTGCCTTTGGGCGCTGACCACTTCCTGTACTGACTAAATTTCTCCTTTCTGGACATTTTTAGGTGACCTGTTACTACACACTAAAAAACACACTCCTGAGCTTTTCTTTTTTCTGGGCCATCTGCAGAACCGCAGCTGTAAGTCCAGCATTAGTCAAAGGTCCCCTTATTTCTCACAGACCTTCATCCAAGCCTTCAAGTCCCTTTGTTCTTGTAAGGGAGTGGATAGCGCTCGACATTCCTTTGTGCACGTTCATAGACCACAACTGTTTAATCAGGGCATAGCAGTATCGGGTCTCCAAAGACTCTCCCCGGCTGCTTCCACTAATCGGGCTACAAAGTCAGAAGAATGGCTCCATAGGTCCCTTGAAGGATCTTGGTGAGGTTTCCACTCACTTTCTCCCTTTATTAGGTAAGGGATTTCCATGCCTTTGTTGCCTTCATTAATCTGCTGGTAAACCTGTCCTGATACCCCTGTCTGAGCATTGCAAAAGCGCCCTGACCCAGCAGCATATCTCTATCCCAGGCAGCCTGCCTCCCCTGCTGCCAAGTTAGCGGCAGCCTGTTCATTAGCAAACTCTATAAGAAAAGCTTTCCAGTCCAAATACTGTCCCGGACTAAGACAGGCCCGGGCAAGGTTAGTCCAATCACTAGAGTCATGCAAAAATCTGTGTATGGCAAACTCAATCTTGAGCTATGGTAAACGAGGCAGAATACCATATGTCCTAACTGATTCCGCTTGGGGACTTGATCACCATAAAGTCTAAAGGCTCTGTGATACCTTGTTGATTAGCATCCACATAAACAGGATAGGCCATATAGTTCTGTGCGGACTGCCTTCCACACTTCAGAAGGTATGCCCCCATCACTCCCTCCTTCACAGGATTAAATGGGAGGAGCAGGATGGTGTCAGTCAGGGGGTTCACCCTCCATTTTACACTTTACTTCCCCATCCCCATGCTTTGCCTTTAAAAGTTTGTCTTTCACTGTCCTATTAATTCCTGTAACTCATCCCTCAGTATCGTCCCCTCCGCTCTCTGTCTGTATCTGATCTTTCATTGATCTGTTTCTTCCGCACTTCTTGTTTTTTCTGATCTTCCTTCCTGGAGCATTTTCAAGAGCTGCACGCCCTTTCTAACACTTCCTGACAGCACCTCTGATCCTCCAAGCAACAACGCTTTTCAGACGCCAAACTTGGGCTTAACTCCTGGTTTTAAGGTTCTTGGGACCGTGCAAAGTCTAGTTCTTCACCTAGCTTGTCCCAACAAGCAACAGAAAGATTACCTGAGACTGTGAACCAGGTGCAATGGCTTTGTTACTCAGAAACCTTTCTATGGTGCTCCTTTTTATCTTTAACCTTTCTTGATTCAAACAGCTCTGAAGAGCCAGAAAATCGGGTGGATTGTGAATTTATCCCAGCAATAGGTAAAAATGATTCCCAAATTAAAAAAGGTTTAGAAGCAGCCACAAAATAAGGAAGATGAAAAAAAGTCCATCAACCAAGGCACTGTTTATTTCTACCTTCAGTTCACTACTACCTGAACTTTTACCTTCAGTTCGAGCATTACCTTGAACTTTACTTGATTTCGCTACTACTGCGAACTTTACCTTCGGGTTCAACATACTACTGTGAACTTTCTTGTTTACTACCTGAACCTTTTTATAGCCGCTAGTTTCCCTCGCTGGTCCTCATCGTCCCAACTTACCTTGGGAACTTTTTCCAGCGCTGCCCTGGACTGTGAGAAGTTCTGATCTTCTTCCCCATCGGTTCTGATCTCCTTCCCTGTATCGGGCCACCACTTGTCAGCCTTCCAACCTCGACAGCAAGGAAGACACGACCGTCAGCGAAGATCTTCTTCAAACAGCTACTCAGAACCTTGATACAATCTCTTCTGACGGAAAAATCCTACCACACATAGAAAGTAGCCCCAGCACTAACCAATCTAACCAAGCCCGTGGGGACAGCGGATAGGTTGTACTTCAGGCGACCAGGCCAAAGCAAGGTTTCAGCCAAATAAGGGCTTGTTTTCTCGTAACTTTATTTTGCTCATTGGCGGAAAGACGGAAACGGACCTGCCCTCACAAGGAGGCAGGCGGAAACCGGCACTTATCCCAGGCGCCAGGACCCCGCAGCCACCTACTACACTCCTCCATTGTTGGTGGGAATTGCAAACTGGCCTACCAAACACTCCTGGAAATCCTCGGGGTTTCTCAGAAAATTGGACATTCCACTACCTGAGAACCCAGCTATACCTCTCCTGGGCATATACCCAAAAGATGCTCTAACATACAACAAAGACACATGCTCCACTATGTTCATAGCAGCCTTATTTAAATAGCCAGAAGTTGGAAAGAACCCAGAGGAGGAATGGATTCAAAGAATATGGTAAATCTACACAATGGAGTACTACTCAGCTATCAAAAACAATGACTTCATAAAATTCATAGGCAAATGGCATGAACTAGAAAATATCATCCTGAGTGAGGTAACCCAATCACAGAAAAAGACACTTTGTATGCACTCACTGATAAGTGGATATTAGCCAAAAAGCTCAAATTACCCAAAACGCAATCCACAGACCACAGGAAGCTCAAGAAAGATGACCAAAATGCAGATGCTCCCACTCCTTAAAAGGGGAAAAAATATCCATAGGAGGGGATATGGAAGCAAAAGTTTAGAGCAGCGACCATGAACGGCCATTCAGAGCGTGTCCACATGTGGCCCTATATATGAACCACCAAAAACTAGATAAGATTGATGAAGCTAAAAAATGCATGCTGAAAAGGACTGGATATAGATCTCTCCTGAGAGACACATCTAGAGATGTCAAATACAGAGGTCAATGCTAGCAGCAAACCACTGAACTGAAAACAGGATCCCCTTGGGGGAATTAGAGGAAGGTTTGAAAGAGTTAAAGGAGCTTGCAACCCCATAAAAACAACAATGCCAACCAACCAGCGCTTTCAGAGACTAAACCACTACAGAAAGACTATTCATGGACTGACCCAGGACTCCAACTGCATATGTAGCAGAGAATAGCTGTGTTGGGGCACCAGTGGAAGGGGAAGCCCTTGGTCCTGCCAAGGTTGGACCCCCAGTGAGGGGAATATTGGGGGCAGTAAGGGGGATGGATGGGGGAAATACCTGCATGGGGTAGGGGTAGGGGATGAGGGTTTATGGATAGGAAACTGGGAAGGAAATAACATTTGAAATGTATATATATATATATATATATATATATATATATATTATGTGTGTGTGTGTGTGTGTGTGTGTGTGTGTGTGTGTGTGGTAAAAACAGCTCTTTCTGGGGGATGATTATCATTTTCTGGATACACTTGGTTTCTCTCTCTAACTTGGTTTAGGAAGAAACAATTGATATGACCTAAGAGCTTTTGTTTGGTTACTTGAGGCATATTCATATTTGTAATAATATATAGGTATTCATAGTAGCTTTAAGCATCACACATGGGTTGGTAATCTCTTTGTATAACACATCATGTCTTAAATAACTTTCCTAATTGACTACCTTAGGACTATTATATTCTCATTATAACCTTTTCTTTTTGTAGGTATGTATCCTAATTTCAGAATCCAAACTACGTTAAATTCACTTCTTAATAATGCATAGTTTATTTTTTTTGTTGAAAAATGATTCTCCTTCCATACGATACTTCAACACCACTCTTTATCATTCCCCCACTCATTATTGATCCACCCCACTTCCTTCTCCCCTACATCTACTCACTCTCCATCTCCCTTCTGACGGATTACCTGAGCTCTGAGCAGGGAGACCCAATGGATATCTCCAATTTAGACTCTCTCTCTCTCTCTCTCTCTCTCTCTCTCTCTCTCTCTCTCTCTCTCTCTACATAATGTCTGGTTGTGGGTCTCTGCATCCACTCCTACCTGCTGCCAGAGGAAGCAGGATTCAAAGACGAGGCACCAATTTATAAATATAAAAATAGCATTAGATATATTATTCCTCAATAAATATATTCCATATATTTATATTCCTCAGCAAAGGATCAATTGAATGAATTAAATGCACCCTTGTTCTGCAACTGAGAGCCTTGCTTGTCTACAAGATATAGCCAGTGCAGCATCCATATCCTAAATTGCTTACTAGGAGAGCTCTGTAGGGTCAACCTCATAGATCCCGAGAAATTTCTACTGCATGAGGTTTCCACATTACTTCAAAAATGCCCCCCAAATCCAGCCATTTCTCTCCCCACCACTCTCTCCCTTCATCACATCTTCTGATCTGATCTTTCCCATGCCTGTCTCACCAGTCCCCAGTCAACTTACAAAATCTATTTTCCCTTTCTGGAGATATCCATGCATTCCTCTGCTTCAGACTCCTCCTCTTTACTAATGTTTCTGTATCTGCAGAATGTAGCTTTCTTATTTTTTGTTGTTTTTTTTTTGTTTGTTTTCTTTCAGCTTTTTTTTTACTCAAGAACACAAGTTTATGATACTAAATGTTTACATCTAAATATTCAAAGGATCTCAACTTAATAACTTAATGATATCTAAAAGGCTTGGACAACAAGAAACAAAAACATCCTCCAAAAGTATACAAAATGAGACGATCTAAATGACAACTGAAATTAATAAAGTAGAAATTAAAAAACATGCAATAAAAAGAATCAATGAAATAGCTTCCATTAAATTTCTGCAGGGACATTGCCTTAATTTGTGTTTGTATCAAACTATATATTTATTCTTTCATCAAAATGTATATTTATTCTTCCATTAAAACATATATTTATTCTTCCATCATTTTTTTTCATTTTTTCCTTTTATTGGATTTTTTTATTTACATTTTAAATGTTATCCCCTTTCTCGGTGTCCCTTCCAGAAACCTGCTATCCCATCCTCACTCCCCCTGCTTCTGTGAGAGTGTTCCCTCCATCCACTCCCTCCCACCACCCTACCCACTCCATCCAACCACCCCACCCTCGCATTCCCCTACACTGGGGCATTGAGCCTTCACAGGACCAAGGGCTTCTCCTCCCATTGACGACCTGCAAGGCCATTTTCTGCTAGATATGCAGCTGGAGCCATAGGCCCATCCCTATGTACTCTTGGGATGGTGGTTTAGTTTCTGGGAACTCTGGAGGGGTGTGGTTGGTTGATATTGTTGTTCTTCTTATGGCATTGCAAACTGCTTCAGCTCCTTCAGTTATTTCTCTAACTACTTCATTGGGAACCCCATTCCCAGTTCAATGATTGCCTGTGAGCATCCGCCTCTATATTTGTCATGTTCTGGCAGAGTCTTTCAGGAGACAGCTATATCAAGGTCTTGTCAGCAAGCATTTCTTGGCATCTGCAATAGTGTCTGGTTTTGGTGATTTACTAAACAGCTAATATCTATGTATAAATGAATGGTATGAATACATACCATTCAACAGACATGTATGCGACCTTCAATTTGATGGTAGGCACTAAATGACTTCTGAATAATACTGACAGCTTGCATTACTATTTGTAAAATCAGGAAGAAAATGTACCCTAGTGAAAAATAATATATTTTGTACATAATAACACATTTCTAATTTAGTTATTTTGAAGCCCATGTTAAGCTGATGATGAATCCCGTGACAGCATAGTGCTCTTTTGGAAATTCCCAGGGAATTTTATTGAAGTGGAAAACCTAGCACTATTTCTGAAAGTTATTTACAAAGATAGATAGTTCAAAAATCCTTTTCTCTTGTCCTTGTTTCCCTAGAGACAGATTCTTGTTCCATATTTTTCTTTCCTGTCTCTGGGCCTCTTTTGATTTGATTTCGTTCTCTTGAGTACAAGACAAAAAATGTAGCTAAAATCATACGCTTCTAAATATTGTCGTGAATAGTATGTCAGATGATCACAGATCTTTATCATCCTGTGTTACAGCAGAATACAGCAAATTCTTCTTACTCACAGTAGTTATTTTCTACAGTGTTTCTGTAAACATTGAATTAGCCAGCACTGAACCGTTGCTCCTAGAAACACACAACCACCTGAGGTCTGTTTTTATTGTTAACTAATCAGCATATACATTAAGTTTTGTGCATATTTTTGAGTGACATATCTCTATTTCTCAATGTAGATACTGACTTTGAACTCAAATTCATAACACTAACTGCTTTCCTAATGGAATTTATCTCTAATGCATGTGATTTTATCACAATCTATATCACAAGTGTCCCTTGTTTAAAGAAATAAAAGACATTGTTCTTTGTGGACCATTTTAACTGTCAAAAACTCCAGTACAGGTACAAAATGAAAAAATATAGGGCAAAACCCAGGACATTAAGTAGAATACAAACAAGACACTTGTTCATTTTATAAGTATTTATATAAAAAGGCAGAGTATATGCTCTCATATTCTGTAGGGAATAGTTAAATAGATTTTGTCACTTTTTTGCATAACTAGAAGACAATAGCAACATTTTGGATGTTCCTTTTGAGGCTATAAATATATATTCTGAAGTTGAGTACATAGATAGCCTGAAATAATAATGATTAAATTAACTTTATTCCCCATTTTTGTTTCAATTTATTTACCTCAAGATTATAATCAGAAATATAAGAAATCAATATTTTATAGTTTTATTTTTACATTTTTGCTCTTAATTCACAAACTACCCTTTGTTCAACATTATGTTTATATTTCTTTATTGAAATTTATCAATGCTTAATTTGATGGATTGCATAATTTATTTGTTAAATAAATAGGATCTGGCAGACTTATTCAAACCATTGCTGACATTTGTGTTACAGGCCAGTTTTCACAACGTATTATTCAGAAATTCAGAAAATACATTCTTGAATTGCCTTATTCTTATGTGATATAAATCTTTGCTAAAATCATTATTAATACATATATTGTTTTAAATAAAATATTTTCAAATTTTGTACTATATAAATAATAAATTATGCCATGATTGAGTGTTCTTCACACACTGAAATATTATGTTAAAATATAAATTAATTTGAAGGAAAAAATCTGCCATGTTACTTTTTAACCTAAGAAAATCTTAAAATATGTGAATAGTAAAATCTTAAACAAAACAATATCTCATGTTATTTTCAAATCATATCTGTGCCTTGGTAGACCCAAGAAGAAAAACATTTTGTCTTCCAGGTCTCAAGTAAGTTCAGAACATTTGTTGCCTAATAAACATGAAACAAATAGACTCAAGTTTATAAATGCAAAACCTCAAACTTATCAGGAATGTCTTATTCTAATCTTTCTCCTCAAAAATTCAGAGACTTTAGAAGATGTCAAAGGGACTAATGAGTTGGCTGAGTAGGTAACTAAACTTATGTCCTGGTCTGAAAATGAGGTTGATTCTGTGCAGCTACATGGCAGGAAAAGCAAATGGGCTCTAGTAAGTTGTCCTCAATGTGCATCTAGTGACACACACACACACACACACACACACACACACACACTCACACACACACAGTAATATAGACACACACACAGTCGCATACACACAAACATAATCACACATATATACAATAACACACACAGACACCCACAATTACAGTCTCATACACACACAGGTACGCACACGCATACACACAAAGACACACATACAGATAAATACTCAAGGCACACACACTGAGAATGAAATAAAACAAAAGAAACAGGATTACCACAATTATTTTGCTTGTCGCTTATATTAATATTTTTATTTTATAATGCTATATAATGCTATGGAATAACCAGTATCATATTCATTCTAAAACAACAGGAATTTAACAAAAAATCCTTGTTTTTTCATAGGTAACATCAATTCCAAATTTATTTTTGGTACATAATTAGTCACGCAGTTTGGCACAATTTAGTACAGTCAACAGACTTCATCAGAGAAGATTCTTTATGCAATGCAAAGTTATTAAAAGTGATTAACACAGGCTATCACAGTTATCACAACTGATGAGAGAGAGAGAGAGAAAGAGAGAGAGAGAGAGAGAGAGAGAGAGAGAGAGAGAGAGAGAGAGAAAGTGACAATGGATTTCTCACCATATATATGATTCCTCTCAGTTCCGAGACTATGAGGAAGTACTAATATGGGAATGAGAATCCAGGTGTCCAAGAACCATAAACTCAGAGTAAAACATTGTCTTCTACACAGGATAGGACCACTATATCTGTGAAATTACAGCAGCGGTGATTGCCTGCACAAGATCTAAACAAAATAAAGAAAGCCAACATTTTAGCTTGGAGTGGGAAAGGAGTTGATCCTCTATACCTATAATTGAGGAGATTTTGACAGTTGGTGCATTCTGGAGAAGGAAGTGTCAGGTTTCGTTAAGATCGTGTCTTCTAGACAGTTGATTAAGCATCAGAAGATTTACATCCACCACTTTTACTTCACTGATAACTGCTAATGATAATTAAGAAAATGCAAGTTAATGTAAGGAATGCTAAACATGCAATCACTAGAATTGGTAACAATTCTCACGTGTTGATAGACATGTGTGCTATTTCAGAACTATAGGCACTGCTTTTATGTTCACTGGATGCACACTTTACAAGGCATAGCATTAGCACTGGACATTAGGGAAATCTGACTCTGTTTTGGAAATAAAATTAAGTCAAAAAATATTCAGACTCATAACTTGATGGAGTGGAAAAATGATTTAGGTAGAGAAGGAGACAGCACTGATTAAGAGAGCTCAAGGAACTCAGGGGTAAAGAGGTTAAAATACCTTTCATTTGGCCTAAGTCTGATGTTTTATAGAGTCTGCTAGAGTCTATTTTCAATTGGGCATTATTATAGCTTTTTAAAGGAAAACCCATCCTTGGGTGAGGTTCAGATGGTCTCAGCTGCCAGTGTGAAAACATCGTATCATCACCTTTCATTGTGTATACAGATTTCATGCCTGCACAAGAGTGGAAAGGGACCCCAAAAGTCAGTGAGCAGTAGGAACTGGATTTGTGGGTTTTTTAATGCAAAGACACAGAGTTGAGAAGGTAGGAGAGATTCAGGATATTGGAGGAGTTGCAGTGAGATACATATGATCAAAATGTAGTGTTTACAATGTTCAAATGATTAAAAACTATGGGAAGATAGAAGAAGGACACATTTCACACACTGTAGAAATTGGAGTATAGGTTAGGAGAGTTTTATTTTGAATGAGCAAGAAGTTATGGATTAGAAGTTGAGAATCTGTTTCTCTCTTGTCCCTGTGATGGTCCTGAACTATCTCACTATCCTATAGTGAAATTGAAGAGAGTTTATGACTCATTGATCCACTATAGAGGTTTATGGCTAAAGAGAATGTATATAGCTGTGTATTGAGATATGAAAACAGAAAGCGTGATGCTATATTTACATTCTGTGTGTTGTCAGGTTAGTTTTGTTTCCAGTCTACCTGTGATCAAAATGAGAGAGTCGACAAAGGCTGAGGGCAATAAAGGGATGGGTAGCTACATGAAGTCAAATGGCTACAGATTTTCACTTCTGAATGTATTGTAGTGAGCTGATATCATTTTCTGAGGGAATAGATCAACATGTCAGGAATAATCTGCTTGTTTTCTGTAATTAAAATGTCAGTCTCATAAAAGACAGAAGTTGCCATTCTTTGCCTGGGAAGTGTTGACTCATTTCTAATTTTAGGTGTTGTCTTTTCCCTAGGAAAGCGTTTCTTTGGTTAATACATTTTTGGCTGGAGTACCAAGCAGAAAACTAACCATTTCTGTTAAGTCAAAGTAAAAGAGATTCATATGTCTTTTTGTTCCAGCAGATTCTGGGAAACAACATAGATAAGATTCCATAGCTTCATTAAGGCTAATCAAGCTGTGCTTTTTAATCATGGCTTGAATTTTGCTGATTACACATGTTAAGCATCATCTTTATTCTTTTTGCGTATATTTTATTTCTTGGGTTCCTGGTCAACTTACCATTTCTTATTATTCTTAAAACCAAAACACTGATTAGGCTTCTACTTCTCTTCCCTATGGTAAATTTGCATATTCTGTCTATAACAATGAAGTATCATCAACCTAGGTCCCCATTATTTGTAAAAAGGCAGGAACACAATCCCTGTGAACTTCAGAAGGTAACCATAAAACCTTCACAGAGGTTGTAAAGATGTTGATAACACCCATAAATTCTAAATACTTGGTAAAAGTAGAGCCCATGTACTTGATTAAGGAATCAATCAACCTTCCCTTATCTAATTATCATCTCCATGTATATGTAAATGTTTATGTATTATGTATATATGTATGTTTGTGTACATGCAAGCATCTATCATCTATCTATAATCTACCTACCTGCCTATCTAATCTATGATTATCTACCTCCTATTTATTATCAATTTTTCTATAGAAATCTCATTTATGGATCTAAGTAAATTTTAAAATTGACATACAAAGATAAAATGAAACATATGTTAATCAGATTCAATGAAATATTTCAATACTTACAGATCATTTATAATATCTGTAATATCAAGCTAAACAAGACTATTATAATAAACACTCATTATTCTAGTTAAATCCTTGAAAATTCTTCCTACATTTGAAATATATGGTAATGTGATCAATAATCACTTTGCCATAAAAATAGTGGATAAGATCTTACTACTGCTACTTCGCGACAACTTAGTATTCTAAGATTAATTATTCTCCTCTTTTCACTGTTTTCAGATTTCTTAAAATGACAAGGAGAAAGAAAAGGAGAAAGAAGAAAAATAGTCTCTAAATTCGTAATACATTTTATTTTAGACTCATCATAAATACCTGTTACAATCCTTACCTTCCTACGTTTAACAATGTTCTCTGAGATATCTAACTCTGTTACACTAAAAAATAATGAAAAGAACAAAATCTACAGATAATTGTTGAAAACACTTGTCATTAATTATTTTCTAATATTTTGATTTATATAGTTTTCTGTGGTAATATATAATGCTTCAGAAAGGGCAATAATGAGAAAGTTTAAAGAAGTCCAAAATATGAGGAATACATAAATAGAGGGTTGGAAATCTGTCTAAAATCACTGCTGTAAGCATACTCAAAAGTGACCAGTGCAGGTAGTTTCAGGATTGTAGCTTCAGGATTTCTGCCTGTCTTCCAGAGTAAAATTTGAAATGATTTTCAGAAAAAATCTCTACCATGAAGCTTTCCTATTAAATTAGACTGAGGGACTACCACTGCATAGCACTAAAAGGTCTCTGCAGCCAACCAATTTGAAAGGTGATTACCAATACCCTGATGGTTCTTTGAACATACTCAGGTCAGACTAATCCCTAAGCTAATTGAATTCACATGGATCATACAATAGATATTAAGCTCTTGTTTTATAGATATACCTTCTTTCTGCAGACTTGTTTCTATGCTGATGCCTAAAATTTGTGTGGAAAGTGAGAACAGATATTTACATTTGAACAAGAAACTTGATTTCACTCAGAGAAGTCAATATTTTACACAATCAGTACTTCTGGCTTTCTGTGTTTATGGTAGTGATGCAGCAGGAAAAAAGTCTATAAACTAAATTTAGAAATATTTATGAAAAAATATCAAAATCTCTGGTGTGTTTTATTTCAATGACAGTCTAATAAATACAGATGGTACATAATTTATTGGAGGTATAGTCTCTTTGATCTTTTAACTTACAATGACGTAAAAGAACATGCATTTAGTAGATTTCATTCTATGAACTGGGAGTTTTGATCCTTTTCTACCTAAAAATATATATGTGATGGGGATGAGTAATAGAAAACTCCATGCCAGCTGCATGCTTACCAGGATAAATGTCCAATGTACCCAAGTCTTTATTTGATTACCAACATATTAAATACTTTAGAAAATAAGTTGCTGAATGTTTGTTTCTGTCATTTGAAAACACTATTGTTGCAGTTTATCTGTGTGAAAAGTTCTCATATTTAACAAAGAGATAGCCCCTGTTCAATCTTTTACAAGAGTCCAGTCATTTAACTTTGTAGAGTTGGAAAAGCTGTCGTGTTTTTAATTTATATTTAGTATATGTTTTTACTCAAATATTTTCAATTGAGAGCATAATGCTACTATACATCGAGGAGACTGCATTGGGAGATTCATGTCTATTCAGTTGGACTGCAGACATAAGGAAGATTGTTTCCCTATGCCAAATGAGAGTCCAAATGTCAAAAATCCTTCTTTATTATTTTTTCTCCAACCTAAGTCATCTAAAAGCATTATTCTTAACTATTCCAAGATTACGACAAGACTCAGAGAACATGAGCAATGAACAGAGTCCTGAGAGCAGACACAGTTAAATATTGGACATGGGAATGTTTGGTGGTTGGAGAAAAGAGGTAGACTGGAAGACAAGGTTGGTTTACTGGGAGTGTTATCATCAAGAGAAATCTTAATGAGCATGATTTCAAAGAGGAGAAGTGCACACAAACATAAAGTAAGGATCAATAAAATGCTGTTGGCTATTGTTATTTAATATCTATGAAATTATGACTTTGTACAATGAAACAATTACTCTTGGGTGTTTACTAGATTACGGAAAAATCAATTACAGAAAATTCAAATAGCTTTTCTCATGCTTTTTTAATGTAATGAATTAGCTGTTGTCAGTTCTAATCTGTGCTTTTTTTCTGTGAAGATGAAAAATAATCACATCTCATTGTAGAATGTGCCAATGAAGTATAATTAGTAGGGTAAAGGAACATTTTAATTGGTTTCTGATTGTATAATAAAGAAAGACTAGGCAGGAATATTTTCTTCTTACTCTCTGTAATTGGACATTTTGATCATACAATTAATAAAGAATATATAAAAATAAATTTACTTTAATCTCTTCTTGATAAAAACTATTTAAAAGTTAAGACAATCATAGTTTAGAATATAACTGGCTAGGTGCCAATTAGAATGGCTGAGATAAAAAAAAAACTCAGGTGACAGCGCATGTTGGTGATGATGTATAGAAAAATAAAAATAGATCTACCTTACGATCCAGCTATATCACTCTTGAGCATATACCCAAAAGATGCCCCACCATACCACAGGCACACATGGTCCATTATGTTCATAGAGGCCTGATCTGTGAAAGCCAGAAGCTAGAAACAGCCCAAATAGCCCACAATGGAAGAAAGGATATAGAAAATGTGATTCGTTTACACAACGGAATTCTATTCATCTATTAAGAACAAGGCCATCCTGAGTTTTGCAGGCAAATGAATGGAATTAGAAAATACTATCCTGAGCAAGGTAACTCAGATCCGAAAAGACATGCATTGTATGTACTCACTACTTAGCCAAAAATTACAGAATATTTAGGATACAATCACAGAACGTAAGAAAGTTAATAAACAGAAGGGCCCCATTGAAGATGCTCCAATCCCACTTGGGAGGGAGGAGAGCACTATCATGGGAAGCAGAGGGAGGGAGGGACCTGGTTCGGAGGGGGAGGGGGAGGTGAAAAGGGGAACTTGATCAGGTATGGGAGGCAGACAGGAGAGAAGCACTGAGTCCCAGCCCAATGAATGGAAATATGCAACCTCAGGGAGTGGGTAGTGGTGGTCCCTCTAGAAAGTACCAGAGACCTGGGAGGTGAGAGACTCTCAGGACTCAGGGGGAGAGACTTTAGATGAAATGCCCAACAGTGGAGAGAGGGAACTTGTGGAGTCCACCTCCAGTAGAAAGACAAGGCATCAACTTTAAGGATGAGATTGCAATTGAATAGTCAAAAACTCTGACCCAGAATTGTTCCTGCCTAAAAGAACTGCAGAGAGAAAAATGGAGAAGGGACTGAGGGAAAGGAGGTCCAGTGACAGGACCCAAATTGGGATCCAGCTCAAGGCGAGGCCCCAAGGCCTGACACTGTTACTGATGCTATGGTGTGCTTACAGACAGGAGCCTAGCACGACGGTCTTCTGAGAGGCTAAACAAACTGCTGATTGAGACAGATGCTTACACCCAACCTTGGACTGAAGTCTGGCACCCCTGTGACTGAATTAGGGAAAGGCTGGAAGACACTGAGGAGGAGGAAAACCCCATATGAAGACCAGCAGTCTTAACATACCCGAGATCTCTCAGACATTGAGTCACCAACCAGGCAGCATATACCAGATGGCCCAAGGCCTCCAACACATATACAGTAGAGGACTGGCTGGTTGGGCCTCAGTGGGAGAAGCTTAACCCTCTAGAGACTTGAAGCCCCAGGGAGTGGGGAAGCCTGGCAGAGGGAGGCATCTTCTTGGAGACAGGAGTTAGGAGGAATGGGATGAGGAACTGTGGCAGTGCAGACTGGGAGGGGAGCAATGACTGAACTCTAAAAACATAAAGGAAAAAAATTAAATTAGTCATATATACTCACTTCAAAGGACTTTTAACTAAAAAATATTTATTAGTAGCTGAATATGATCACTTTTTCCCTAAATTCTATAACTTAAATGTCTTCCATTTCAATGAGTTTTGTTTTTAAATTTCCTTCCATTTTACCTTGCTTCTTTTTCTTTATTTCTTTAGTGGGGATTGAAGTCAACATTAGACAAGCATTCTATCATTGAGTTATATTCTAAATATTTTATTTTTATTACTATATTTTCTAAACAAGGTATGCTTATGAAATTTCTCAGCAAAGCTGTGGACGTACTGACTATCTCTAGTAGATGTTCAACCAGTGAAGCCCTATTTCCCTCTGCTGAGTTGCTGTGATTACAGGAATGTGTGATTTGTGTACTTAATTTTACTACTTAGACACGAAAAGATGAAAAGAAAAAAGAAAAAAGAAAAACATTTTGAGTAATTCTCAAAATAAAAACCTTTTACAATACCGAGGTGTAAATGGAGTTCATCATTCTGTTTAGTCCTACTAACACCTATGTAAACATGGCATTAAAATCTGCATGAAAGAGAATAACGAAGGCTAGAGATGGAACAGTAATAACCTCTGTTCAGTTCATTATTTCATATTTTTCTTGTACAAAAAGTATATTGATTTTCTATTCATTTGTATGAATTTAGGCTAAGTCTGCTATGTAGTTCTTATAAGTGAAAAGAGGCAAATGTTAGATCGTGTTAGAAATGATCACATTTTGTTCTCTCCATTGGACCTTAAAGACAGGTTGAAATAGTCCAGTTACATCGGCTCTGAATAACTGAGACACACAGCTTACCATGCTGGCCTTCGCATGCAGTGTATTGGGGGCTGGTTATTGTGCCACTTGACACTAGTTATTCTGACTAATGTTCCTGTGACTTGCATGGCACTTAAAGCTGATAAATGGCGGAGTTGTAGAGAAAATCCTTATTTGATTTCTGAGTTGGTAATCTATGTTGTACATTCAGTTGCCATATCTTTTAGTAATATAAATTAATGAAGAAGTGAGATAAAGACTCCAAAAGTAAAACTTTCCCAGCACTAGCCATTTTTGACACCCTCCCCTATCAAATAACTTCTTCTTTATCTTTATGTTATATATCCAATAGCAAGAATTCCAAGTGAGCTTTACTTAACTTGCCAGATCTTATGAACAGAAAGAATAATTTTTAAAATATGTGTTTATTTGCCTTATTTATGTGTGTGAATATTGCTCTGCATACATGTATGTGTACTATGCTCATGCCTGCTAACTGCAGAGGTCAGAGAGGATGATGAATCTAGGAACTTGAACTATTCAGGTTGTTAGCCTCTCTGTGGCTGAACATAAGAAAATAGCCTTAGCCTTAGCCAGCATGCCTACTATTGAAAATAGTGCTGCAGTCAACAGGGAATAATAACAGCTTCTGAAATCTTGATTTAAATTCTTTTAGATACTTATCTAGACGTGAGAATAGTGAACCCTACAATCGTTCTGTGCCTTGAGGATTCTTCCCATTGCTGTTTTCTGCACAAGCTCCATCATTTACATTTGTAAAAACTGCGCAAAGTTGAAAGTTGAGTAATATTGCAACAAACCTTGACAGCAAATGGTGTTTGACAAGGTGAATTCACAGATGGGAAAGAGTCAGCATGGACTCCCATTGTACTCCATGCATAGGAAGGAATTAAGTTTAGATTAAAGAAATAAATGAAATTTATGTACTTTCATGTATAAAATAAATGTTATAAGTATAATAAATTGGCCCTTCCTTTAGCTTCTGTTCCTGTTCCATTTTTTGTCCCTTTTCTTCCTTTGGATAGGAAGCACCCTCATACAGGCAAAGAGGAGAGGGAGGTATAATGTGAGATGGGGAGTTGGTAAAGGGGGTAACCAGGAAATAGGATATAATTTGAGATGTAAATAAATTGAATGATTAATAAAAAAGAAAAAAAAAACCAAAATAAGTATAATAAATTAGTACTATAAGATTTCTATAATTCACTATGAGTGAATACACAATAAGAAAATGTGACTATTCTAGTGTATTTAACTTGATGTCTTTAATAATCACATTTAATATTGTTTCACAAAAAATCTCCCAAAACTTACAGGAATAAATAAATATTAATGCTGCTTACACAAAAGCTTATAGCAGATATGTTGGTCCTGTAAATGGAAAAGACAATTATTGTGGGTTTTCTAGTTTGCTAACCTATAATTATATCTTTATAGATACATATACATTGGGCTTTGTGTCATGTATGTGATATGAAAGTACAATGAAGACCATCTCTGTCGCAGAAGAGACTAGCAGCAAGGGGAAGGAAAATGATAGCAGGGTAAGTGAGTGATTATGGCTGTACCTGAGTGACAATATTATCATGAAACTCACCAGTATGTGTTGTATACTGTGAAAATATTATATGAATGGTTTTCAGTGCAGATGATTAAACAAACTGGATAAGGTAATTGCCTTTGTTTCTGATCCTGGTGCTTTGAGTCACAGGATAAAGGCTTGTTTCACTTTAGCTGGAACAACACATGAAAGATAGGTACAGAAAAATTTCACAAGCACTCTCCAGCTACTGCCATATTGTGCCAGGACTCTGAGGACTGTTCTTTTGTTTATAACAGGAGGGGGAGAACTCCAACACTATAGTGGGCTTAATCAAAGGTTCATTCAGGGTTAAAATTAACTGAAACTTTCCCTCTTTGGATTGAGTTTTGATTTCTAATTTTATTGAATTAAAACAGCATTTGACAAACATAAGGTGGTTATGGTAATGTAGGTTAATGGTGTTAAATAGTTGGGGAGCATTGATTTATATCATGTATAAAGATGGTTATCTAGAAAGCAATACCCATTATAAAGCCCATAATTAAGTCTAATGTCCTGTAATTGTCCCATTATCCATTCTTTTCCCTTTAGATAAAAATGCTTAGTAAATTTCTATACACTCTCTCTATGGAAGTAAACAGTTATACATGAAGTAAGAAAACATAAGAGCTGATATTAATTCTCTTCCCTTGTAAAACGATGGCTAATATTAATGGAAGACATATTTTGTGACAGGAATTTGGGTGTACATTTACAGGCAGTGCCTACTTATTCTGAACAATAATTTCATAAAAAGAGTGTAATTTTATTATCCTTCAATGTATGCAAGAAGAAGAAGTGAAATAGGGGCCTGGACAATTCTAGAAAATAATCTCTTAAACTAATTGTCAAAAACAAGTTTAATTTTGTTTAATTTGACATCCATAATGTCTTTTATTAGAAGTTTGCATAGCTTTCCAGTATATTGCAAGCACTTCATTTTCAAAGAAACAGTACTTATTTTAAAATGTATATAATGCAATATAAACATAGCAATTTTATGTTTCATTTCTATTGAAATTGTTTGCCATAACTGAGAAAGAATTTTATTGTAGCATTTCTTCTTGTTGCTGCCTCTATCCTCTGATCTCCCCATAGAATATTGGATTAATAAGTTTTTATAAATTTGTGATACATCATTAATTCCTCTATTATACATCTCTAATTCAAAGACTATGAAAATGAACTAAAATTTTATTTGTATAAAATTACCTGCATAATTTTTGTTGCCCATAAGTTTGAAAATGGTCCTATAGTTATCATTATGAGTTACATGTATATGATCACAAATTTATATATGTATGTACATATAGTAACATTTATAATTCCTAAACAGAATTTTACTCTAGAAAATATGCATAAAAGTGAAAAATACTTCCAAATTTATTAGAATATTTGGGGATGAATTATATACTTTTTTGTAGTGCTACAGAATCCAGCTATTCTATTTTTCCTTACACCTGATAGAAGCATAAAATGAGCCTTTTCAAATTATAAATATATAAATATACAAAAATATAAAACTATACATAGAATAGAGTTGATAAAATTAATATCCCTTAATAGATTAAGGGAATTTTTACATTATCCCCTTGCATATGACCTTTGAAGTTTTATCCAAGGCTAATAAAAAATTCTATATCTGAAAATGTGTTTGCCCCCATTATTAAGGTTATGTCTTTTCCAATGTTTGAGAGAATAATAAATAACTTACTAATATGTGAAGATCACTGATACTACACATGCTGCTATTGTATTCAGAAGCAAATTGTTTAAGCTATAATGATAAAAATTACAATTTGTCAATGTGATAAAATACCATCACCAAAGCAACTAATGGAACTGACAGTAAATTGTAACTTATAATTCCAGATGGGAAGAATATAAGGAAGCTGAAGTAGATAGGAGTAATGGGTGGAACTGGATGCTGAATGCCTACACCTTGAGGCATTTTGATTTTCTATAAGCACCCAGTACTTGTACAAGAGACAGAAGCGAGAATGGTGAGAGACTTTGAAATCTGTAAGATGATCCCTGGGGCCATCTTTACTTCAACTATCACAAAATCTCAAAACAGTGTCTGATTGATTTGTGGACCAAGATTTTAAGTCCCAGAACCTAGGAAAGGCATTTCTCATGATAACTACTATAGTTATTGAAAATATTGATAGTTTTAATAAATATGAACCATTAGTATACTTTAGAATAAAATGATTTTGGGTCAAGTGATTTATTAGCATCTATTTTAATAGCTATATCACAATATTAACTTTACAAAGTTTTATATATGTACTTATTTTTCAGTTGGCTTATTTTATAACCAAACATTGACATGAAAATGATCATCCTTTCCTTTTTCCTGAGTTATTAGGCACAGAAAGACAGGAAGAACCGAAATACTGGGAAGTCTGTGAAACAGTGTTCCAAGAAATGGCTGTACTACCAAGACCAGAACAATAGCAAGATAAAAATGATGTCAACTTTAAAAGGTGAAATTTTCATTGGTTCTCTCACCTACACAATGAACAACAGGTAACTAATGATTGCAAGGAGAGAAAAAAACTAACCTTTACCAGTGATGAGCTCTCTTAATGACTATAAAACACAAAGTGGTCAGCCTTGCAATCAAATATAAAAACAACAAAAATGAACTCACTGGGTTATATGTGTAAACTTGTTGCAAATACTATAATGATAATAATCAAAGAGAAGGATACTATCAGTTAAAAGGATGGGAGATGGAGTATTGAGAGGGTAGGAGGGAAGTCCTGAGAGGAACTCGAAGGGGAAAAGGGAAAGGGGAAGGTGACATACTTGTATGTTAATGAAAATATACACACATACAAGCACATACATATATAAACAATAATGAATGGCTTCCCATTAATTAAATGGATATGGGGAAAATTAAGGAGAGGAAGGAGTGAAAACAGTCAAAATACTACAAGCATATTTGAAATTCCTAAAAGCTTACTAAAATATATATTAAAATATGGATTTTGAAGGTATTGCTAGTGTTATTCTTTTAGGAAGCTCCAACATAGACAGAAAGGCATGTTTTGACTTTATATTCTTACTTAGACCATAATCTAAGAGGTAGAGATAGAAATTTCATCCCAGGCTTCCTCTCTTCTAGTAGTGTTCTACCTCAGAATTAAGGTTGTCTTTTAAAATAATCAGGATGATGAAGTGAAGACTGCAAATTAAGTGTTATTCCTCATCTAAATGCCCTTAAAGTTTATTTATTTTATACATATTTTATCTTATATTTGATTTCAAATTCTATGTAAAATATAAAACATTCTGTATTAAATGTCACATTTGCCATTAAGAAATATATAGTAAATAGTCAAAGCCCCAATTGGTTTTCTAGACATGAATTCCTGATCTGCTTATCTAAGCCTTCTAAATGCTGAGCTTACAGGCATATGCTACCATTCCCTCAGTGTGGAATTCTAGAAGCATATGTAAATTGCTCTCACCATTATGACCGTTTGTTTGATGCATAAAATATTTTCAAACCTTCGGGCAATTTTCTATGAAGCGATTTGGGCTAGAAAAACAGTTTTTCCTCAATTTGTGTAGCAAAAGTAGTGCCAGTATGAGAGAGTAAAACAAAAAATGTCTTTCATGGATGCTTTGATTAGGTTTCTAGACAGACCAGTTTTGGTTTCTTGCTTCTACATATTTGATTTTCTGAAAAACTTGCCCACAAATTCCTCAAGCCAATCGCATTTTTGAAAATTCTTCACATACATACAGGGGTTTGGGTAAGAAGTTCACTAATTTAGAATATTTAGTTTACAAATACCACACTGATGAACCAGATATTAAGTTCAAATATCTTGAATTGTATTGATTCAAGATAATTTGCAGAAACATGTTCCTCATTCTTTAGTGTCTGTAATTATCACAGATCTATTACTATGTGTCTGATTCCATAATGACCCTGCTGCAGCTGTGTTAATATATAAATGTGCAGTTGTATGATAGAAGAGAGATCTTTTCCTTTCACACAGTCTTAAATATGGAAATAGAGGTCAAGCCTCAGGAAATTGTAGAGAAATATAAATTCTCCAATAGAATTACCTACATTTCAATGCAGTAAATTTTACTATAGTGAGGTAATGAAGTTTAAAGCAAGGTTTTTGTCTTCAACTTATGCTTTGGCTTCCTTTGCTTCTTTAGTCTTACTCCATTTCATATTAATATAATAGCACAGCATTATTATCAGATAAACATTTCAGATCTAGTCATTGGGGAAACCTCACAATTTTGTTTTAAAAACATTAATCATAGTAATTGCTCAAAATTAGTAGTGTGTACTGAAAATAGTCTGGTTGCCTCTGCCAGCTGAATGTCTATTTCTCTCTTGGGAGTAGTGCTATAGAAAGGTCAGAGCAATGCTGGAGTTCCAGAGTACAATTACTGTATCGTATATCTTAATTGGACAGTACAGTGTTGTTCATCCACTACCATCAATGGTTCTATAACTAGAGATATTGAATTTATTGTTGGAATTGAGAAATACACAGATTGTATGAGGGAATGCAGAAAGAAGAACTGGGGTCAGAAAAGGAGAACTGAAGAAAAGGTTGGGATATTTGTTGACAATTAAATTTTCTAGACTAGCACATCACCAGCTAGACTAAAACTACAACCATTGAATATTAAAATAACAATAAATATTTTCTAAATTATGCCTTTCCTGTGGCGAAATCATGAAGTTTGATGTCACTCTGATCTCATGACACTATATTTTGAATTTTTCTTCATTAATTTATCAGTAATATTTTATCCCATTGGAGAAATACATAAATAATAAAAATCCATGAAATACTTGGGCCATACTAGGCTGGGGACACTTAAGGATGTCACACTGGAAAGGCTGAAATGTCTTGATTTCTGCCCATGCCTATTATCTATAGAACATTATCTTTTTCTAACTCAACAAGCACAATATAAAAAATGTTTCATGTCTTGTTTAATATGTAATACAGTCACATAGGAGTCAAAAGAACAGTGAGAAACTTGCAGTATGAGGAATGCATAAAAAAAGTACAGAATACTGAAATTGTATTTTCAGTAAAGCTTGTGATAAACAGTTTACAGGGTTTAATAGCAGCAAGCAGTCTTCCATAGAAGTTATGTGGCTGGTGAAGTAAACAAACAAAACAAAAACAAACAAAAAGTTAAAATGAACAATTTTATGTTCAGCACTTTGTTGTGGATGGTCTGAAAAAGAGTTCATCACGATGTACCCTATAAACAACTTACTATCAACTACTATATTACAAATTTCTTTCAAACTTTATCACTAATGGGAAACTCTCAGTAGTTTATTTTTTGGTGGCAAAAGAAAATATTGCACAATAAATAAACATGGAAGATCAATTGACAATTATTGCAATAACAGATTGAAGTGAACTGAAACACAATGTTGAAAAGTTTTGATAACTTTTAACTTTTGTATTTTTGAAGTGAGTTGCAGGACCAGGAATTGAACCTACAACCTTCCCTATGCTGGGCAGATGTTTCACTGCTGGGCTATATTATGATTTAATTTATTTTTTAAGGATTTACTTTTTTATTTTTCATTATATATTAGTGTGTGTATGTATGTATGTATGTATGTATGTATGTATGTATGTATGCTGTACATAGACTGTACAGGTATCTGAGGAGGATAAAATTTCATGTATGCTCTCCTGGAGCAGGACATACAGACAGTTGTAAACTGCTGCCTGATATGGGTGTTAGTAATAGAATACATGTCCTCTG
The DNA here is from genome assembly GCF_011064425.1 of Rattus rattus. Taxonomy (NCBI): domain Eukaryota; kingdom Metazoa; phylum Chordata; class Mammalia; order Rodentia; family Muridae; genus Rattus; species Rattus rattus. Next base: position 224,851,272 of record NC_046154.1, on the reverse strand, counting down.
GAAGAAAAATGTATACTCAGCCTTTGAAACATCTCTCTTACTCCCAAACTCTTATTTTTTAAACAAATATTGAAGTGTTTTTTGATGTGAAAACAGCTTGATCATAATTTATATTTATACTATTAAAAATTTGGACATATAATATGTGATAACATTACTACAGTTATGGCCATCAACCCATTTATCTGCTATTAATTGAAATAGGTTTATTGTATCTCTCAACTTTATTCTCATCTTTTTTTCTTTTCTTTATTTTCCTGTCCTCTTACTACTTTTTCTCCTCCTCCACCTTTTTGTCTTTCTTGCCTTCATTTTTACCACCAGAATGTGCATACATACACACTTGCGTGCATACACACACACACATAGAGACAGATAGACAGACAGACAGATGCACACACAAATTTTGAGTGAAGGAAAGTCTAATTACATATCTTTACATTTTAAATATAGATGTTTTCCATACAACTCATGGCACACATATCTAACCCTGATTCTAGTAAAAGTTCAAATAGACCATAATTGGAAATTTTGAACAATTTCTCTCCTTAACTTCCCTGAAAAACCTAAGATCGCCACAGCAAGCAGACTAAAGCTGCTGCGTTTAGTACCTTTCTGCCAGATGTGGCAGTGTGATTCTGGCATAAAGTGAAGAATACAGATGCTCAGTGAGATACTGACCTCAGAAGTAACTACATGCAAATGAGGTGATCTGATCTTCAATAGTGATGCCAGGAATGCACGGTGGGCAAAGATGAGTTTTCTTAACAATAATAATGGGAAACTGGATGCTCACATGCAAAGGAATGAAACTTCATCCTGTATGATACATAAAATTCAAGATGGTTTGAAGATGCAAGATATCAAACTATAAAGTATCTGAAATAAAAAAGGGAAGAGTTTTACATTGATCGACTCAACAGTTTCACTGGTAGAAGACCAATGTACAGGCAAGAAATTTAAAAATATGAAATAGACAAGAGAGAATACACCAAGTTCAAAGTTACTTAACCACAAAAGAAACAATCAATGGGGTTAAAAGAGCACATACAGAATGGAAGAAAATATATTCCAACCTCTTCTCTGGCAGATGGCTGATATCCAAAGTCCATAATAATTCAGCAATACATTTCAAGAACTTGGACAGATATTTTTCAAAAACAAAACAAAAATATTCAACTAACCAGCAAGTATACAAACGAGTCACTGATATTAATCTTCTTGCTATTCTTCTGGTAATGCAAATGTACAATGATATATTGTCTCACATTAGTAAGGTTGCTATCTTTTGACATGCAGGAGAATGTGGAGAAGTCGAACATTTGCATATTACTTAGTGAATTCATAGTGAAACTTCCACAGGGAAAAAAATCGAGCTGTGAAAATATTAGAAGTCCCATGTGATCATGATATTTATATCATCCCTGGGCTATTAATCAAAACATACTGTTATCAATTTGGGGAAGGATCATCTGCATTCATGTCCCCTCAGTGTTCCATCAGTGTTGTGCTTTGGTTTTATCACTGTGACAAACTAAATTAAAGAGTTTATAAGGAAGAAATATTTAACTTGTATTGCACTTGTGTAGATTCTATTCTGTCGTCCATTTGGCTCATTATACAGTCAATCAGAAAATGAATTTGGGGTGGAAAGAACCTGTTGTCTGTGCTGTGAGAGGGAAACAGAGAAGAGGTGGATGCCAAGTACAGAGAATAGAGGAAAGAATGAAAAAAAAACAGGCATCCGAATATCATCTGTAGCCCTCAACCACATGTCCTAATTTGATCTTACTGGAGCTCCATCTATTTTTTTTATTGGATATTTTTTAATTTACAGTTCAAATGTTATTCCCTTTCCCGGTTTCCCAGACATAAGGCTCCTATACCTTCCCCCACCCTTTCTTCTATAAGGCTGTCCCTCTCTCCATGCAACCCCCTTCCCACTCCACAACAATTTTCTACACTGGGAGGGGGGTGCATTCTTGGCAGGACCAAGGGCTTCTCCTTCTATTGGTACCCAACAAGGCCATCCTCTGCTACATATGTGGCCGAAGCCATTGGTCAATCCATGCAGAGTTTTTGTGTAGTGGTTTAGTCCGTGGGAGCTCTGGTTGGTTGGCATTGTTGTTCTTATGGGGTTGAAAGCCTCTTCAGCTCTTTCAATCCTTGAAATACAAGTCAAAACAACTCTGAGATTCCACTTCACACCAGTCAGAATGGCTAAGATCAAAAACTCTGGTGATAACAGATGCTGGTGAGGATGTGGAGAAAGAGGAACACTCCTCCATTGGTGAGATTGCAAACTGGTACAACCATTATGGAAATAAATCTGAGGTTCCTCAGAAATTGAAAATAGATCTACCTGAGGACCCAGCTATACCACTCCTGGGCATATACCCAAATGATGCTCCAACATATAACAAAGACACATGCTCTACTATGTTCATAGCAGCCTTATTTATAATAGCCAGAAGCTGGAAAGATCCCAGATGTCCTTTAACAGAGGAATGGATACAGAAAATGTGGTACATTTACACAAAGGTGTACTACTCAGCTATTAAAAACAATGACTTCATGAAATTCATAGGCAAATGGATGGACCTAGAAAATATCATCCTGAGTGAGGTAACCCAATCACAGAAAAACACACATGGTGTGTACTCATTGATAAGTGGCTATTTGCCCAAATGCTCTGATTACCCAAGATGCACGGAACACTTAAAACTCAAGAAGGATGATGAAAATTCGGATGCTTCACTCTTTCTTTAAAAGGGGAACAAGAATACCCTTAGGAGGGGATAGAGAGGCAAAGTTTAGAACAGAGACTGAAGGAAAGACCATTCAGAGCCTGCCCTACATGTGGCTCATACATATACAGTCACCATACTAGATAAGATGGATGAAGCAAAGAGGTGCAGTCTGACAAGAACCGGATGTATATCTCTCTTGAGAGACATAGCCAGAATATGGGAGGACCAAGGGCTTCTCCTTCTATTGGTACCCAACAAGGCCATCCTCTGCTACATATGTGGCCGAAGCCATTGGTCAGTCCATGCAGAGCTTTGGGTAGTGGTTTAGTCCCTGGGAGCTCTGGTTGGTTGTTGTTCTTATGGGGTTGAAAGCCTCTTCAGCTCTTTCAATCCAGCAACAAACCACTGAACTGAGAACAGGACCCCCGTTGAAGGAATCAGAGAAAGGACTGGAAGAGCTTGAAGGGGCTTGAGACCCCATATGAATAACAATGCCAACCAACCAGAGCTTCTAGGGACTAAGCCACTACCCAAAGACTATACATGGACTGACCCTGGGCTCCAACCTCATAGGTAGCAATGAATATCCTAGTAAGATCACCAGTGGAAGGGGAAGCCCTTGGTCCTGTCAATGCTGGACTGCCAGTGAACGGGATTCTTGGGGAGACGGCAGTAATGGGGGGAGGATGGGGAGGGGAACACCCATATAGAAGGAGAGGGGGGGGCTAGGGGGATCTTGGCCTGGAAACAGGGAAAGGGAATAACATTTGAAATGTAAATAAGAAATGCCCAATTTAATAAAGATGAAAAAAAAAAGAATTTGAATTCAGTGGCAATCTATCTTGTAGCTGTACTCCATCACATTATATGGAAATAATATTTAAACGTCTGTTCTAGTTTGCTTCTCTGTTGCTCTATCAACCCCCAATTGTTTCAATTACTGTTCTATTCCTGAGAGAAAACACCATGACCAAGACAACTTATAAAATGAGACATTTCATAGGGGGTTTGCTTACAGTTTCAGAAGCTTTCTTGGTGAACATCATGGTAGGAAGCATAGAGGTCGGCAGTCAGGTATGGTGCTGGGAAGTGACATTTTGTAGGACACTAGCAGAACAGGTGAGACTGGGTTTTTTATGTGTGGACTTTTGGATCCTAAAAGTCTGTCACAGAGAAGCACTTCCTTTAACAAGGTCACAGCTACCGCCCAACGATGTCATACTTTCCAGTTCCTACCAAACACATCCACTAACTGGGAACCAAACATTTATATATATGAAGCTATGGGGCCATTTTACTATTCAAACAAACAGATTGACTTGGACGATTTAGGAGAGGAAAGGTTTTGTTTGGATTGCAGGTTATAGTCCATCACCAAGAGAAGCCAAAACAAAACTGCAGGCAATAATTAAAAGAGACTGTGTGGGTACTCTGTTTGCTGGCTCGGTTCCCCTGGCTTGGACAGGCATCATTCTTATGAAGGCCAGCATTTCGGCCTGGGGATGACACTATTCATGTTGGGCTGGTTCATCGTACACCAACTAGCAATCAAGAAAATGTCCTACATTCTGGGTACCAACAAATCTCATCAAAGTAATTCCTTAATTGAAGTCCTGTTCTAAGCTGTGTCACGTTAACAACTGAAGCTAACTATGATGCCATTCATTTGGATTCCCCTTAAGCAAGTCTAATTAGCATTAGAAATTATTAATCACACTGGTTTTCAACCAGAGTTATTAATCTCAAAAATTATTCTATTGAAATAGAATTATCAATAGGATTCCATCAAATATTACATCTTTGAGAGAGAGAAGCCACCTAACTTATATAAGAACAAACTAGCTGACTGGTCAACGTGGTGAGACAGATGATATTGGAAAGTTCCCTTATAAATGTGTCCAGTATTTTCTCATTGTCATATATCACATTTAATGTAGAGTCTGTGATTTACATATACTTTTGTGAGTTAAAATATTCCAAAACATCATATGAGTAAGATTATGCTGTATTTGTCTTCATGAAACTGCTTTATCATGTTTTGCAGTTTCAACATGATTCTTCCACGTCTATGCAAATGCTAGATTTTGCAGGCTAGAAAGCATCATATAACATGTACACCTAGTGTGTTGACATGGGATACTTTGACTTAGTGGCTAATATTTTGTAATATAAGGTTGGAAAGGTCCTGAAAAGGCCAGGTGTTGATACCAACCTGTGTCACTGGTGAAATATATTGAAAGCATTAAGATGTGAAGCCCACAGCAGCTCTGATTACCCATGCAATACCGCACAAGACCAGCTCTGACAGGACGGTGATTTCAAAATGGGAAGGAAACTGAACTCAGACAATTCCTAAGAGCTTATATGAAGATAATGATTAATGAGTTTTGGAGAGACTTTTTTTTCAAGTGGTAGAGCAATTCTTCAGGCATTGATATTCATGTGAACAACCTTAGTAAATCTCATTCTGCCACAAAAATAATGCTATAAACTAGATGAGTTAGTTGTGAAAAGGAAAGGGAATTAGAGTAGGAGAGGGACATGAGGGCCAGGGTGTGTATGTGACCAAAATATTGTGTAAATGTATGAAGATTTGATGAATACATTATAGTATAATGAAGATTTAATTATATATATAATAAGTTTATGGTTATAGGGCTCTGGCACCGGGTGGGGTTGGGGAGCTCTTCATGGCGATCTCTCACCCAGCTAGGTGCTTGGGGTCAGGCGAGTGGGTCAGGGAGGGGGAACCACTTCCTCTCACTGCAGCAGCTGGTTCTGCTTCTTTCCACTGCTGCAGCTTCGGAGTTGGCAAGGGGTGCAGGGGAACTTCTGTGCAGAGATTTCAGGAGAGCAGATCTCTTCCCCGAGCTGCAGTGTTACAGCTTTATGACAAGCGCTCAGACGATGGAATAATTCCTACACACCTTGAATTCTGAACCTGATACTTAAATACAGTTTTTGGACAGGTCAATGTCTGACAGCAGGTATTTCCTATTGGTTTGGCCTGGGAGCTTGGGAAGACCTCATCTACATATTTGAAACCGTAGTCCTGTTTCTATGACTGATCTGTCTTGAGCCTAAGACCTGTGGTCACATCCTCACCTGTGGAGGAGGGGCTTGGGGCATTGCCCTGCATGAAAGGTCTGTCTCAAACCTCCCTGCAGGGATCTTTGGAGGGCACAGCTACATGAGGCCCTGATACCCTGGGAGACCGGGAATGTGCCTGCCATCCCTTTTAGGATCTCCTGCAGTCGACCTATCTCAACCAGGAATCAGGGTACCTTTCACAGCCTGCCGCCTCATGGATGGTAACAAAACCTTTTCTTTCCATTCAAAGATGGAGCCCTTTCCCTAATTCCTCCAACGGGGATCCTGTTCTCAATGGTTCTCAGGTTTGCTGCTTCCATTTGCCTCTGTATTTGATGTGCTCTGGCTGTGCCTCTCAGGAGATAGCTCTATATGGCTCCTGTCAGTGTCAGTATGCACTTCTTAGCTTCATCAATCTTATCTAGTTTTGGTGAAGATATATATCCTATCCCCTCCTATAAATATTTTTGTTCCCCCTTTTAAGAAGTAGTGAAGCATCTGCACTTTGGTCGTCCTTGATCTGTGGATTGTATCTTGGGTAATTAGAACTTTTGGGCTAATATTTTGGGCTGATGTTTGAGCATCTTTTGGGTATATGCCCAAGAGAGGTATAGCTGGGTCCTCAGGTAGTGGAATGTCCAATTTTCTGAGGAACCTCCAGACTGATTTCCAGAGTGGTTGTACCAGTCTGCAATCCCACCAACAATGGAGGAGTGTTCCTCTTTCTCCACATCCTCGTCAGCATCTGCTGTCACCGAAGTTTTTGATCTTAGCCATTCTCAGTGTTGTGAGGTGAAATCTCAGGGTTGTTTTGATTTGCATTTCCCTTATGACTAAAGATGTTGAACATTTCTTTAGGTGTTTCTCAGCCATTTGACATTCCTCAGCTCTGAATTCTTTGTTTAGCTCTGAACCCCATTTTTAATAGGGTTATTTGTCTCCCTGCGGTCTAACTTCTTGAGTTCTTTGTATATTTTGGATATAAGTCCTCTATCAGTTGAAGGATTGGTAAAGATCTTTTTCCAATCTGTTAATTGCCGTTTTGTCTTAACAACAGTATCCTTTGCCTTACAGAAGCTTTGCAGTTTTATGAGATCCCATTTGTCGATTCTTGATCTTAGAGCATAAGCCATTGGTGTTTTGTTCAGGAAAATTTCTCCAGTGCCCATGTGTTCCAGATGCTTCCCTACTTTCTCTTCTATTAGTTTGAGTGTATCCTGGTTTGATATAGAGGTCCTTGATCCACTTGGACTTAAGCTTTGTACAGGGTGATAAGCGTGGATCGATCTGCATTCTTCTACATGCTGACCTCCAGTTGAACCAGCACCATTTGCTGAAAATGCTATATATAAATGTATATTCAATATACATATGTGTGTTTCTTTATGTCATTTTTATTACAAATATTTTATTTATAACTATTTAGCTTATATGTATACCTCTATATGCACCATCTTTATCTATCTTTATTGTGTATATCATTTATTTATATACCTAATCTTATTAGTTCTCTCTCTTTGGGTAACACTGACCAATACAACTGGTGACGGATTGTTATATTTATACATTTAATTTAGACTTAACAACTTAAGGCTGGCAAGTTTTCTAAAACAAAACCTCCAAGCAGATTGATGACATTCTTCCATAGCCAGAAAGAAGTGTCTAAAAACTTTAAAACAACCTTTTTCTTTCCTCGATGTTAATTTATTTCACACATCTTCCAATTCATTATACATAGGACTTTTTAAAAAATATATATACTGAAGAAAGTCTGATTTCCACTTTATTTAGTAAGCCACCAAATCATTTCTCCATTTCCTCCTTGACTTTTGGAAAATAAAATGGAAATGAAGATAGTGGGTGAAGATTTACATTTCACTCACAAAGCCTTTTCCCCATGCAAGCTCTCAGTCGCGTTGATATTAATAAAGACAGGTTCATGCAGGAAAAAGTATTTATATAGTGCTTTTCTAATAATGAAGTTATATTCAAATATCAGTATAATATGATTTTAAAAACAACAATATAATTCACTGGCATCTGTCGTCCCCTTAACTATGCAGGAGAGCAACCTCCATTGGTATCTGCCAATAAAATCCAGTGAATCATAAGGAGAAGCTAACAATGCTGTATCTTCACTTCTGGAGATGCGGCTCAATGGTCCCTTAAGGTGGGACTTGAGTTATTTTCTGAGATAGACTTTCTTGTGTTCAGTGTTATTATTTTACTTAACATGTAGTCACTAGTATGACTGTTAAATGAAAAAGCATTAGCATTTAATGTCTGAAATTTTTTACTCCCTCCAATCCTCTCTTACTATTTATATGAAGTGACAAAAGTCCCCACCCCCAAATGAATGTTAATGGACTGGTTCTGTCTGTTTTCTAGCTCAGAGGGATATTTCCCCTGGGGGAAATCATGGCTTTGTTAATCATTGCTAGAGCACTTTACTGCTTTCAAATTCTGTCATGGGGCTTTTAGTTGGTGTCTGAGAAGAAAACTGACAGAAGATTTGAGACGGCAGGAAAACCTTCACTCCAGGACAAAGCTGCTGCTCATTATGGGAAATCATCGTGCAGTAAGCTTAGAGGTTTCTTCTTCTCCCGAGGGTTCCAACGAAGGAGTAATAAAGGACCTTGAGACTTTATGTCGTTTATGGACAGGAAGATTGGAATCTGGAAGGAGACTTTAACTAAGTAAGGAAAGATACGGTGTAATGATGTTGAAACCATGGGTCTCATGATCTCTTCACACCATTCATCTAGTTCCATAAACTTGGCAGTGATGAAAAGCAGACGATGAGGACAAAGTGGGCCCAGGACTCTATTAGCAGTTATGCCAGCAGTTGAATAAACAGGCTTGGAAGGGTCAATTTGTTCTTTCCCTTGAAAAAAATATAAATGTGTCACTGTACGGCAGCCACATATAGGTCAACTGCTATATAAAAAAATTCACATGAATCACTTAGATATTTCATATTGATTATGGTTGTGTGTTCAGGATTAACTTTGAATGAGGAAAATTAGGTAACTTGAAATTACACACAAATTCTTCCTTATAATCTCAAATTCTCAGAAGTTTCTCATTATTAACTACTTTCTTTTAAAGTTCCTAGTGAAGTTTGTCTTTTATAGATGTCATCATATTAACCTTAGTTAGAAATGCAGAAGCTGTCCCCAGGAGCACTTTTGAGCCTTTTGTTGTGGGAAAAGATCATATCTGGAAGGGAGCTTGCCAGAGGCACTGACCAGACCCAACCTGACACGGGTGGCTTTAGTCCACACAGACACTGATGACTTGGCTTCTCTAGATCCACTGAATTAAGCATGTGCACACAGCAGACTGTCCTATCCACATTCCAGATTAATGTATTTACCATGAACAACTGAGTTGTTCACCTGTCCTAAATGTTGAAACATTACATAAAGGATTCTCCCTCTAGAACAGTAAGATTTAAGTGGTCTTTGAAAGGGAAGAAGTTGCCTTCTACACACTGACATTTCTTTTTCTATCACCGTTTTAATGGTGTTTCAACAACAACAAAATCACAGATATGTGATTACTTACATATTTTAAATCTGGAATAAAGCAGAAGAAACAACTAGCAACAAGGAAAACAACAACAACAAAAACCCAAAAACCAAAACACTTTTATACCCTAAATAAATTTCCTGCAAAGATCTGAAAATTTAAGCTTGTGGCACACAGGTTCTTTTTAATATTTGAACCAACAGTTTGCAGACATAGAAAGTGAATTGACTTTTTTTTTTATTATTAGGTAACAATGTGCACATTAGCCCTCGCCAAAGATGTTCTTGATGTCCAGGTGGTTGCCCCGGAGCTCTGTTGAACCTCCCTGTCCTTTTATCTCCTGAGTGCTCAGCGTGCACACTCTCTTCTATGGCCATCGTCACCATGGCTTCCGGTCCCCTTTCTTCCCTTCTGCTCTTCTCTAGGGCTCTGGTGGGGCCGGCTCCTCACCTCCCTGTGCTTCTTTAGGACTGCAAGAACGCCTGCTTCGGCTTCACCTGCTTTCCTCAGTCTCCTCTGCACTTCAGATGCCCTCGTTTCTGTCAGACCTTTCTTCTCTGAACTGTGCCGGTGGGCTCTGGACTTCCGGTCAGAATCATAATGACCCATGTACTATTCTCCCCAGAATTCTCGTGTTTTAGAAGCCTTAATTTTTCCTGGGTTTTCCCCTGTCACTATAACTGCTAGAAAGTTCTTCATAAAGCATGTTCTTAGACCTGTCCTCTTTACCGTCGCTGGATTTATTTCCAGAACATTTGGTTTTTTTCTTTTTCTTCCTCTTCTCTATCTGATATTTCCAAGCAGGAGGAGGAGAAGGGAGAGGAGGAGGAGGAGGAGGAGGAAGATGAGGGGGAAGAGAAAAATTAGTTTTTACGTTTTTGGTGTTTACTTTTGTTCTTCTGTAACTTCTTTTTCTTATCACTTTTCTTTTTCTTGTCTTTCTTTTCAAGTCTATCCAATTTCCTGAGAAGCTCCTGTTTGGTGGTGAGTGACTTTGAGAACTCAACTTCAGGGTCTTCTTCATTGTCACTTGCAACATAGTCCTGTGATATTTACTCACTTCTTCCCTGTTCGACTCATTGATTTGTTTGATCTTCAGTGAAACAAATTTTGTGAGGTTAACATCTATTTTTCTATTAGAAACATTATTATTTATTTTACATCTGGTATTTATACTTTTCTAAGAGCTTAGCCATTTTTAATATATTTTCAAATGGGAAATACTTTTAACATAGCATTGAGATAGTTCAATCCTGTATTTGTATAAAATATTTTTTTTATTTACAGTTGTATTCATTTCAGAGATTTGCTACTGAATAAGTTCACCCTTTCTAGTTCATTCCTTAATCTCAGCCTGGTTGGTTCAACTCAGCTGTTCTGGCTCAAAACTGCTCTCCAAGATGACTGATTCAAACTGGCTTTTCTCTGCTACCCACTGAATTGTTATTTTTGGAAAAACTGCCCCTGAATTCCACAAACTGAACTGCACTGACTGTACTAAGCTCAGCTGAACTCCACTACACTGCCTGAAATCAACTGAATTGCATGCACTCTATGAACTGAATTCCTCCCCTGACTCACTCAGGCAACTCTTTTTCTGATTTGTCAGTTTGTCTGTCTCTCAGTTAGATGTCAGCTTCTTGCTACAAACTAACATGACTTACATTGTTTGGGATTAGCAGTGTCAAGTGCATGTGTGTGTTCCAGCCAGATCCTACTGTAACCTAGGACATGTCAGCATTCTGCTTGGATCATAATAGACACTGGAGGTCTTGGATACGATCCCTTGCCAGAGCAGCCATGCTGCTGAACAAAAATTCCTCTGCATAGTTCAAACATATTTAACTATTGCTGTATTGATTATATAAGTGCATGTTCTCAGTTTGTACTTGGCACAGTTTTGGCATTAACCAAAACTACTTGAAACCTATGGTGTGACTTTATCTTCTGAGATGTGAATAAGTGCCCACTTGCACCAGTTAGGCAGCAATGACAGATCAAAGAAAAAAATAGCACCCAAGTTTATCTTGGCTCAATGACTGAACTATTGCTTTTTTGGTTTTAAAGAGTTGAGGGTGAAAATTTACTTACATGAGTATGGCTGAATCAACGGTAGCTTTGATCTACACATGCTCATCCCAGAATGGATAACAACTTCCCAAATCTATGTCCCAGAAGCAGTATGTCAAGTTGTTTTCAATCCTATGACCTTTAGATGGGGTAGGGTTGGGTCTTCTTAATTTGGTAACATTCTAATTTTCTTGAGGGTCGTAATTTTCCTTAGGTCTTGGGGATTCTAATTCCTCTTTCGAGTCCCAAATGTTTCAATTTAGAGCAAATACTTATACATTATTTCTGTCTATTGTGTGTGTGTGTGTGTGTGTGTGTGTGTGTGTGTGTGTGTCTGGGTGTATACATAGGTCAAAGATAAGTGATACATAGAAAAATAATTATATGGGTAGATGAATGGTATAATTAAGAGATGTTTAATCTTAAAAGGGACTGTAATCTTTTTATCATTTAAAAATTTGAGATTCTAATTTAACTAATATTTTTCTTTTTCTTTCCTCTTTCAGCTTTCTTTCAATTTCAACATCTATTTTAAGTAATAGTTGGACGTTATTTCTAAATAAATATTATTATTAGGAATGCTCTCAGCTGATATAATTCTTATAATCTTAATACCTATTGGTAATACTAAATAAATGTATAAATAAAACAATATGTTAATAAATTAATCTTTGGAGAATTAAAACCAGAAAGTGATAAACAAAATTAAAAGGAAAAATAGAAATACAGTGGAATCTAAATGTCTGTATCTATCAATCATCTATTAATTTATCTATTGATTTTATGTGTTTGTGTATGTGTGCATGTGTAGATAAAACTATGTACAAATCAGAAGCTAAGTTATACGAGTCTGTTACCTCTTTCTACCATGTATAAACTTGGAATCAAATTCAGGCCCTCACCCTTCTTGGTTTTTGGAGAAGAACACTCTGAACTAACGCTACTCTAGATTCTCTTTTGACAGCTGCCTGCAAACTGATTTTGCTCAACAGTGATTCCTGAAGTTAAATAGTTTTTCTTTTTGCAGCACTATTATAAAGAAGATTCCATGTGATTCTTTTTAAAGTAAATATGGATAAATTTTCCTACATTGTCATCTACTGTCAGTAAATTTGTGCAAACAAGAGTTAATTTATATTACCTAGAATGATTTAAATTTCAATTTAAAAGTTCCTTGGTTGTAGCTCATTGTTGCTCAGTCAAATTTCAAATAGCTTCTGCCTTCTCATCATACATTTCTAAAATGGAGTGATCAATTAATAAAATGGAAGAGATTGTTTCCTTTCTTCAGATTTCTTCCCACCACTGGAAGCCTCTCTGATTGACTACTTCATAAGATCTCATGAATTATCATATTTTACCTAATGTTTGTGTCCTCTAGGAAACAAAACCTCTAATTTACTGATAGAACTTCTTGCTTTTGTTCTATTTTTTTAAAGAAAATATTTGTAAGAGTATTATGTTCATTCAGTTTTCATTTAACATGTACAGGTATAATTGCCAAATTTATAAGCATATGCTTCATACAATTTTACATTAATAATCATGACCTTATTTTTATAAATGAGGAAAATGTGCTGAGATTCCTCATAAAGGTGAATTACCTGTGAGAAAAGTGACGAACCAAGTTTGTAACATTCAACTTGATTAATGGGGGTCTTTATTCTTCATATGTGATATTTTGTGCATAAGAGACAGAAATTGAATGAAATTGTGCTAGTGTAAGTTTTACATTTGGTACATTAAATGGAGGAAATATAGACTAATATATAATCACAGTAAACTATTATGAAAAATGCCAGTTGGTGATATATCTTTTATATACTTAATACATTTTGCGTATTATCAGTAAAATAGAGCTTGCTTAAAGTGATAATTAGCTGCAGATCTAATTTGCAGCAGATACAATTTTGTGTCTTTTTAATACGTATATCTATAAAGTGCTTGGTATCTACCTTATTGTGATCTATATTTTTACTGTTGAAGACACTGAGGGAGTGAGACATATATACCATTTGTACAATTTGAGATGTTTGATACAGAACTCGTAACGATTATTTCTGAGTCTAGTTTTACTGGGACAAAATATTATAATTTTTACATTGGAGGTAATAATGAGCAGATTGTAAACTTAATGCACTGGAAAACATGTTTATTTTTATTTTGGGGAATTCACATTTAGTTTTTATAACGCGTTTTTATATTCAGTTTTCTTGCATAATGTATTTCCAGTCTTGCTTTATTGGTGTTGGAGAAATAAATATTCTTCTGTATTTTGAAAATGATATAGAAATCATATTGCTTTATAGGTGTCTGATATGGTGAATAAATGTAACCATTAATTTAATGAAAGCTAGACTCAAGGAGAAGGTTCTATGAACATGCTTGTGAGTGATTATCTTGATTAAATTCGCTGATATAAACAATTCACATACCATGGGTGGCAACATTCCCTGGAAGGGATCCTTGACTGCATCAATGGAGAAAGGGATCTAAGCAGCAGCTTGCACTTGATTCTCTCTGACTTCGGAATGTGCCTGCCACTTGAGCTACTGCCTCTGCCTTAAGTTCCCTGAGGGGATGGACCTTGAACCGACCCATAAACTGACTTCTTTATTCTCCTTTAAATTGTAGTAGTTATTTTTATTCCCACAGTAACAGAAAAGAAAGTATATATTTGGTAAGCCATTTACTCTCAAAGATTGCTGTGTTCCTTAGTGTTTTGATTATAAATTATGTTTTATTAACAAATAAGTGGCAATTTATGTTCCCTGGTTTTGTTGTTGTTGTTGTTGTTGTTGTTGTTGTTGTTGTTTTAAAATAGAGTTTGGTAGCTTGCTACATTGGAGGACTTTCTGTCTCTTAACTGAGTCACAATATTTTCAGCAAGCAGTCTGTAGTATCACATGTTGGGGACCAGCTGTGATTCTGCGTCCTCTGTTGTCCAGGTACCACTGGACATGAGGCTGCACAGAAGCAGCACAGTCTGAAACAGCTGCGATCTGCAGGATCCTAGTCCAGCTGGAGTGAGTGTGGGGTGGGGAGGGCTTCACCAAGTATTTTAGTGTTACAGCACTTTTAGAAGAAACAACAGAACAACTCTCGGATGATCATCAGTAAAACACCTGGTGTGCACTTTATTTGTGGTGGACAAGGGCGACATATGAACCTTGGAGAGTGGAAAAGGGTTTTCCAGATAAATGCAAAATCAATGGCTGGAGCTAATGGTTAATGGGTACCTCATATCTGTCTGATAAATCATCATTTTAATCTAGATTTTCCAGTTTTGTTGAGTATGGACTGTCGTAGTAGCATATGATGATTATCTTTTTTTTAATTTCTTCAATTTCTGTTGTTAAGTCTCCCTTTTCATTTCTGATTGTGTTAACTTGAATACTGTCTGTATACCCTCTGGTTAGGCTGTCTAAGGGTTTAATCTGTCTTGTTGATTTTTTTCAAAGAACCAACTCCTGTTTTTTTGGTTGTTTTTTGTTTTGTTTTGTTTTTTGTGGTTGTTTTTCTTTTTTTGAATCTTTGTATAGTTCTCTTGGTTTCTTCTTTGTTGATTTCAGCTCTGAGTTTTATTCTCTTGTCTACTCCTCTTAAATATGTTTGATTCTTTTTGTTCTAGAGTTTTCAGATGAGCTGTTAAGCTGTGTGTATATGCTCTTTCCAATTTCTTTATGGAGGCACTGAGAGCTTTGAGTTTTCGCTTTAGTGTTCCATAAGTTTAGATATGTTGTGCCTTCATTTTCATTAAATTCTAAAGAGTATTTTCTTTCTTTATTTCTTCCCAGACCAAGTTATCATTGAGTAGATAGTTCCTCAGCTTCCATTTTAATGTGTGATCTCTGTTGTTTTTGTTGTTATTGAAGACCAGCCTTCAATAACAGAAACAGTGGTGATCTGATAGGAGTCATGGGACTGTATCAATTATCTTGTATTAGTTGAAGTTTCTTTTTTGACTGATTATATAGTCAATTTTGGAGAAGGTATCATGAGGTTCTGAGAAGAAGTTATTTCATTTTATTCTTGAAAGAAATGTTCTACAGATATCTGTTAGATCAATTTGGTTCTTAACTTCTGTTAGTTTCATTGTATCTGTTTAGTTTCTGTTTCCATGATCTATCCATTGATGAGAGTTGGGTGTTGAAGTCTATCCCCAGTTTTATGTGAGCTTCAATGTGGGCTTTGTGCTGCAATAAGGTTTCTTTTATAAATGTGTGTGTGCCTTGAATGTGGAGCATAAATGTTTAAAAGTTAGTGTTCATACTGGTAGATTTGTTCTTTGAGGAGTATTCCTTCTCTTTTTTGACAACTATTGATGGAAAGTCAATTTTATTGGATATTAGAATAGCACTACAGCTTGTTTCTTGACACTATTTGCTTAAAAATTTTTTTCACAGTTTTTCACTCTGAGGTAGTTTCTGCCATTGTCACTGAGGTGTGTTCCCTGTAAGCAGCAAAATGTTGTGTTGTGATTATGTATCCAATTTGTTAGTCTATGTCTTTTACTTGGAGAATTGAGTCCATTAATGTTAAGAGATAAGGACCAATGTTGTTTGAGGTAAAATTATGTTTGCCTGGTTATCTTCTTTTTTGTTTGTTGTCAGAAGTTTTATTTCTTGTTTTTTCCTTGTAATTTCCCTCCTCATGTTCGAGTTTTCTTTCTATTATCCTTTGCAGGACTGGATATGCTAAATATAATTTTTAAATTTGGTGTTGTCATAGAATATCTTTGTTTACTCTTCTATGGTAATTGAGAATTTTGCAGGGCAAAGTACTCTGGACTGGCATTTTTGTTCTCCCAGGGTCTTTAGGACATCTCCCAAGATCTTCTGCCTTTTAGAGTTTCTATTGAGAAGTCTGATGTAATTCTGACAGGTCTGCCTTTATATGATTCTTGACCATTTCCCCGCAACACTTTTAATATTCTTTCTTTGTTCTGTGCATTTGGTGTTTTGATTATTATGTGACAGGAAGAATTTCTTCTCTGGTCCAATCTATTTCGAGTTCTGTAGACTTCTTGTATGTTTATGGGCATCTCTTTCTTTAGGTTAGGAAAGGTGATGTCTTCTATAATTTTGTTGAAGATGTTTACTGGCCCTTAAGTTGGGAGTCTTCACTCTCTTCTATACCCATTATCCTTAGGTTTGGTCTTCTCATTGTGTCCTGGATTTCCTGGATGTTTTGGGTTAGGAGCTTCTTGCATTTTACATTTTCTTTGATTGTTGTGTCAATGTTTTCTATGGTATCTTCTACACTTGAGACTCTCCTATCTCTTATATTCTGTTGGTGTTGTTTGAATCTATGACTCCTGATCTCTTTTCTAGGTTTTCCTCTACAGGGTTGTTTCCCTTTGTGATTTCTTCATTGTTTGTATTTCCATTTTTTGATCCTGGATGGTTTTGGACAATTCTTTCACCTGTTTAGTTGTGTTTTTCTGTATTTTTTTAAATGGGATATTTGCATTTCTTCTTTAAGTGCTTCTACTTGTTTACTTGTGTTTTCCTGTATTTTTTAAATGAGTTGTTTGTGTCCTCCTTAAATTCTTCTGTCATATTCATGACATGGGATTTTAGATCTGAATCTTGTTTGTCAGGTGTATTTGGATATCAAGGGCTTGCTGTGGTGAAAGAACAGGGTTCTGATGTTGTCAAGTAGCCTTGGTTTCTGTTGCTCATTTTCTCGAGCTTTCTTCTCGCCATCTGGCTATTTCTGATGTTAGCTGGCCTTGGTGTCTCTGTCTCTGATTGTGGCCTGTTCCTCCTGTGAACCTTTAAGCTTGGATGTGTCAGAACTCCTGAAGGTTAAGCTGTATTTGTGAGCCTGTGTGTGTCCGAACTCCTGGGTGTCAAACTGTCTCTATTTATGGTTGGGGTATGGAGGGCTGTAACCCAGGGCCTGCTCTTGGCCTAGGTGCAAACTGGAAGTTGATCCTGATTTTTGTGGATTGCTTTGTGTTGCTTTCCATTTAATTTGAAGTTGTCTATAAGCTTACTATAATATTTTTTATTGTGTTTAGGTATGTCTATTGTATTCCTGTTTTCTCCAGGACTTTTACTATGAAGGGATTTTGGATTTTGTCAGAAAGGGATTTTAAATTTT
The DNA here is from genome assembly GCF_011064425.1 of Rattus rattus. Classification (NCBI taxonomy): domain Eukaryota; kingdom Metazoa; phylum Chordata; class Mammalia; order Rodentia; family Muridae; genus Rattus; species Rattus rattus. Next base: position 224,833,723 of record NC_046154.1, on the reverse strand, counting down.
ATTGAGATCATTATGTGGTTTATTTTCTTTTAGTTTGTTTATTTGGTGGATTACAATTGACTGATTTTTATGTGTTTGACCATCCCTGCTTCTCAGGGATGAAGCCTACTTGATTGTGTTGGATGATCTTTTTGATGTGTTATTGAATTCAGTTTGCAAGTATTTTGTTGAGTTTCTATGTTGGGTCTTTGTATGGTTTGGGTGCTAGGGTGACTGGGGCCTCAGAAAATGAACTTGGCAATGTTCCTGCTATTTCTAATTTATGTAATAATTTGATGATTATTGGCACTAGATTGTCTTTAAAAGTCTGGTAAAATTCAGTGCTAAAATCATCTGACTCTGGGCTTTTATGGGGTTTGGAATTTTTTAGTTACTGTTTCTATTTCTATAAGAAAAATAGGTCTATTTAAATTGTTTACCAGATCTTGACTTAACTTCAGTAAGTAGTGTTGTTTGAGAAAATTATTCATTTCTTTTAGGTTTTCCTGTTTTTTGTAGTACTGATTTTTAACGTATGATCAAATGTCTTAGTTAGAGTTTTACTACTGTGAACAGACACCATGGTCAAGGCAACTCTAGTAAGGACAACATTTAATTGGGGCTGGATTACAGTTTTAGAGTTTCAGTTGATTATCATGAAGGTGGGAAAACAGCAGCACCCAAGCATGCTTGGTGCAGGAGCTGAGAGTTCTACCTCTTCTGAAGGTGCTATAAAAGTACTAATTCCAGGCAGCTAGGATGAGAATCTTAAAGCCCCACATCCACAGTGGCACACTAACTCCAACAAGGCCACATCTATTCTAACAGGGCTACACCTTCTAATATTGTCGCTCCCTAGACCGAGCATACACAAATGATAGTACCTAATGATTCTTTGGATTTCCTCTCTGTTGTTATGTCCCCTTTCTGTTTCTGACTTTGCTAACTTGGATATTATTTCTCTGTCTTTTAGTTAGTTTGGCTAAATGTTTTCTATCTTCTTGATTTTCTCAAGCAACCAAATCTTTGTATACTTGACTCTTTGTATTGTTCTCTTTGTTTCTATTTGATTTCAACATTCAGTCTGATCATTTTCTGCCATCAAATCCTCTTTCATGAGCTTGCTTCTTTCTGTTCTAGAGGTTTCAGGTGTGCTGTTAAGTTGCTAGCATAAGATCTCTCCATTTTCTTTATATAGTCAGTGAGTTTTATGAATGTTCCTCTTAACACTGCTTTCGTTGTGTCTCATAAGTTTGGGAATTTTGTTAATTTATTTTCATTTAGTAGTAGGAAGTTTTAAATTTCTCTATTTCTGCATTGACCCACAGTATTCATTCAGAGAAAGTTGTTCAATTTCTATTTTATAGCTTTCTGATGTTTCTGTTATTAAAATGCAGTTTTAATCTCTCATGGTCTGATAGGGTGTAGTGAGATTTTGTATTTGTTGAGACTTGCTTTATGACTGAGTATGTGGTCAATGTTGGAGAATTTCTCTGAGGTGCTGAAAAGGTGTATTCCTTTGTGTTTGGATGAAATGTTCTGTCAATATCTTTTAGTTCCATTAGATTCTTAACATCTGTTAGTTCCAGTATTTCTCTGTTCACTTTAGGTCTGAAAGACCTATCCATTGATGAGAATGGGGCATTAAGATCTCTATCAATGTATGAGGGACAGTGTGTGATTTAAGATTTAGTAGCATTTCCTTTACAAACATGCAAACCTTGCATTTGGGGTATAGATGTTATGAATTGAAAGACCATCCTAATGGATATTTCTTTTGATGAGCATGGAATGTCTTTAAATGCTTCTTTTGATTAACTTTGGTTTAGGGTTTATTTTGTTAGATATTACAATGGCTACACCCACCTGTTTCTTAGGTCCAATTGCTTGGAAAATTTTTTCCATTGATTTACTTCTTATGTAATGCTTATCTTAATGCTTATCTTAGATTTGAGATGTGTTTCTTGTATGTGGCAGAAGAATAGATCCTTGCATCCATTCTGTTAACCTTTGACTTTTTAATGGAACTGAGTTCATTGATATCGAGGAATATTAATAACCAACTGATTACTGTTAATTCTTGTTATTTTGATGTTTTTGTTGGTAGTATGTTTTTGTCTGTGTATCTGTGTATATCTGTGTGTGTGTGTGTGTGTGTGTTTGCATGCACACACACTCATATACACTTTCCTTCTTTTGCTTTCACTGGCATGAGATTATATTTTTCTTGTGTTTTCTTGTGTCTAGTCATCCTTCATGGGTCGGAGATTTCCTTTTAATATCTTCTGAGGAATTCCAACTCTAGCAAGTAATTTATTCACTGAGCCCTCTTGCCAAACCAAACTAATCTCAATTTAGTTTTAGTTAGTTCTGAATATCATGGCACTGTGAAGAGGGGTTGTAGGTAGGCTGGATAGGCTCTGAGGGTTGGCAGTGTGGAGGAGGGGGATTAATTTGGGTTCTTGGTGCCTCATGACCTCTGGTAAAGCAGAGACCTGGTGAAGTTGTGGACTTAAACAAGGTGACAAGAAGTTGGGGAGCTATTGAAAGTAGGTTGGGAAGGCTCTGAGGGAGTGTTGGTGTTCTGCAGATACGGGCTTCTCTGGGCTTCTGGAAATTGCTGTGAGCCTTGGTAAAGCATGGAGCTTTTGCAGGTAGTGTGGGCCTGGATATACCTATTAATAATTCTTATTTTAAATTTTTGTGTTAAACATGTTTTATTCAATAGTCTATTGTGCTATAGTTTTAAATGGCCTTCTTTGGTCTCTCCTTTTGTTACTGCAGGAAACAAACAAAAGACTAGAAATAAGAATTGTACAGAGATTTTCATCATGTCCTATGCGCTGTAGAACATTTGGTCTGACTCTTTTTTAGAATTTCTTGCAAGTACCTGATGCAAGGAAAGTGCTTATTCTAACTTTCTATATGGCCTGGATGTAGAGTGGTATTTTTTGTTAGTTTTTCAATGTGGTAATAAAACATTGTGGCAAAATCAAGTGAGTTTATATTGATGTATATATCCAGAGAGATAGAGTCCTTCATTGTGGTAAGACATGGCAACATGCAAAAACGTCACAGTGATGAGAGCACCCACGTTCAGGAAGCAGAGAGGAAAGAGGAAGTGGAGTCCTGCTCTACAACCCCTATGTTCTCTTGCAGTTACTTAAGTCCACCAGCAAGTGTTCACCTTCTAAAACTTTCCAAAGCTTCGCAAATACCGCCACCTGCTGGAAACCAGGTATTTGGATTTATTAGACTGTGTGGGAAATTTCATAATTAACACCCCCCCACGCACACACACACATACACACACAATAGGGAGGAAGCAAATAGGAAGAAAAACACAAAACATAATGTCTCTTCGCTTCCCTGTTCTATAGAAAAAACTTCCTGCAGCTTTTATATAAAAAAATAGAAATTCTTATGAATCTCTTTTCATTGCATCCAGTGCACATTCCTGGGTTTATAGAAGTCTCTGAGTTGAGGGGAAAAGAACAAAACGTCCATCTAGAGGGGTCTTAAAATTTTAGTTTCTGTCTTCCTTCCTGCTGGCACAATATACTTTTAGAGTTCTCAAATTTCCCATTCACTCATTCAACTTGGGATTTATAGGTAGAGTCAATGAGAAAAACAGGGCAGATACACATCACATCATCTATCGAACACCACCTGACACTTGAAAGGAAACTGGAATTTTTATAGCAAAATCCATCCATACTGTGTAAGACTTGTAATAATTTCACAATTTCAAGTTTAAAAATAGATGGACTTTAATGTGAAAATAGTATTATATTGAAACAGAATTATGTAATCACTAAGAACATATTAACACGGAACAGTCTAGCTGACATCTACAGAATGTGCCTCAGTTGTCATAAAGTTGGAAAACTTAAGTTGGTTAAGTACAGATTTGCAAATTGAAAATAGTCACAACTGCCTATGTTGTATTTTTTGGTTAGATAGGGTTGTACAGTACATATTATAACCCCAAATTTTATGTGGAGTATATACTCAGAGGTAAAACAATAATCTAGCTATAAGTTGTGAATGCATTAGTAGAAAGGACTAAATTCCCTTTAGTCCCAGACATCAGTAAAATTGAATTATTCAATAAACTATATGAGGATATTTAGACAAAACTAACATCACATTAAGCAAATTAAAATAAAGTATTTAGTTTAAAAACTGTATTTTAGGTATGCATAATCATATGTTATTATGAAAGAATCTTAACTCATTACATAACATTTTGATTACATAAATCATCTTTTTTAACTTCTTTTTTGTTGGATATTGTTAAGTTTACAGTTCAAATATTATCCCCTTTCCTGGTTTCCCACCCATAAGTCTCCTATCCCATCTCCCTCACCTTCTTCTATAAGGGTGATCCCCCATCCAACCACCCACACCTTCCTGACTCCCTGCCCTGACATTCCCCTACATTGAGGGACCAGCCTTGGTAGGACCAAAGGCCTCTCCTCCCATTGGTGCCCAACAAGGCCATCCTCTGTTACATATGCAGCTGGAGCAATGGGTCTGTCCATGTGTGCTCTTTGGATGGTGGTTTAGTCCCTGGAAGCTCTGCTTGGTTGGTACTGTTGTTCTTATGGGGTGGCAAACCCCTTCAGCTCCTTCAATCCTTTCTCTAACTCCTCCAAAAGGAACCCCATTCTCAGTTCAATAGTTGGCTGCTAGCATCAGCCTCCATATTTGTCATGCTCTAGCGGAGCCTCTCAGGAGATAGCTATATCAGGTTCCTGTCAGCATGAACTTCTTGGCATCAGCATTATTGTCTGGGTTTGGTGACTGTATGTATATTGCCTGGATCTCCAGGTGGGGCAGGCTCTAAATGGCCATTCCTTCAGTGTCTGACCCAAACTTTTTCTCCATATCTCCTCCTAGAGATGAATCATTTTTATGTATTGGTAAAGTAATTTAATTTAAATTAAAAAACAAAATAAAAGATAAAATATTTCATTTATGAATTCTCCAAATAAATGGCTTATTTTCCCATTTCCTACATTTTTGAAGAATAAACACTATATCTCTTTGAAATATTTTCTTCCAATTTAAAAAAAATGGAGTGGCTCATTTTTATATTCAATCTGATTAAATTTAAAGTACTTAAGGCACATGCTTCTGAATATATCTATTGTGGTGTTTGCAAAGAGCTTTAATTAATAGTAAAGATACATCTTGAACATGTATTACACTCTGGCCTGTAGTTCCATTTTGAATAAAAAGAGCACAAGACTGCAGAGTCAAGGTAAGCAGCCCCCTCATTTCCCTTGCCTCATGGCTTTTGCAACTTGACACAGTGTTTTACTGTAAAACACAGCCCAAACAAACCTTCCCTACGTTATTTCTGTTAACTGTTTCAGCATAGCCATGAGAAATTAATTCAAGACTTTATAGGGATTATTAAAACTTTTCTCTATTTAACTTCTATTTAGAAGAGGAAAAGCTATTGAGAATCCACTCTAGACCCTCTGTTCTTTTCTATAAGGCTAGAATTTTTCCATGATGCATACAATTCAAATAGAACTCCACGATTCTTTTACTGAAGTCTATTTGCTTCTTTTCAGCTTAAGTGTGTACTTACGTGCATCTATGTGATTGTTTTCTTCTTAGACGTTGTCTCTCTCCAATGTATCTGTCATTCTTGTATCTTACTAATATACCATAACACTAAATGCATGCTTAAATGAGGTTGTCAGTTACACATGAATTAAAAGTTGACTACTCTATTCATTACTCTACTGCCAGGGACATGATGACTGCTTGGCTTACAGGGGGGGCTCAACATTTTATTTTGTGAATTAATCCCAAGGTTTTGTCCATGCCCAAGAAGTTCTCAGCCCCTGAACTAAATAAAATTCAGTCCTCAATGAGGAAAAAAATTGAGACAAGTTCTCGAATCTGTCTGGCTCCTGATTACTATGCACTTTATGAACCCGAAGCTCCCACATGCATCTGCCTCTGACTCCTGATTTCCTTAAGCATGTCATTCAATTTACATACATAGTTTTAACAAGTGCAGTGACTATGTGTTGATCCTATAATGACTGGCATCGTAGACCTATGAGGATGCACTAGATTATAATAGTGAAACAAAAAAAATATCCCCCTGCTCCCTGTCTCTACTGTATTGAAATTACTTACCATTTATTTATTTCCTATATTGCACAAAAGGTGATATTTAAAACTAATTATTGTTTTAGTTACTAAATTAAAAAATAAAACTCATAGCCTTAAGTTAGGAGAATCTCCATAAGTGCTTTTTATTCCATTGTAGAATTACTGACATAATTCTCTGCAAAGGAAATAGGAAAGGTATGATAAGAAAAATCATTCAAGCAACAGTGAAAACAAAGTTTGCCACTTACACCCCAGAATTTAAATCTGTTTCGCCTGGAGATTTGAGATCACGTCCATTGTGTTATTTTGCACAGAGAGTTATTGAGTTCCATTGCACTGTTGTAAGCACCAGAGAGAAATGAAGGAGGAACCTGTCATACAGCGTCAGTCTGGCATGCTTAAAGTGACAAAGCAACACCAAACTGCAGGCAAGTGTCTGACACAATGAGTATTGATTAGGTAACTATGAAGTTTATAAAAATGAGGTACATGTCTTTCCAGGGATGTTAGATAGATTAAAGGCTACCTCTTCTTAAAAGGAGAGAATTAGTTTAGAAAAGCAATTACTAGAATATGGTACCACTGTTCTGGTAGATATAACTATCTAAATCTTCCTGTATTGTCTTTTTAGGAAAGTTTATGGAGAACCTTTTTCTCATGAGCTCTTTGCCACACCCTTAGAATGCTGTTCCACAAATTTACACAGAATTCAACCTATTCTTTTGATAAAGGGCCCTGTACTGGTTGCTTTAGTGTGTCAACCTGACATAAGCTAAAATTATCAGAAAAGAAGCCTCTGTTAAAGAAATGCTTCCACGAGATCCTGCTGTAAGTCACTTTTATCAATTAGTGAACAATGAGGGAGCAGGAGGCTTCAGTTCATTGTGGGTGGTGCCATTCCTGGGCTGGTAGTCCTGGCCTCTATAGGAAAGCAGGCTGAGCAAGCCAGGGGAAGCAAGCAGCACCTCTCCATGGCCTCTATATCCTTTGTCCCAGTTCTTGCCCGGTTTGAGTTCTTGTACTGACTTCCTTCAGTGATGAACAGTAACAAAGATGTGTAAGCTGAATAAACCCTTTCCTTCCCAACTTGGTTTATTTGCTGGTGTTTTGTTGCAACAGTGGAAACACTAAGATAGGATCATACTATACTTAATGAGGACAGTCCATTGAACAACTTTCACTGTCAGCCCCTTCGGCGTTGTTAATGTTGCATGTCCCCGACCATAGTTGTTCCAAAGAGACTTACATTAGGGTTGAAGGAGACATACAAAGATCATTCATTTCAACATGATGCAAATATAAATATGTAAATGAATAAATAAGGGTGTGATCTATTGAGTTATTGCAATAAACTCTCTATGTAGTTGCTAGAGTAACTCAGCTTCTTTCCAGGGAAGCCAGTGGACAATGGAGCATATGAGGGTTTTTTGCGGGCTGCACTTCATTCTTCATGGAAGAACTACAAGACATTTTTTTTCAGTGAACCTAATAAAGTGTTTAGAGTTCACCAGAACTCTCAGAAGCTAACTGATACCTTCGGCACAACCCTCCCCTTACTGGAATTTACAGGTTCATTATAAAACATCCAAAAACTCTGTAATGTTTACCTGAAAAGTTAAATGTACCCTCTTACCTATCGGTGTACTATTTACCACTACAGAGACCGAGACTTTAACAATCCTTTTAGTTTTTTGTGTAACATGCAGAAAATGTTATTAAAGAATTCATGGATCTTTGTAGGGTTGTAGGGCCACATGTGCTCCATCATAGGGAATTATTTAAAAAAAAATCAGTCTTTTTACCTGCCTGAAGATATCTGGTAGATCTCTTGCCAGAAGCACACATCCCAATTCCATGGCGGCCCAGTGTCTCTAGCCGCCGCACACTCTCTTACACTTAAATCCCTACATGAAAGAACATACAACACAATAACCTTTGATTCAATTGAAAAGATATAATTGCCCACCTAAACTGCTCCGGGGGTGGGAAAATGCACCATGAGGTGTGGGAAAGACAGAGTTGGTTCAGAAGTGCCCGGGCCTGTGAAGAGGTTAGTGCGTGGTATTCTCAGGCTCTTGGGTATCTAGGTGCTGCTGGGAGTTGCAGAAGAACAGAGAATGGAGTTGGAGGGCCAGTTGACTGGGGACAGCATCTAGCCAGGGGCCGGGGGAATTGGGGAGCTCTGGCTTGTTCCAGCTGGGATAGTCCTTGGATGCAGACTTGGTGGTGGTTATAGCTGGGATCACAGAGAAGTTCTACCAGGAGATTAGGCAGCACCTCTGTAGGGAAGACCTTCTTCATGACTCCCCACAGCGGATCCTGATGAAAAGAGTCAGTCCATGGTTTATTGTCATGACAGAAAATGGATACATAAAATGATACCCCACTTCTCAGCGTGGGCTTGAGATTAAATACCTTTTGCAGGGAGGAGTGTATGGGAAGGGAAACTCATTGACTAAGTCCTCCAGGCCTCTAGGTACCTCATTAGCAAGGAGAACTCTGTTTCGAGCCTACATGACCTGTGGTCACATCTCTTTTATCTGAGAAGCATGGCACGTGTTCCAAGTCAAGAGTCTGGCAGGGAGTTGGTTGTCACCTAAGCCTCAGGTGTGTGCCCACCGAGTCTCTGGGTCTAGACATGCTCTACCTTACCAAACTTCTTGTCGTGGTTTTACATCCCACGGATCAATAGACACATTAATCTATCACATTACTGTCTCCTCTATATTTAGAATGACATATTCCAAGCTAGATGAGTACACTTCTATGAAAGTTGTATACTCAGTTTCTTCTTAGGAACTGGTTGCTCTGGTGCATGGCTAAAAGCATGACCTACCAAGAGCACCGTACAGATTATCTAATTCATGGCTATAGTTTCTAGTCTTGTAATAAATTTTGCAGTGAATAAACAGAGATGTGAAACATTCTAAAGAAAGCTACAATTCAAAATCACCAAGTTACCAAGTAATCTGATGAACTGCTAAAGTTCCCATGTGGTCTTTGATGTGTCACTGTGATGAATTCTCTACTGGGAGGCTGCCATTAGCCCTCTGGTCCTTTTCCCTACACTTACCTGAAAGTTTGTCACACTCTGATTTGGTTTATAATTATGAAATTGTGGAGAGATTAGAAATCTTTTTGTATTTGCAGATTCCACACATTCCCAGCTTTCTAGAAACTCTACAATTTTCAGTCTTCTTCATACTATTCTGAGTGGTTCCTCTGAGAATTGACAAGTTACAGTTTCTTGAGAGCAAGTATTTTTATGCACAGTGATGTTTCCCCTGACTTGCCGTCTTCTATCTTAGGTCAGTGACTTCTGCCTCCCAAGAAGTAATTATTCTTTATATTTTTACTTCTAATATGGAGAATCATTCAGGGATATCTTTGCATGGGTATAAATTTCTTTAACTCAAACCTAGTAAAAGTGTGAAATTTTGCCAAATTTCCTCCTGTCTAGCCAGGTATTTTTTTTTCATAAGTATTTATTGGAAGAAAATTAGTTTTAGAGAAAAGTTGGAAAATGTTAAGGGGAGTCTGAATGGATTCTTCACCTGCTTTCCCTAACCACTCCGTGGCATTTATCAAAGCAGTGCGTTCCACAGTGCTGCCCAGATGTGAACGGAATCACAGCCTGTATTCAGTTTCATCACGTTTCCACCTTAAGTTGTATTTTTTTTTCCAGGAAGGATCCTGGAAGTCAGGATTAAGGAAGTTAGTTTCCATTTAATTTCTTATACCTCTGCTTCTCTGGTTTGTGGCAATTTCCTAGTGACTTCATGTGTTCATGACTTTGGTCTGAGTGAGATTTTGGTTGTTCTGTAGCTGGAGTTAGCCTAGTGTCTTCTGTCCAATCAGACTGATTGTCACCTGGGTTAAACAACCCCCATCAGTGTCATTTCCTAGAGAGTCACTTTCTTCTTTACTTTCTCAAATGGTGTGCATGCACATCTCATACTCAAAAGCTAGAGAATTCATATATATATATATATATATATATATATATATGAAAGTAGGATATTTATGGAAGACTTTTCTGCTTCATATTTCACTTATTCATATACACGATAAATCACATCATAAATATTTTTATTAACTTGGTGCTTGATATTATACTACAAAAAATAAGACTTTTACTTAAATTGTTCCATCTTTGGCTTTTAAGTTTCTTCTAGGTTTGCTAAGCAGCACTGTGATGCTCTCCATCCTTTTCTTTTGGATTTGTGCACTTTTTGGCACCAAAAACAAGTTCAGGGGCAATTTGCATTATCCTTGCTACATCTTAAAAGAACCAGTCTTCTTTGCCCTGAAATGGTTATTGTTCTTCTACAGAAAGATAGCATTAGAGAATAATATCCTTCGTAATCCCATTTGTTGCTACTGGGATACCATTACGACTAATGTTCTCAGTACACAGAACTAGTGTGCGTGCGTGTGTGTGTGTGTGTGTGTGTGTGTGTGTGTGTGTGTGTGCGCGCGCGTGCAAGCAGAAGTTTATGGTTGTTTCTGAATCTCTTCCCTGTGTTGTCTATGTATGTAAAGGTATATTAATGTAGGTATAGCCTACATTATACATATTCATGTATACATGTGTATGGGTATACATGTGTGTGTGTTTATATATGTCTCGATGTGAAGGGTATAATCTTGTATTCACAGTTATTTACTCTGATTCTAGATTCAATACTAAAAGCCCTACATTAACCACTTTTCTTGCATAGTGTTAGGTTTTGTGTATCAATGTAAAAAATTTCATTTCTCAGTCTTTTCATTAGAGTCAAATAAGAATTTTCTACTCACTTAAAATTTTATAAAATTGCAATAAGTGAAAGATCATTAAATTTCATTTGCTTTATAGAGGATCATTGAAACTCCAATTTTTCTTTGACTTTACAATCCTCCATTTCCTTACCCATTTGGAAATGGATCTCGCAAGTATTGACTCTTTGATTGGGTTCTCTTTTTTCTTTTTCTTCTTTTTCTCAAGATTCAGTTCCTTTGTTTTTCCAGTTATATGTTTTTGAGAAGCAACTTTATGAAGTGTATGTTCCTCTATGTGCCTGTTTATGTGATTTCTAATGGAGATATCATTATTAAGGCTACTTAGGCTGACTTGGTATTTTAAGTACTTACCTTTTCCCTTACTCATTCATTCATTCATTCATGCATGCATTCATTTTACATCTGGATCACTGCTTCCCCTCCCAGTTCCCCACTCACTTAGACCCTTCCCATTTTAACTCCAATTCTCTTCTTAGAGGACCCCACTGAGTATACCCTGACTCTGGCACATCAAGTCTTTGCAGGGTTAGGTCCATCCTCTCCCACCTAGAGAGTTAAGGGTATGGATTCACAGACAGGCTGCAGCTTTGGGACAGCCCCCATTCCAGTTGTTCAGGACCCACATCAAGACTGAGATGCACATTTGCAACACATGTGCCCAGGGCCTAGATTCAGTCCATGTAGGCCCTTTGTTGGTGAATCAGTCTCTGAGAGCCCAAGGGTTCAGTTTAGTTGACTCTCTTGGTCTTTCTATGGAGTTCCTATCCCCTTCATGGCCCTCAATCCTTCAATCACTTTCATAGGAGTCCCTGACCTCTGTCCAGTGATTGGCTGTGGGTCTCTGCCATGTTTCAATCAACTGCTAGAGGGAGCCTCACAGAGGACAGTTGTGCTAGGCTCCTGCCTTCAAGCATAACAAAGTATCATAATTAATAGTTTCAGGGATTGGTTAGCCTATGAGATGGGTCTCAGGTTTGGCTGGTTATTAGTTGACTGTTCACTCAGACTTTGCTTCACATTTGTCCCTTCATTTTCTTTAGACAGGAAAAGCTTTCAGTTGAAAGTTTTGTGGGTGGATTGCTGTCCTATCCCTCTACTGGAAGTCCTGCTTGGCTACAAGAGTTGACCTTTTCATATACCAGCTGCTATGCAAATCAGCTAAAGTCACCTGCATTGACTCCTGGAAGCCTCCCAGATCCGAGGTCTCCTGCGTTTCCTAGAGATTCTTCCTATATCCCCTCTCCTGGGAGATGCAGATTTCCATTCATTCTCCTGATCCTCTGACCCTCTATCCTGTCTCTCACCAGAGTTGATCCTGACTCCCACATTCCCCTCACCATCCTCTCTCCCACCCAGTTCCTTCTCTTCCTCTGCCTCCTATGACTACTTTATTTCCCCTTCTAAGTGAGATTCAAGCATCCTCTCTTGGGTCTTCCTTCTTATTTACCTGAAGACCCAGCTATACTGCACCTGAGCATATACCCAAAAGATATTCCATCATATCATAAAGACACATGCTGCACTATGTTCATAGCAGCTTTATTTGTAATAGCCAGAAACTGAAAACAATCCAGGTGTTTCTCAACTAAAGAATGGATAAAGAAAATGTGCTCTATTTATACAATGGAATACTATTCAGCTATTAAAAACAAGAACATCAAGAGTTTTGTAGGCAAATAGATGGAACTAGAAAGTATCAACCTGAGTGAGGTAATCCAGACCAAGAGGAACATGCATGTAGTATACCCATACTACAGTCCACAAACTGAAAGAAGCTAATGATCTTACTTTTTTTCCATAGCAGTTATATCTTTTAGCTGTAAATACATTCATTTGTCTTTGTTGATTTCATCTTGAAACCTAAAACATTACGGTTGGTCATGTTTTTAGCTGTCAAACATTAGATATAACTGCCATGATTCTTAGATCTATGCATTTTAGAGATGAATTGAATCATAGGCCTATATAGAGAAGGCTTTTATACTAGAAAAGTCGTCTCCTACCACCTCTGTCGTAGTCTACCCTCCTTCCTTTGAGAACTCAAGTTAAACATCAATCTAATCCAAACATGGATCTTGTAAACATCGTTCACAGTGAAGAGCATCAATATTTATCTATGCATGTTTATATTACAGTTCCATTAACACTCATTGTGTGTGTGCATGTATTATTGTCCAACAACCTTGTGTGTGTGTGTGTGTGTGTGTGTGTGTGTGTGTGTGTGTGTGCATGTGTGCAAGCCATATGGCTCTAGCTATTCAGTTCACAAACCAAGTGAATTTATACTTAATCTCTATACCCTTCTCTTTGTTGGCCTAAAGTTCCATAAGAAGGATTCCAAATCCTATTAGAAGAGGAAATTGCTTGGGCTGCCGAATAAATACAGCTCACATACATTTTCATGGACTAATATTTTAGTATTTTTTTTCTCACCACGGCTCTTCCATGTGTCTACTTTTCCCTGCAAGTCATGGAATCTCAGCAGACCTAGTAGAGAAAATTTTAAATGCAGGAACATGTCTTCACCTCCACGTTTCTGTTTGTTTCTTTCTTTGTTTTTGTTTGTTTTTTTTACAAGTTCTTCTATGAGAAGGCGTTCTCCATTGGCCATGCTGCCTGCTTTCTCCAATGTCAAGCTGCATTTTCAATGCTTGAGTCCATAAGCTTCCTGTTTTAAAGCACTTGCTTATCTGCTCCCAAGCGCTCCATAGGTTAAGGGGACTTCATAAGTACTGTCATTCACCATAGTTTACCAAAGGGAAGTGTAAAGCTGCCTTTGTGAATCAACACGGTTAACGGTACAATTACAAAATCAAAATTGGGTCAAGCACAAAGTTTTGGAAATAAATACCTCCAGGTGCTTTTTACTCTCCATGAAAACAAAAAGTAAATATGAGCCCCACAGAACCAGGTTTTATTTCCCAAAGCTGTTGCAAAGTGTTACAAAGTTTGTTCAACAGCAAAATCTGACATGCTGCAGAGAAGAGCCCCATTTATAGTGTTTGTTCTTTGTGTTGTACTGGTATTGATATATGCACAATTACACAGATTTCAGATTTGGTTAGTACTCATAGAAGTGAGATTAATAGAAACCAAGAATTATATAAAAACCTGAAATGTGTGCTGTTTTTATTCATGTGGAAAGATACAATTTAGAAGAAACAATCTGTTTATTTGATCTGCTTCATTCACTGAAAAGATCTGAATTTTCTAAGGACCTTGGACCCTAAACAATGCAATCCAATTCAAAATATTCTATCTGCTTCACACTTAAAAATCATAAAATTATTTAGTAACATGAAAAGTTGAATTGGCCATGAATGGCAATTTCTGGAAATAAATTTATAACATAATGTTCACGGAATATCCTGTTATGCGAGTCTTATTTTCTAACTGCATGTATATATTCCATATTATGAAAATTTTATAACTCTCATTTATATTAAATTAAATATTTAAATCTGGTCAAAATCTGCCCTGTCTGCAAGATTTGCTGTGGCAATGGTAGCCTAGAGTTTGTGGTGTGACAAATCAATTCTGCTCTAACCTGAGGCCCACACTACATGAGGGAACATATGCCTGACGTTATCTAGGTGGCCAGAATTTAGAAGCTGGATGGGTCCGAGACCAAGAGTAGAACCAAACATGATTGACAACCAACCAACCAACCAAAAAAGCAAATCGTTAACAAAATAATTCCTAATCATGGTCTGCAATATTAATATTAATATTAATATTAATATTAATATCAGTGCCTAGCCCAGTCCTCATCAGTTAGCCTTCTTCCAGCAACTGAGGGAAGGACATAACGAAATACAGAAAGCAGCATCTAAATGTTAGGCAGAGATGAGGAGATGAAAGGATTCTAGGAGCCAAATGGTCAAGGAACACTAGGGAACACTGCCCACAGAGTCAACTAAGCAGGCCTCGTAGGGGCTCACAGTCATTGAAGTGGCAGTCATGGAGCCTGCATGGATCTGCACCGGGCCCTGTGCATGTATGCTGTATTTCTTTAGCTTGGAGTTTTTGTTGGACTGGTAACAATGAAGATGGAAAACCAGAATGTGGATGATTTAGTCCTTCTAAGAAGAGAGAACAAAATATTCATGGGAGGAAAGACAGAAACAAAGGGTGGATCAGGGCGTGAAGAAAAGGCCATTCAGAGACTGCCCCACCTGGGGATCCATCCCATGTGCAGTCACCAAACCCAGTCACTATTGCTGATTCCATGAAGTGCTTGCTGACAGGAGCCAGATATGGGTGTCTCCTAAGAGACTCTGCTAGAGCCCTACTGATACAGATGAGGACGCTTGCTGCTAACCATCGGACTGAGCAGGGGGACCCCCAATGGAGGAGTTAGAGAAAGGACTGAAAGAGCTGAAGAAGTTTGCGACCTCGCAGGAAGAACAACAATATCAAACAACCAGACTGTCTCAGACCCTCCCAGACCCCGTGGACTAAACCACTAACCAAAGAGTACACATGGAGGGACCCATGACTCCAGCCGCATATGTAGCAGAGGATGGCATTGTCTGGCATCAGTAGGAGGGGAAGCCCTTGTTCCTGTGAAGGCCTGTTTCTTCAGTGTAGGGGAATGCCAGGGCATTGAGGTGGGAGTGGATGGGTGGGAGTGGAAGCATTTTCATAAAAGCAGGGGGAGGGGAGGAGAGGGTATGGGAGGAGGAAAAGGTGATAACATTTGAAATGTAAATACATAAAATATCCAATAAAAATGTCTCTGATTATTTTGTCTGCTCCTGGAATCTTTATCTTCCTACTGGATTGCTACATTCAGCATTGATATGAGGTTATATGCCTAGACTTTTTGTTTTTATTAATTATTTAATTTTTTATTGATTTTTTCTCTGAAGTCAAATCTTCCACTCCCAATCCAACTTATCTCTGTCCCCTTTGTATCTGCCCAGTGCCCTTGCAACCACACCCCCAAAAGGGGAAAAAAACTCTCACTGTAGAAGCTGTAGTGTGTCACAGTATGCCCAGAGGATACCTCTTTTGTCCACATTTTGATCTACACTTCCTTGCTTGCAAATGTTCATTGCCATGACTCATTAGTCTGGTTCAAGTCCCCTGACTTCTGCCATACTATCAATAATGGCTCTTTGCCTGGACTTCTCTTAGATAGCCTGCTGTTGCTCTGTGTCATGGAGATCCTGCCGCTTTGGATCTATAGGACTGCTGCCTTCTTGTGCTCTAGCCATTGATGGATGGAGTAGATGATGTTGGGGCGGGCCAATTCCAAGTCCTAAATCTGGTGCTGAGAGGTAGCCGAGCTGATCAGACCACCAGCTCACTCGCACCCACACCAGCAGGATAAGCTCTCCATCACCACCCTGGCTAGCTACCCTAGTGCTGCAGTCAGCAAGGAACAGAGCCAGCTTCCCGACTCTCACACCTCTCTGTGTGGTCTTGTTGGCCAGAGATAGATGCCCTCCCTCACCCCTTGCAACCTATGGAAGTTGGGAGAGCTCTCCCTTCCCCTCACCATCTAGAGCACTTGGGAGAGCAGGCGCTGCACCTCTCATAGCCAGCACAGAAGAGGTGACCATGGTTGTGGGGGCTGTGGTTGAGTCAACCTCAAGGGTGGGTGTATGGGGGAGCTATGACTAACACTTGTCTGCCATGTGGTTGTGCAGACGAGGGCGATATGCCTAGTTTAATTGCATGTGGGTATTCTGAGTTTGGTTGATATCACTGGGGACCTGCTTTTTTCTGAAGGAAAATAAAGGAGCCACAGCAGATATGGAGGAAAAGGGAGGTGGAGTGGGGAAACTAGGAGGGGTGTGTGTGTATGAGGAGATGCTGCAGTTGGAATGTGTAATATGGAAAAAGATATATAGATAATATAAAACAGATGATGTAAAATAAGATGCAATTACAAAATGTATCTATTTCTCATCAGATTGGTGATTTAGATGAAAATAATGCTGGCAATATGAGTCAACATCAAATGAATCAACAAAGAAATGGTACCAGAAGTAAATCCATTTTCCCTTAAATACAAGGTATATTTTAGTATTTAATAATAATTATAAAATATTTTAGGACATTCATTATTACATATAAAACACTTTAGTATTTTAATCCCCCAAAGTTAAAGATGGATTATGACTAAACCAAATTATAAATATATCAGAGATAGAGTTGCACATTGGTATACATAAGTATATGATACCATTAACACATTTAATGTATGTTCAAATATCAGATTAGATTTTAGTGGTGAAATTGTTTGATGTTAGATTATTTTCTTAAAAATTGCCAGTCTATTCACTTAATATCCTTTCTGTGTTTGTACTTAAAGAAAAAACAATATTTAGACATTCTTTCTTGGCTGTACATAATATTCTCAAAAGTAAAATTAATTACGCAGGAACAAAATGTGGAGCATTGACTGAAGGAGGGCCATCCAAAGACCGACCCACCTCGAGATCCATCCCACATTCAGACTCCAATGCCCTACACTATTGCTGATGCCAAGAAGTGCTTTTAGAGATCAGACTGATATGGCAGTCTTCTGAGAGGCTCTGCCAGCGCCTGATTAAAACAGATGCAGATACTTACAGTCAACCATTGGACTGAAACTGGGGACCATAATGGAAGACTTAGGGGAAGGACTGAAGTAGTTGAAGAGGATTGCAAACCCTTAGGAAGAAAAAAAACAATATCTACTAACCAAAGCCTTCAGAGCTCCCAGGGACTAAACCACCCACCGTAGTGTATACATGGGTGGGCTCATGCCTTCTGCTATGTATGTAACAGAAGACTGCTATATCTGTCATCAGTGGGAAGGCATGTGCTTGGTCCTGTGGAGGCTTGTTGCCTCAGAGAAAGAGAATGATGGATGAGAGAGCTGGGAATGGGTGGGTGGATGGAGAAGCACCCTCTTATAGGCAAAGGGTAGAGGGAGGGAGTGAGAGATTTGGGGAGAAAAGACTGGGAAGGGGGACACATTAGAAATATTAATAAATAGAATAATAAATAAATAAAATTAATTGACTCTGATCCTATTGAATGTATGTGCAATGAATTTGGGCTCTTGGCTCTGACATGCTGAATGCTTATCCAGGTGGATTTTAGAATGCCTTTCCAGACATTTGTGAAGTAGCCTTTACTACTTTTACTACAACCTTGCTCAGAAGCATTTGTGATTCATTAATGAAAATGACACTTTTGTTGTCAAACCCCACCAATTGACAATATTTTCTTCCAAATCCAGAGTTAGTAATTTTTTTAAATTTTTTAAAATTCTCATCATGTATTTAGTAGTATGTCAAACAATCATTTATTCCTCTATAAAATTATAAAGAAAATTTTTTCATTCTTTTTGTAATTTTGTAATTTCCAGATATATTCAAACTAGCAAAAACAATAACAAGAATAAAATTACATAAGATGAAATAAAAAGAGCATTGACATAGAAATATTTATTTCCTAACTTTTTTTATACAAGGAAGCACATATGTCCATTAATACATAAACCTCTCACCACAGCTAACCAGACACTGGGCCACAGGGGAGAAAAATCCATGACATTGAGGACCCTGGAAATTCTTAGCATTCTTATTTCACTGCCAAGAGAGACAGCGTCCATGGAGATTTCATGGTCATGTGAAAGCCTGAGACATCAAAAACGAAGGGAGATGACAGAGAAAATAGAGATGAGTTAGATAGACATTAGGTAGACAGATAATAGATAATGTAGATGATAGATGATGCACAGAGACAGACGGACAGATAGATATATAGATATATAGAGACAGAGATAAAGAAAGAGGTGATAGAGAGAAGGACTCATCCAGTTGGAAGAAAAAGGTTTTGTTCACAGTGAATGAGAAAGATATAGTCAAATGCACCATGGAATACTTAATAATCATAACTGGTGTGACATCAAGTTATAATAACTCATAACTCTTTAAAATTTTGCATGAATGAATTAATTACCAAAACTTAGGACCACAGTAGATCAAAAACTAGACCATAGAATATGCTATCATTATAATTGTAGTATGTGGGCAAATATTGTATACAAACAGAACCCAAAGCACATATGCCAAACATTCCCTTTTCTGATTGTTTACAATACCCAAAATCCAAGAAGCATAATAGGAAAAGGCATCAGGGAAAGAGCTATTGGGAATCAGTGATTTCCTTCGGCACCTTCTGCATATTTGTAGAAGCTCATCCTCAAGGTAGCACGCAAAGCCCTCCTACAGGTCGCTGCTCTACTTATGCCTTTATTCTCTCCCTCTCCCCCCACAGAGACATACACATACACAGAGACACTCACTTCCTCACTCTCTTTCCTCTTGCTCATATTTACTAGGAGGGATTTATCTTTAACTTTATGAGTGGATAAAAAAATGAAGGGTATAAAATATTGTAAATTTTATTTCATCTATTTTTAGAAAATTCTTATATCTTTGTTTTTTATGAGACACTGTCAATCAAAGTGTCTGAAGTCTTTTTCACTCCCATTAACAATAGCAAAATGATTGAACAACTGTTCTGGGTTCTTAGTACTTACTGAAGCTTTTTATGTTTGTTTGTCTATTTGAACTATTTTGTAAGCATGTGTTAATATACCACTGTGTTTTTAATTTTCACTTCTCTATGCCATATCAAATTGGGCATCAAATTATAATGTTTATTTACAATTTGTATATCTTCGTTAAGGAGAAATATGTTCTTTGAAATTCTTTGGCCATGTGTTTTCTTCAGAGTTTTACCTTCAAGAACAACTGATTTACTGTATTAGTGAGATGAAGAAGGAAATACCATGTGGTTTAGAATAATGAACATGAAAGAATTAACTAAGAAGATTAAACAGAGTCATCATATCCAAAAAAAATTCCAAACACACTGAGTTCTAGCCCTTTTCACACACACACACACACACACACACACATATCAATGGGTCTATAAGGGCATGGCAAATGTAGATATAGCTGTTTTAGAGAGAAAGGAAAGAAACATCCTAGAGGAAAACAGACAGATACAAATCCAATAGTGGATGAATCCACTAATTTCCAAAGGTCAGTTTGCCCTTCATATCTAATGTGGACGTGATACTCAAATGAAAAACAAAACTAACAGCAGCAACAGCAACAAAGCCCAAGGAAAGAAATAAACCTAGAAACTCATATCATATTAAAAACCAATCAGTCTGATGCATTATAGATGTAAATAGAAAACACAAAATTAAAGAACACCTTGACTAAGAATTAGAGTCCTTGAAGAGAACTGTACCTTCTGTGGAAGCTTCTGCAAGGTTAAGGAACTTACGTAAACCTCTATGACATAGAGAGGCAGGAATGTGGCAAGTCCCAAGCCAAGTCTTTTCCTGGCATATTTTGCCTCCTTCATAGTCATCTATTGCCCTCCTTTGTATAAAACCTAACATCTGTGTGACCATTAGGTAAATCCTTTGGAATGTGTGGCTAGACCTCCAGTTTTCATAGACTGTTCCAGAACTATTTCCCCAGGGTGACTCAACTTCAGTATCACTCCCCCATCAGCATATTTATCTTGTTATGCTTTGTGCATTTATCTTTACAGACCGCTAGCTCCCCGTACACCTCAACACACACGAGTTTAAGGTGTTTTTGGCAGAGGTCTAGGCTTACTCATTTTCTTTCCACTGGAGCTAACATACTATCGACTCAATATTTATCATTGAATTGCTGCTTAAAAAGCCAGTATACTTAAAAACATGAGATAATGAGTAAATCAAGATACATTGCCATGTAACTTTTCTTCTCAAATTTTTATTCTTCAATTTATTTTAAGAGAGGTTCATATATTATCAAAATGTACTTATGCAAATTTAACTACACACTTACGTTATACATTTTTTTCATGGTGTATACTCAAGCAATGTCCAAAACTTGGGAATCATGATCCTTATTATAGATAAAACAGAAAATAAAATCATGACAAATAAGTACAGACACACAAACACACACATACACACACAATCGCACACACTACTTACGAACTATTTTCCTTCACAATTTCTCATTTTGTATGAAACTATATTCTGCATATCATTTTTTGGTAACATTCAGCATGTTTTTTAGCTTCAAATCCAGTAAATCTTCAAAAGTCAGGAAAATTTTGGATGACTTCCATTAAAACTCTTGTATATTCATATTTCACACTTCTTTCATGTGCCTTCATTGAAGAGAGAAATCTATTCAGGTATTGCATATAATGTTCGGAAAAAAAAATGTCTTCCATAAAATCCTAAATAGTAAGTAATTCACAGTCAAGAAAGAAGAATTTAGACCCTGACAGGTCTTTCAAACACATAAAATGGGATCTTGGTAAGATTGTTCATCCATGAGAGTATTTTGATGTCCAAAATATGAAATTTCAGTTTGAGAGAAGTTTGAAAGGCAGGGTAACTGGAGCAACAAGAATGGCAAAGTCACACTCTTAAAAGTAGTCCTAGTAAATGGTAATTTCAAAATATATTTTAGGAATGTTGTTCTGAAGCTCAATCATTTGAAGAAATGTTTAGATAATATTCGCATGCCTGTGGAATACCTGCCTTCATGTTGAATGATATTGCTAGCATGTTACACCTTAACAATTGGAATTACCTGTTTTTCACATCACTTCCCACAGTTTCCCCTGGCAAACTTATGTGCCTGTACTGTGTTTCAGAGAATGTCACATTGCTCAACTCAGTTCATTCTGATCATTTGTTCTTCTCACTTACCAGTGTGCTTGAACACTCAGCCATACTGTTCAGTTTGCTTTTCTTAACAATGTCCCCAAAGACACACAGAAATATCTTTCTCCTTTTCTCCTGGTGAGTAGTATTACGTCATGTAATTTAGTAATACTTCATCATAATACTACCAAAAGCTGTGCTGAACACGTGCAAAGAAACTGGCCCATGTTATTTTTAGGAGTGTGCCAAACATGCATGGATTTTTATGTACTTATTCTGGTTCAAAATTCCTGGTAGATCCAAACACTTACTATTAAATACAACATTAAACTTTCTGGCATTCCATCGTTACTATAAGAGTATGTATTTATGTAAAAAGTCAGGTACTTGATCATCTTTAATTTCAGTGTTTTGGTATTGAATATGTGAAAAGCAAATCTGAATGTTCCGACTAATGTAACTTCAATTATAGCCTTTTGGGTCCTGGGGATTGTTTGCTTAGTACTGCTGAGCTGGCCATCTTAGGCATGTTCTTGAGTGACTTTGGAAATCTTATTCTTGTCATTTTAACAAGGCCTAATAATTTAGGTAATTTGTAAGAAATGATACTGGTTGAATTATTGTGTTTGAAGAAAGTGATTTGTTCTTAAGTTGCTGTCAGGTATCTAACAGCACTTAGAGCATGTAGTTAACATGTTAATGTCCATATGCAATATCCATTTTCTTTCATTCCATCTCAATCATACAACTACCATAAAAAGATGATCTTTTTATCAGCTTTTCTTTTATCTAGATATAGCTATATGGTGAGTGTCAAGGAAATATTACATTTGACTCATTTTATATATCAGGCATTTTAATCCTTCCTCTGCTACTATTGGTTTTTCTCTCTCCTTAAACTAATGCTCAGAGATAAGAGTGACTTTGGTCTATGAGCAATATACCTTCCCAAAGGGTATAACAGTGAAAAGAGAGGTTCCATGGAATCAATAAAATGATACATTTATAATACAAAACAGACCCCATATACTAATACTGATATCCATTTATTTTCTGTAGACAATATTAAAATATTTTAATAAATAATTCAATTTGGGACAAAGTAAGAGCAAAATATGATCATGTTTGATGTGTTATTAGAAGAGTGACTATTCTTATCGTTTTTGAAGCCAACCAACACACTAGCCCATTTTGCCATTGTTCTAAGAGTTTTTGGCTTCATGTCATTGCTCCCTAATCAGCACTCTGGGAAGTGACAGAATTGCCAAGTGTGGAAAGACAGATTTACTGTAATTATAGGTCAGATTCCATGTGTTCTCTCCTAACAATTCATCATGAAAGCCTCAAAGCTAACATAATAGATAAGTTGCAAGAGCAGTTTTATTGGTAGCACTTCATGTGTCTGATCTGCAGGTTGTTGTGTGATCCTTATTTTTTGGGAACCATACATACTGCTTCTCAAATTGAATTCTACAAAAGTGGATTCTAATCTTGGGAATTTGAGTTTCCTGGAGGCAAAAAATTATGTTCTATTAAAATGCCTGTCAGTTTCATTGTTTAGTCTTTAGGCAATAGTATGTAGCTTGGCCAACTGTCTTAAGGCATAGAATGGTCATTTCCCCCCATTCTTCAATTATTCAGATAGAACAAGTATGTGAAAAGCCTTTTGAAATTTCTAAAGATAATTCTGCTACAAAATTTAACAAAGAAAACAAAAATAAAACAAAGAAATTTATCTAAGAACATAACACATACTTGTATCTATAGATCCAGAGAATGGTTTTTGAAAGAATGTTTTCCCTATGTAATTTAGAGTTTCCTATATTTTGTCTTACAGCTCAATGCCATGAAGAGTTAATTTATGCTCAATTTTTTGGAGACCACAATAGGAAATTCTACTTTTGGGGGCAAATGTAGGATCTAACAATGTTCATTTCCAATAAGCACCCAAATGACATTGCTATTGTGTTTTCAAGTGTTACAGTTAAGAACCACTGATACAAAATTAGATGAATAAACATAGGGACATAGGAGATAAATGCATAC
Organism: Rattus rattus; assembly: GCF_011064425.1. NCBI lineage: Eukaryota > Metazoa > Chordata > Mammalia > Rodentia > Muridae > Rattus > Rattus rattus. The sequence continues at coordinate 224,810,082 of NC_046154.1, read as the reverse complement.
AGTGTAAGCTTAGACAGGTGAGAATATAGTTTTTATGAGAATCAAGGAACATTTACTGGTTGAAGGGACACTCTCGTTGACTATGAAAGAGGGACACCAATGAAAACATTCCAAGTAGAATTAATAAACTGAGTGGAAGTTCTGTGTATATTTGGTTGATATATCACATCAACATGGATGAAGTATTTGTAATAGAGAGAAATAAGGTGATAGTCTTGTAACTTAAACTGTTGTGATATTTAGCATTAACCATGGAGAGTACTGAGCAAACACAGGTATAGAGGATAGAAAGTTCCATGGGCCTTGAATTCAGATTAGTAAAGTTCCCTTAATGGATATTTCTGTTTTTCTGATCTTGAACAAATTGCTTAATGTTTTTATGAATCTCATTATCTGCTTCAATGAAATAGCTATTTTAAATAAAATTTCAGAAAAATGAATAAATATGTACTATCTTTTAATTAATATCCTCATTATGTGACATCATGCCTCATTTTTGTACTCAACTGTGTACAATTCTGATAACCCAGTGTCTCACTGCTAGCCTCCACTTGTGTGGTCAAACCCCAGTTGAACAGCAGACAGTCTGGTATTTGAAGTTTCCTATTATTGTTGTCCCCCAGCCAGGCAGTATGTCACTATGAGTTAATGCTTATACTCCTTTTAAAAAATGAGTAATTGACAAATTTGTTTTCACTTGTGGGCATTAAAATCATAATATTTAAAAAAATATGTTGAGGTAAGAACATATGAAATCCTAAGGCAAAGGAAGGATCCTGCACTAGATAATTTAATATTTCAATTTGGTTAATGGCTATATTGGTTAAAATAATAAGGTAGCTTTGTAGCTACTTAGATTCCCTTCACTGGCATGTACATAGAGCATTCATGAGGTAAAGGGTGGAAACTTTTTTAATGAAAAATATATTTCTGTTGTGATTTGAGTGCATTAAACTAAGCTAATTTGACCTTTAATCTATTGAAACTGCCAAAATGAAAAAAAAATTATTATATTTCTTTGGAGCCAGTGGTGCTGAGGTAATACAGATCAGTGGGGGAAGGATTTTCTTAGCATACTTGAGACTCCATGTTCAAACTCAGCACTATCATAGAGACAAATACCTCTTGACATATGAAAAATAATTTAGAAAAATATCAATGTAATTTTTCATTATTTTGGATAACAGCAGAACAGTTATTGCAAAATTTACCTCCACTCCACTCTATTCTGGTATAAACATTTGAATCATTTTTAAAAATTTTTATAGTGTGAAGCAATTATAAAAACAGACACCATAAATATTATGCTACATTCAATAAAGTTATGATTTATACAGGAAGAAAGTCAAAGTATCAGTTCATAGTTACTTTCCTCTCCTTTTACTCTTATCTATGCCTGTAGAACACTCTGACATTTTCCTCTATTTGGCATGAGTGTTGTGCTTGAAGTAGTCAGATTTCCCACAACGTACTGCCATGGTCTTCTCAGCAGACATGCCCACCCACATTCCCAAAGATTCACAGTGGAAGCCTCTGCACTGTACAGGCCAATATGCTCAATTCTATTGTTTGAGATTTGGTTTTCCAACTCCCGAGGACAGTGCAGTTTTCATATTATTATTTCCAAAGATTAAACCTTTGAAGACTGACAGAGCTGGTGAGAAAAATTCTCATCCTTTCCACAAAGTTTCAGTAAATCTACCATTATTCTCACTTTACCACTGTGTCCACTATGACTTGGTGCCTTTGGTTTCTGAAGCTTTAAAGAGTGCCACATATTTCTTGGAAATGTTTTGGGTTTCCTCCTGCCTGACACAGAGCAAGGTTCTTCTCTTGTATTTGTATATTCCATTCACCATCCATCCATCCATCCATCCATCCATCCATCCATCCATCCATCCATCACCACTAAGAATGCTGTGGTTTTCTGATTTTTTTTTTATTCTTTTAAAATTTTGTTTTGTTTTCCTCTACGTTTTAACCTCTTTGTGTGTTCACTCTGAAACTGCATACATCTGCACTTTATACTCCTCAGAATATAGAAGCTTTAGGATTCTTTTCAAACCGAACATATATACTCAGACGGAAACTTGAATGTTTGAAAGAGTGTGTGGATTTTGACAAAGGAGCCAAATCCATCCAATGGAAAAAAAAAGATAGCATTTTCAGCAAAATGGTGCTGGTTCAACTGGAGGTCAACATGTAGAAGAATTCGATCCATGCTTATCACCCTGTACAAAGCTTAAGTCCAAGTGATCAAGGACCTCCACATCAAACCAGACACACTCAAACTAATAGAAGAAAACTAGGGAAGCATCTGAACACATGGGCACTGGAAAAATTTCCTAAACAAAACACCAATGGCTTATGCTCTAAGATCAAGAATCGACAAATGGGATCTCATAAAACTACAAAGCTTCTGTAAGGCAAAGGACACTGTGGTCAGGACAAAACGGGCAACCAACAGATTCTTTACCAATTTACAACAGATAGAGGCCTTATATCCAAAATATACAAAGAACTCAAAAAGTTAGACCGCAGGGAGACAAATAACCCTATTAAAAAATGGGGTTCAGAGCTAAACAAAGAATTCACAGCTGAGGAATGCCGAATGGCTGAGAAACACCAAAAGAAATGTTCAACATCTTTTGTCATCAGGGAAATGCAAATCAAAACAACCCTGAGATTTCACCTCACACCAGTGAGAATGGCTAAGATCAAAAACTCAGGTGACAGCAAATGCTGGCGAGGATGCGGAGAAAGAGGAACACTCCTCCATTGTTGGTGGGGTTGCAGACTGGTACAACCATTCTGGAAATCAGTCTGGAGGTTTCTCAGAAAATGGACATTGAACTGCCTGAGGATCCAGCTATATCTCTTGGGCATATACCCAAAAGATGCCCCAACATATATCTATGTTCATCGCAGCCTTATTTATAATAGCCAGAAGCTGGAAAGAACCCAGATGCCCTTCAACAGAGGAATGCAGAAATTGGTACATCTACACAATGGAATATTACTCAGCTATCAAAAACAACGAATTTTTGGAAATTCAGAGGGCAAAATGGTTGAACTGGAAAATATCATTCTGAGGAGCTAACCCAATCACAGAAAGACATACATGGTATGCATCACTGATAAGTGGCTATTAGCCCAAATGCTTGATGGCCTAGAACAAAATGAAACTCAAGACGGATGATCAAAATGTGAAGGCTTCACTCCTTCTTTAAAGGGGAACAAGAATACCCTTGGCAGGGAAGAGAGGCAAAGATTCAGAGACTGAAGGAACACCCATTCAGAGCCTGCCCCACATGTGGCCCATACATAGAGCCACCCAATTAGACAAGATGGATGAAGCAAAGAGTGCAGACCGACAGGAGCCGGACATAAATCGCTCCTGAGAGACACAGCCAGAATACAGGAAATACAGTGGCGAATGCCAGCAGCAAACCACTGAACTGAGAATAGGACCCCCGTTGAAGGAATCAGAGAAAGAACTGGAAGAGCTTGAAGGGGCTTGAGACCCCATACGTGCAACAATGCCAAGCAACCAGAGCTTCCAGGGACTAAGCCACTACCCAAAGACTATACATGGACTGACCCTGGACTCTGACCTCATAGGTAGCAATGAATATCCTAGTAAGAGCAAATAGCCCTGGGTCCCTAAGACTGAACCCCAGTGAACTAGACTGTCGGGGGAGGGCGGCAATGGGGGGAGGGTGGGGAGGAACACCCATAAGGAAGGGGGGGGGAGGAAGGGATGTTTCAAATGTACATAAGAAATACAGTTAATAAAAAAAAAAAAAAAAAAAAAAAAAAAAGAGTGTGTGGAATCTGTGACTCACAGAAAGGTTGATGGAGTTTTCTGCTAGAATGTTTCCAGTGTATCCTTGCATTTGTCCTAGGCGTCAATTGCTTGTTTATAAAGCATGAAGATTCAAGGTAGGCTTTGACCTTAAATTGGATGAAGTGCCATTTATGGAAAAGTTCAGCTGTCCTGCAACATTGAGCAGAAATACACACAAAAGGAAGCAATAGAAAATATTGCATACTGCTGCATGACTTATATTTTTATGCTAGTAATGGCTCTGAATTATTTGTCTATCTTTTCTAAATAACGCTTGAATCACCTTAGTGATGCTTTCATTCTACAGATGAAATTTATATGAGTTGGAAGACATTGGTTAACTAAAAATATTTAAGAATATTTGGGAAGTAAATAAAAGGGAATTATGCTGATTCAGTTGTTCTAAAATTTTTATTTTCCCCTTTGTACTGTGAATAATTAAAATCTATAATTTACAGTAGTAATCATGACACAGAGAGTAAATGCTAGAGATTTATTATCTAAAAGGTATATCTTAGCTATTAAATACATGTGTGTATAACACACAATCGATAAACATGTAAATATAGTCTTTCTAGTATATATAATGTTTCTTGTATGTATGTTTTCAGGAATGAACATTTGATATTTGATAATGAACAGGTGTATCTTTTCCTGAGGATAAATATCCTCTCATTATGATTTGTTAATTACTTGTAGTTCTTCATGAAACACTAAGATTTAAAGCAGAGAAAATAGATCCAAAACCCCAGAAGCAGAATCTCTATAATGATAAGCCAAATCATCCTTTTTGTTGGAGAAGCAGGAGGAAGAAATAGCTTCTAGCCTTTATTCATTTTTGCCTCCAGAGTTCTGCTCCTCACTTGTATAATCCACATAAAAGCAAGAGGAGAAAGTTGTTTGCAGATGTAGTCCACTAATAGCTCTGACCTCTGTTTTTGTACACAGCAATATATGTATGTATTTATATTATAAAAAAGGCAAAGCTAAATATATATGAAAGAGGGTATAGCCTTGGCAAATATGTATTAATCAGTAAATCTACTACTAAGACTGTATCTTGCAAAGATAGATTCCTTCAAAGGAATGACCAACTTAATCATATGCTGGAAAAAAAGTGTTACAACTATTGTACCCTTGTCTACTAGAATTTAAAAGGCCAGAGAACAAGTGTGACACATCTAACAATAATGATTTATAAATACATATATGTATGTTATGTTTCAATGTGGAGGAGGGGATTAGCTTTTCTGTTATATACCTTTAAAATGCCCAGTGGCTCAGCTAAATTCAAATGCATGTTTTCTCTAGCAATTTAAAGTGGTACCAAGGGCTTAATAATAGCCATAATTTTAGTTCTGAAATTATTTGGAGAAGAAAGTCTCTGCCTAGTCTGTTTTCAAATCAGTTTTGTTAAGAATTTCAGTGCCTATCAGTTATTTCAATCAGAGTTGACTGTAGGAAACGAAGTCCAACTGTGTCTATGTGTGTGTGTCTAGTTATTTTTCATGGCAAAGAGATGAACAAAAATTGATTATTTTCCCCTGAGCCCAGAGATGAGGAAATAATTCTTTTATTTATTAAAGAAGAATTCTACTTTACAGTCAAAAGTTTTCAATTTTTCAGCAGACAGACTTCTCTATTTTTGGTGAATGCTTTGTTTTGACATACATCGGCATAAATTGACTGCTTCTAAATTCTGATATGTAAGCACATTTTCTCTCTATTCCCTTTCAATATAAGTCCTGTTTTTAAGTAAAAGCTTCAAGCATGGCTGGTTTTGAGTTTATATCCCCAGGAGGATCTCCAATGATCTTTCAATATATAGGAAGTACCTCACGGTTTTCTATTCTATAGTCATTATTTCTTCTATTACTAAGTTTATTTTTCATTATTATTGACATTTAAAGTGACTGTGACTGAGCAGATGGCAGAGTATTTTATTTAAAAGTTATTATAAATTAAAATATTTTATTAATATGCATGATTATATATATGTATGTATTTATTTTAGGTTACAGACTATATTTGAAGTTCACAAAGTTTTGCTTTGAAATTACTACACACACACACACACACACACACACACACACACACAGACACACAGCTAAACATTTTTGTTCTAGTGATGTTGTCTAGTGTTATCAGTACAACAATGTCATTAGTACAAGGCTGGCCAAGCAGCATGAAATTTTGTAGGAAGTTCCCCATTCTCTAGTTTTCTGAGCTCTAGGTTACCTTGTCAACCTTGTTTCATACAAGCAGGGAATGGATTACAGTCTATGCTGCAGCTTTCCATGAGCCAATTTTATGAACATTTTGATTATGACTGAATAATGTAACCGATTCAAGCAGAAAATTGCTTTGTATTACATATCTCCAACTATATCACCTTGGATAAACACAAAGTGTCCTCAACCTTGGCTTCAGCTGGTCATTTGATGACCACAGAATTTACAGTGGAAGGCTTTAAAGAGAAGATAGGTTTGGTGGTTACCAAACAGTACGATGGCTATTTATGGCTGGAAGACATGCATTGTGAAAAAGGTTTGGCAAAGTCTTCGACTTTGAACCAGTGGCCAGAAGTAATTCTCTTCTTCCACATTAGGACAACAGTTCCTTCAGATGCTGCCAAATGTCTCTGGTATTACCAGGACAAAATCAGTCATTCTCTGGTTCTTCAGACTCTCTCACTCCTTCTCCCTCTCCCTCTCCTTCCCCCTCTCCATCTTTCTTTCCCTCTCTGTCTCTGTCTCTCTCTGGCATGAGTTTGTGTGTATGTGTTTGTGTGTGTGTGTGTGTGTGTGTGTGTGTGTGTGTGTGTGTGTGTGTGTGTGTGTGTGTGTGTGTGTGTGTGTGTGTAAAGATGCAGACACGCTGGGCACGCTGTATGGAGGAAAGAAAGGATCAGAACAAGCAAGAAACCAAGAAATAGAGAAAATAAATGACCTTACTCTTCACTGTCACACATTCTCAAAGAAAAATTATCTTGCACTGTCTTTCGACACCATCTTGAAGATAATGTTTGATGTTTCGTTTTCTTATTGTCATTATAGACATCTAGGGACAAAGTTTTAGAATGTGGTAACACAGCATGACTTACAAGGACGTTAATCTAGCTTGTTCTCTATCCAAATTCTGTTTGTTTAGCCCTGTATTTCATCAATTATAAAGATGCCACCTAGGACAGTTTATCAGTCTTGTCTCCATTATGAATGGATCATCTTCAATGCTTGTATTCTCTATGCATGAGTACTACTGACTAATTCTTACTGATATTGAGGATATCAACTTAATTACCAATAATCCCAATAAACCTCAGTATATAATTTATATAGAATCATTTTTATTTCTACATGAAAATGTTCTGTTTGGGGTACTAACAAAATTAAATTAATTAAATATTTAAACTATTTATACATATTTCCAAATAGACATTATGTGAGTAGGGATTATATTGTCTTGGCAAAACTGATTTTTCACTGCCTACTACTGGGTTAAATATGTTAGAAGTAACTGGGAGTTGCTCATTTAGTCTTACAATAGCTTCTTTTTTTACTGAAGCTTAGTAGCTCTAAATTTTTTATTTGTATGCTTTTAGTTTCAAAACGTATGATAATCCATGTTTGCCCATGTTCATTCTTGAGTGTAAAAAAGTCAAAATTTTTAATGAATCAGAGGGTTATACATATTTTCCCTGTAAAAATCTTAGATTATATTTATTGCTGGTAACATATGAAGTGATTTTGATGTGGAATAATACCTAGAAAGTAGCAATTAGTTATACAAAATTAGATCTGAGTTACATTAGGAAACTTAATGTACATAAAGCTAATTATAATTACTACCACAGAGCAAGGCATGTCAGAGTACTTATAATGTACATTAGTTTTGTCAGATGTCAGATAATCTAGGATTTAGACTATCAGTTCCCTTGTCACAACTATACATCCATACTTAGCACCTGAGAAAGTTTGACAAGCTACTTGAAAATACACTCCTTCCACACACCGGTGTGTTACGTGTTTACTTTTCTGCCCATGAACCCAAAGAGCAAGGACTATTCCTTCTAGAGAGGGTTTCTTCTCTCAATCAATGGAAACTTTATTTTTGTGTTCTGTCTTAACAGTTGGCCAACATGAATAGGTAGAACTAGTGACTACTCGTTTTCTACAGATTATCAGTGTGAGAACCTGTAAAATTGATTTGTACATGTTTTTAACTCCAATTTCATGTGGTCATTGTAAGTAGGATTACTATCCTAAAACCAACAAAATAGACAACAAAACAACAACAACAGAAAACAGAAACAACATTTCTTCTTCACCCATGTGGTTATCTAGCCAGAAAACAAAACACTCTGACCTCAGAAGTTGGTTCTTGTAGGAACCACATTATACACGTGAAGGTAGGTATAAGATAGAATGAGGCCTGTCATTGGATGAGAAGGAAGGCCTCCCCATGCTCTGGGGCATCAAATCTCTCAAGGGTTAAGCACATCTCCCACTGAGGCCAGACCAGATAGTTCTCTGCTCTATATGTGTCAGTTGCCTCAGACCAGCTACTGTATGTTGTATGGTTCGTGAGTCATGTCTGAGAGATCTCAGGGGTCTGCTGAGACTGCTGGTTTTCCTATGAGGTCACCCTCCGCTTCAGCTTCTTTTATCCTTTCTCTAATTTAACCACTGGGGTCAGTCCATGGTTGGGTGTAAGTATCTGTATCTGTCTCTGTCAGCTCCTTGTTGGGTTTCTTGGAAGACAATCATGCTAAGCTCCTGTGTGTAAGCACACCATAGCATCTGTAATAGTGTCAGTCCTTGGAGCCTCCCCCTGAGATGGATCCCAAGTTGAGCTGGTCACTGGACCTTCTTTCCCCAGTCTCTTCTCCAATTTTTTCCCTGTAGTTCCTTCAGACAGTAGGGAGGGGATTGGGGGCGGGGATTCAGGATTAGGTGCTTGGGAAGGACAGGAGATATGACTAGATGACCATGAAAATGAATAGAAGTCTGCAACTGAATGATGTGAGAACGTGGGATGGGGGAACATTTCCTGGACAAGATAGAGACATGGGTTAAGGGAGGCACCCAAGGATCAGTGGGAGTGATCTTAGCTTTGACTCACTACATGAAGGATCTGCAACCTGAAGAGGCCACCCTCTGAAGTGAGACAGGAACCCCAGGGGAGTGAGGGAAGCACCAACCCACTCACCAAACTTTCAACCCCAAATCTGTTGTGACCACATGGGACTCAGAAAAGGGGAAGGAGAGCAGAAACCGTGGAAATGGCCAAGCAGTAACCAGCACTACTTGAGACTCATCCCATGGCAAGCACCAATCCCTGACACTATCAATGACATTGTTATGTTTGCAGACAGGAGCATGCTGTCTTCTAAGAACTGCTCACCATCTAAGACCCAACAGCTGACAGATGCAGATACCCAGAGCAAACAGTGGATGAAGCTTGAGTACGCCTGTGAAAGAATAGCAGGAGGGATTGGCTCCCTGAGGGGATTCGAACCTCTACAGGCAGACCAACAGAGTCAACTAACCCATATCCTTGGGGATCTCAGAGTGTGAACCACCAAACAAAGAGCATACACAGGCTAGACCTAGGCTTTCCCTTTGTATATAGTAGATATGCAACTTGACCTTCATGTGGATCCTGAACAAGTGGAGCAGGGGCTATCCCAAAGCTGTTGCCTGTCCATGGGATATGTTCTACTAGCTGGACTGCCTTGTCTGGCCTCAGTGGCAGAGGAAACACCTATCATCAAAGAGACTTGAAGTACCAGGGTAGGAGGAATACCCAGGGTATCCTCAGCATGCTCAGAGGAGAAGAGGAAGGAGGCTAGAGGAAGAACTGTGGAAGGGGGTGGGGACAGGGAGTGAGACATAAAGTAAATAGGTAAGTAGGTAAATTAAAATATAAAAATTCACAGCATACCATGGTCCTGTATTACTGCATGCAGACTTTGAGTAATGCTCTAATCAGGTTGGTAACAGAAATTAACATTGGAGCCTAACAAGCCAGAGTTTGCTTTAAGAGAATGCTAACTTTTTCACCTGCTTAATATTGCTCTTTATGAAATATTTTATGCAACTAATTTGGGCAAAACATTATGGAAGTTCCTGAAATGACTTAGATACTGAATGAGTAGGTTTGCTTCCAGAGTATTGTGGTATTTCTCCCTTCCTAGTTTTGTCCCTCTCTTCCTCTCTTCTTCTTTCTAACAGAGACCTCTCTATTACACAGCCCAGACTGTCCTTGACCCAACCATATTACCCAGACTTTTGAACTTGTGATAACCTACTTCAACTTTCTGTATTCTATGATATGTAGAAATATTGCCTTGCCTGCCTGAATATGTATAAATGTGCCAAAGAAAAGGAATACCCAGGTGGGGGGAGGACCCTCTCAGAGGCTGAGGGAAGGGGGTTTAGGGAGAAAAACTCTGCAAGGGGGAAGCAGGAGATTTGGGTAAACATATGGGATTTAAAAATATATTAATTAATTAATAATAAAAGTATACTTAACTAAAATTTCAAAATTTAAAAAATTAGCTTATTTAATTTTATTATGCTTTTGCTTTGTGATCTTGAAGAAAGTATTTCACATGTTGTTAAATTTCCTCATGTTTAAAACTGACCAGCTCTAACTTCAACATGTATGTAGTGGCTGCATTATAATCCTAATGTATATTATAAATATTTTATAAAATTAAAGTGTTTTAGATTTAATATATTTGAAACATGCTCACTCTGTAGCTCTGGATTGTATTTGCTGCGATTTATGTTAATCCTTGGATGCCAAGTGTCAGTGAGTTGTTATAGTGATATTCCTCATTATTAGTTTTTATTATCTGATGCACAGAAAAATATAGAATTTACGAGCTACTGAAAAAGCCTGAAGAGTAGAGTCTACAATATGTGTCACTCTCTAATGGAGGATAATATTTGTTATACAAATAAGCCAAAATATGACATTTTGAACTCATAATTCCAGAAACATGTTCAAATATATTTAACATAGGAAAATTATTTTATAGCACAGAGTTATGCCAAGGAAGTTGAAAATATTATTAGTCTTTATGTTGCTTGATTTTATTCAGCAGACTGTGACATGGCATTTCATAGAATTTTAAATGCATTTATGTTCTGAGATTGGAAAGGTGCTATTGTTAGCCTATGTTATATATGGTATGGATTTTGGTGATTGATAAGTTGAAATGAAAATGTCAATTTTTTTCTTCTTATGATGAAAATGCATGAATTTAAATATTATTGTGTTAAACTTCTGCCAAAGATTTCATAGAATTTGGAAAGTGAATAATAACATTCTCTTGTCATAATATTTGGTAATTTAATGAAATCTAAATCATCTCTATATCAATAATACCAATACCAGTACCAGTATTATTTCAACTAAAATTTCAGAAAAATTTCTAGTTCTAGAAACTAGAATTTTCTAGTTTCTAGAAATTGAACTATATTGAGATTGTTGCCTGTTTTGGTTGTGAGTAGAAAACAGCTTTATGTGGTCAAAAACACATATTTTCATGCACAAGCTACAGCACTGTTTTGAGGACCAATTAATTGTAAGACTCCTGTGTCATAGCATAGACAATAACATTATTCTGACAGCAGTGTAAATGTATTTGCAATTGTTTGGTAGTGAGCAATACTGCATCACAAATAGGAGAAATGAAAATTGGATTCTCTAACTTGTAGCATTTTTGTGGAAGCTTGATGAAAACAAATACCAGGTTAAGTACCCAAATCATAGATACTAGTAAAAAAATTTATTTAAGGTGTGTGTGTGTGTGTGTGTGTGTGTGTGTGTGTGTGTGTGTGTATGTTTGTGTGTAGGTATGTGCATGTGTGCCTATGTGCTTGTGGAGGCCAGAGGAGGGTAGGCGATTGCCTAGAGCAGTAATTACAGAGAATTATCTAACCTCTAAATGCCTTTATATGGTTGTGTATCTAACAGAGTAAGTTTCTCTAACATAACTGCTATACTTTACTGACTTTTGTTGTTGATCATCCTGACCATGATGAAAAATTCGTGTGGCTTTTAGTGCAACTCACCAAAGTAGTTACAAGCTACTTTTAACTTTGTGAAAACCACTCTTTCACGCCATTTCTGCCATATTTTACATGGTTTTTATCTCCATTATAAAGTGTTCTCCTACTTCTACTGCTCTTCAACTTCTTCCTCTTTTTTCCTCCTTCTCCTCCCCTCATTTTCCCTAAGTTCTTCCCTCCTTCTCTTTCTCTACTTTTCTATCTTTATATCTATTTTCTCATATTCCCATCTCTCTTTTGCTTCTAAGTGACAAAACTATGGTTCACGAATGGGTTGGTATACTCATACTTTACGCTGAGGTAAAAAAGCATAAAATAATCAATAGAATATGGAAGGTGAAAACAAAAGCAGAGAATTTTCATATCCTTAGTTCAAGATTTTCTAGTCAATGTGAGAGTGGCGACAGAATAAACAAATAGGTCAGTGAAATACAATGGAGTCAAGACACAGATAAACATAAAATTAGTCAACTCATTTTGAAAATGTAATGAAGGCAATACATTGCAGTCAAAACAGAATGTTTAGGAGAAGGTGATGGGACAATTCTATATTTACATATAACCCTCCAAACAACAAAACAAAACAGAACAAAAAAGTATAAATTTAATTTTGTATCCTAACAAAAATTAGTTCAAAGGAGATCAGAAGCTATGTTGAAAATGTAACAGGGCAAAACTCATAGAAGTCAAGTATAATTATGCTTTATTGTGGACAACCTTTATATTTAATACATGAATAAACTGGTGAGCAAATTAATTTTGTGATTCTTGGAAAGTCATGGCTAAGAGTATGAAAAATACACTACAAAGTTGGAGAAAATTCTCCTAATAGGCAGACAATGAACTACTAGTCACCACATAGTAAGCACCCTTAACACCCAACAAGACAGAAATAGTACCCTATTAAATATACTCCTTAACAACTTCAATAGATATTACTCCAAAGAAGATTAAAGATCTGGAGAGATGACACATGTTTCTGTCATTAGAGATTTAGAAACTTAGAGAGCATTGAGATAAAGTTGCACAGTTTTTAATAAAAGTCAAAACCCAGAATTTGTATAACACTAAGGGCTAGTGAAAGGGTGAAGCCAAGGAAAGTTCAGTTGTTAGCTCTGTGAATGAAAAACAATGAATTGACATTGGAAAACTAGCAGCTTTGACATAACTACTTTTACTCATTTTCTTATGACTTGGCTGCCATGAACCTTTATACTCGCCCAATGGTTGAAAAGGTTTATGCATACAGACCTGCATGTAGATTCTTAGAGAAGTTTTATTTGTAACTGTCAAGCTGGGAAGTAATCAGCATGGCCTCTCAGGAACAAGTGAACACTTGGAGGCTCATCTACACAATGAAATATTGCCCAGTGCTACAAAGAGATGAGTTGTGGTTCTGGGAGGACATAAAAGAAAGAAAAATGCTGCTGTGCACAGGCTACAAATTGTAGTAGTTCAAAACCAGAAGGCTCTAGAAAGAGCAAACTTGTCGATATAGTAAGATTACTGTTTGCTCTGGGTTACAAGGTAAACCTAATATTTTTAAAACTGAAGCTATTCTCTTTGAATCTTTTATGGTGAGTCACCTCACGATGAATTTGGTACAACCCACAGAGTAAGAAAAGAGTGAACCTAATATGTAGTATACATGTTGTCAGTAATATTTTTCCATGTATTTTCTGCAGTTGCAAGAATTATATTACTCTTGCAGAACATCAGTAGCTAAGGAGATCGTAGGCAGGAGCCAAAATACACAAGAGAGCTTTCTATACTTTTGACTCACACACACACACACACACACACACACACACACACACACACACACACACACACACACAGAGTTTCCTAAAAATAAATCTATTTAAATGGAAATACATTTTTTGTTTTGTTTTTCATTTTTACTCTTTAATCCTTTTTCACAGTTAAGACTTCATCCCCCTCCTGGTCTGTCCCCAACTGCTCTCCTTCCCAACCCCCCTCCACTCCCCACTCTGTTTCCAAGAGAATGCCTCCAGCACCTGCCCCCACCCCACCAGATCATCCCACTCCCTGGGACCTCAAGTCTTTCAAGGGGTATGTGCATCTTCTCTCACTGAGGACAGAGCAAGCAGTCCTCTGCTGTATAGTGTCAGGGGCTTTGGACTAGTTAGTGTATGCTTCCTTGTTGGTGGCTCAGTGTCTGAGAGATCTTGGGGATCCAAGTCAGTTGAGACTGCTGGTCCTCCCATAGGGCTCCCTTCTCTTTTGTTTCTTTCAACTTTCTCCAATTCAGCCACAGGGGTCCCTGGCTTTCATCCATTGGTTAGGGGCTAGGATCTGCATCTGACTCTTTGAGTTACTTGTTGCACCTCTCAGTGGACAGCCATGCTAGGTTTCCTTTTGCAAGCACAGCACAGCATCAGTAACATTGTCAGGGCCCTGGGGCTTCCCTTGAGCTGGATCACAATCTGGGCCTGTCACTCTACCTCCTTTCTCTCATTCTCTTCTCCATTTTTGTCCCTGCAGCTCCTCTAGAGAGGAACAATTCTAGGTCAGAGCTTTTGACTATGGGATGGCAACCTCATCCCTCTACTTGATGTTCTGTCCCTCCACTGGAAGTGGACACTACAAGTTCCCCCTCCCCACTATAAAGCACTTGATCCAAGGTACCTCTCTTTGAACCCTGAGAGTCTCTCACCTACCAGGTTTCTGATACATTCTAGAAGGTCCCCCCACCACTTCCCAAGGTTGCCTGTTTCCATTCTTTCTGCTGGCCCTCAGGGCTTCAGTCCTGCCCCACCTCCCAACACTTGATCATGTTCCCCTCTTCCTCTCCTGGTACCCTCTCCAACCCTGGTCCCTTCCCCCCTCTACCCCTATCCCCTTCTTCTTCCCAGGTGGGATTGAAGCATCCTCACTTGGGTCCTTCAGCTTGTTAACCTTGAGTCCTGGGGTTGTGTCCTGGGTATTCTGTACTTTCTTGACTAATATTCACTTATAAGTGAGTACTTACCATGCATGTCCTTTTGGGTCTGGGCTACCTTACTCAAGATAATATATTCTAGTTCTATCCACTTGCCTACAAAACTCATGATGTCCTTGTTCTTAATAGCTGGGTACTATTCCATTGTCTAAATGAATAACATATTCTGTATTCATTCTTCCATTGTGGGACATTTGGGTTGTTTCAGGCTTGGGGTATCACAACCAAGGTCACTATGAACATAGTTTAACACATGCCCCTGTGGCATGATGGGGCATCTTTTGCACATATTCCCAAGAGTGGTAGAGCTGGAATTTCAGGTAGATCTCTTTCCAATTTTCTGAGGAATCTCCAGATTGATAGTAGAAATGCATTATTACAACATATTCAAATGATAAATAGTTTTAAAATTCAGTTGCCATTTTTATTTTTCCCATTGTTTCTTGCTTATCTATTTTGGTGTTTTCTCTGGTCAGTTGTGATGAGATATTTGTTATTTGCAAAATTTGTCTTCCTTTAACTTATAATACCTTTTGAAACTAAAAGTTCTGTTATACAGTAAAATCTTTCATTTTTTTTCACATTTAGAATGTGCCAATATTTTCTAGATTTTTGAAAACATCTGTTTCTAAGATGTTCAGTGTTTTATGTTTTCATCAAACTGTATTATATCACATACACACACACACACACACACACACACAGGGGCAATGATTTTTATATGTCTGAGACCTCCTTTTCAAAAAGGTTTTTGATTTATGAATTTTGTTCTCTTGTTTTTTATCCTTAATGTTTATGATAATATTCAAGATAATAAATTTTAATAACAAATTGGAACATATTTATTTACTGAACTGACAAATAAAGGATATATACATATATACATAATCATGTATTAATAATTTCCATACATAGATTTATGCATTGCCATCATCAAGTTAATCAATTTACAGATAATCTTGAATATTTGTTTCATACTATTTTTGCAATTTCATATTAATTTAATCAACAAAATTATCATCTAGATAGCAAAATGAAAAGAGGTAGCCAGAAACTGTTGGGAAGATACAGAGAAGGAGCTGACATCTAATTACCATTCAGGGATGAGCTGTATTAGAAGAAAGGTTCAATAAGTGAGCAGTCAGGATTGGGCCTTTGGTGGGACATCATTGTAAATGGTCGTGGCATGACATCAGAGACAACATTATGAGACCTCAGGGACTGAGGCATTTCCCTTTAAAATCTGGAGAAGAATTTCATTAAGAAGAATTACTTAAATGAAAAGCAAGAAAGCTACCAGTCATTGGCAAGATGATGGATCTATGTAGAGAAAACCTCTGTACTAATATATAACTTTACATCCTATAAGCACATGGTGTGAATTTCCATACAATGTCTTAGTTCAACATAGCCTATGAAACAAATGCTATGGATGAAGGAGGTACCAATTATGACTACAGGATGAGATTAAAAAGATTAAACTTGATGGGGAGAGGAGCAGAGATACAGAGAAACAGAGACAGAGACAGAGAAGTGGGACATTTGAGAAGCCTTGTTTCTTCAGACTATGAGCTCTAAATGCATAGGCAGATCAGACTTAAAAAGCTGCAAGCCCATGATCGAAGTAAAATAATAAAGTCAAACAAGGTAAAATGCCTTCAATGTACCAAAGCCTTGGCTGATCATTTATAAACATGATCTTTCTCATTCTCCCTATTGCCTAGTAAGAACCGGTGGAAGAAAATGAACATTTAAGGGAGTAAATAAGTTCACAAACCCATCCTTGTAGAACAAGTTGGACTCATCACAGTAACTCTTGCTCATAATATGATTTTTTTTCTAGCCATTATCCTTTAACCCCCTTGTAATATGCCATGTCGGGTCCTTTTAGTCTATTATTTCAATTTTATTGTGTTTTTCAATATTTTGTCAGGTTTTATTTGCTCCTTTATTAAGCAGCATTAATTATTTACATATTTGATTTCTCTTTGCCGTTAACTTCCTTCCACATTTTTCTTTTGGCATTCTAGCACTACTCTCCTCATTATCTCTCTGTGCATTTCTAGAGGACATCAATTTGTTTTCACCCTAGTTTTTATGCATGAAGCTAAACTATACATGATAATAATTTATACTATAGCATGGGCTTCTTGATATTTATTAACATTAAAAAGCTAGTTTATGCCAAATTTAAGTTATAATATATGAGATGATTCAATGTTAGAGCAAAGATAAATATAGTGTTAAATAATATTCAAAGATAAATTGCATGTTTTGTAGCATCTTTAAGCCATGGTACCTAGGTAACATAAAAGGATGTAACTGTAGATGATCACTTTTTCTACATAATTAAATAAGAAATACACATTTGTAGCAATGAAGGAATAGAGAATCAAAATTTCAGATTCACTGCAATTTTATTAGATTATATACTAATGTTCCAATTGTGTGCTGGTAATCAAGACTTTTCTGAATGAATTGTTCATACAGAATGGCAAATGTGCTAGCGAGTATAGTGTTTGGAAAGTCAGAATCTTACAAACAATTTTAAGTGCTAAATATATAAAGCATATCACCCAGTAGTGTGACTATTACTTTGACATAACAGTTAATATCTGTATTGTCAGCACTTAGAATTTTAAATCATCTCATAGCTATTTCAATTTGTCACTGTTGACTTAAAATGTGCTTCATCATAGTCTATAGAAAGTTTTCACTGGTATTTTTCTTTTGAAATTTGTACAAAACAGCAAAAGGCTTCTTTTCCAAAGCTTAGGAGAATTATGAAATGCTGTTCCCGATAGGCAGATGCTTAGGGACATGTTCCTGAATCCGGGCCACTTTGCATTAAAGATAATGATAACTCTGGATGCAGTGCTGGGACTTTATCCAGTGACTTTTGCCACTTCAGCAGCACAAGGTGAAGCAGAGCTTAAGACTGTCTTTGTGGCAGTTAAGCTGCAACAACTCATGAATGTGGACAAATTTATGCAGGGTGACCTTCATGACTCTCAATGTGCTTGGACGCTTTGTGATTTCCTCTGGGGTTACTAACTGGATGTTCCATTGACAACTAGAATGAGTGTTCTACTTGGCTGGCATTTTTAGAGCCTATCTTTATGCATCAGAAAACCTCAGACATGCACAGGTCTACTAAATGCATTTTTCGGAGAATAAATTTCATTTGCATACTTGTCCATTAGCTTTAACCTCAGATCATTTCCCCATATAGTTGATAAATCACTTTCAGGATGTACATACAAAACAGTGCCTAAAAAAAATCTGCAATAGCTTTAAAGTCAGGGTCTCATGCATGCTATGTCCCCTGTTTTCAAGGAGTTTTAGAATGACTCTTCACGACATCCATTAGTCTCCATGGAAAGGGGCATGTAACACATACACATGCACACATGCAAGCACACACATAGTTAAAATTAATAAAATAAATCATAAAACAAAAAATATAAGCTATTGATAATCCCCAATTGCACATAAAGCAAACCTAAGAGAGTCAGAATAAACAAAGGAGCTAGTGGTATTTTCATTGGCTTTTTCATGTTTTATCTTCCTGAGATATTATTCATATGACTTAGTGTCAACATTATCACAACATACTATATTACCATATCCAAAATTTGTCTAACGAAACTGGATGGATGGTGCTTTTCTGTCAGACGGCAAGTTGTAGCACTAGAAAAACTACAATTTTGTTTTTTTTTTCTCATTTAGTATTTCTAAAATTAACACATATCCTGCTGTATTTATAATTCATTGTTTATCCCTATCTTGTCTTAGCAGGTCTAGAAAATTCTGTTCCTTTTATTTAATTGTTTAAATGAAGTACTCTCTGTAGTATCAAATACACAAAATCGGTCTTGAAGTCCTGACTCCCTAGTAATCCTTAAATTGTTTTTAATAATATAGTATATCAATTATTTTAATGATATAGTATATTTCTACCCATTTACCTTTTATAGTCATGTATTTTTGAACAGCTTTTACAATCATTATAATGTGGTTTTCTTTGATATAAGTTATTTATATTTAGTGAAGTATTCCTATTGTTTTTGTGCTAAAATTTGCTTCTACAACTTTTGCACATGGATAATTTTTCTGATTGGAAATATTGATTAATATGTATATAAATATGATTTCCATTTTGATATTTTATGTTTACAGACATTATAAATAAATGAGTTAATTTTTCGACTTCAAAATTAAAATATTTTGTACTCGATACTTTTAATGAATTTATAAAACTTTGCCTACTCAGAAATAACTTCCCCAGCTTACAGCAAATGAATATATACTGTTTTCCTTTATATTAGTGGTACAATTTATTTGAATAAATTTATAATCTATGGCATGGTAATCTACTGTACAATTCATGATAATCTAACAAGAAAAATTATCACTGGACATTTTGATAGCTTGAGCTTTTCTCCTTAATTTTTCTTTTAATATTTGCATACATAAAAATATTTCATCTAATCATCCAATAAACTTTGATTTTTTATATTGAGTGAGCAGCAAATGTTAAGCTTCAATTTTCTAGATATTAATATCCAGGTTTTCTATGACCATTTGTTAATGGTGACTGTTATTTTCTAAGGTATATGTTGGATGTTTTTGTCAGGAATTAGATAATCATAAATGCATGCAATTATTCAGTTGATTCTGCTCTGCTTCATTTTTCTGGATGTCTCTTTTAATAAAAATGCTTTACTCTTTGGATATCTGTAAATTTTAATTATCTTTCTCTTGATGTTGGAAATATAACTCAGTCTCTACTTTTTCCATTGCTTGCATTATTTAATATATAATGATAAATAATACTTGACATTATTTAAAAGTTATTTGCATTGATTATTTCCATTCAATGCTCTGGCATAGTAGGCAAAAATGACACATGGTCCTTTCCTTATTAAGTCTTGCTTTAGCACATAATATATGATATAAGTTAGAAAATCTCTCATGTTATGCTATAAAGAAGAAATATTATGAAGGTAACATATGCAAAATTTGATAATGTCAGCTAAGTCCATTTAGTTTATACCATAGTTTAACTCCAGCATTTCTTCATTGACGTCTTGTTTCGGTGATTGGTCTTATAAGAAAATTATTGTTCGGGCTGGAGAGATGGCTCAGTGGTTAAGAGCACTGACTGCTCTTCCTAAAGGTCCTGAGTTCAAATCCCAGAAACCACATGGTGACTCACAACCATCGGCAATGAGATTTGATGCCCTCTTCGAGTGTGTCTGAAGACAGCTACAGTGTTCTTATATATCTTTTTTAAAAAAGGAAAAATATTGTTTATGTTTCTCATTATTATTGAGCAGAGAGCTTTATTTCTCTTTAGATCTAATTGTGTTTATTACAAACAATGGTGCTCCAATGTTAACATCTCTCTTTTTTGGATATTTCAAATTAATCACTTGATGATTATATTACATTTCATCTGTACATTTAGAATTTTATCCATAAGCCAGCTTTGTTGACTATAAGAATATTTACTCATGCACTCATGCTCTCTCTCTCTCTCTCTCTCTCTCTCTCTCTCTCTCTCTTTCTCTCTCTCTCTTTCTTTCTCTCTCTCTCTCTCCCTCTCTCTCCATTTTCTTTTACTTTTAGTTCCTGTGTTAGCATGTATATGTGTGCTTTATTGGTGTGACTTGCCTATGACTATCCCATTGTTAGATATTATTTTGTAAGTCATTAGCTTTTCTCTATTCTTTTATTAAAACATTTATTTTTATTGAAAGTTTTTCATAAAGACAAACAGTAATTGTTCACTCTTATGTTGTTCACAGTACTTTCTTTGCTCTGATATCCTTTGATCTATCCTTCATTTCTTCACTTTGGTAACATAGGATATTATTTTATTAACAAATTTTATCCATTTGTATTTATCCTTGTGAATTTGTTCTTCTAGTGCAGTGCTTCTATTATACTTTCATAATTTTTATGATAGAGATTTTTTAACTTTTGCTTCTAGATTTAGGACTACAGTCTGCATTTTCAGCAAAAAAAAGTTGCATGATATGAATTAACTTAGTTTTTATTATCTTGAAAAAGTTTATTAAAGATAGCTTTGCTATGTATGATGTTCTTTGTTGATATTTATTTTTTCTCTTAGAGTTATTCAGTACCCCTTGAACTGTACTCGACTTGAGTTCTCTTTGTCTTTCTATCTCTGTCTGTCTGTCTCTCTGGTACTTAGTTGAGTTCATAGAGTGCTTTGGATACTGTGATCACAGATGGTTAGCTTTTCAAGGAAAGTCTGCAAGGAGAAGACTCCTATGCTATTGTGGTGGAATGTCTGTGAGAGCTGGACTATGAGAATGTGCAGAGGTATCTGAGCCCGAGTGCAGTATCTTCGTTCTAAAGACAGCATTGATCTACACTACTAGACGTTTATTTTGAAGAGAGGAAAACTAAACAAGTTCCCATTCTTCCATAGGTTCCTATCCACACTTACAGATACCTCCCTTTATTAGGTTTATCTCTATGAATATTGTGAAAATTCCTTATGATATACATGTGTTCTGGTTTGCCAAGAGTCCTCCATTCTTTACAAGTCATCCAAGAGGAATTTTTTTTCAATAGGAAAGTATGGACTGGTGCCCCATCTTTCATTTATAGCCTTCCACCTCACATTTCTGAGTCTTAGCTGGTATCTTTTTACTGAATTTTGATGATTTGTTCTATGAACATCTTTCAATACACATGTTGTTTTGTTTTTCTGGGTGGAGAGGGGCAAGCATACAATGGCAGAGTTGAGTTGTAGACATGCCAATTTGACAATCTTAGGACCCCTTTTTACCTTTTTTAAAAACAATAATTGAGAATTTATATAAAAACTGGTAAATTATGTTTCAAGATTACCAGACTTGAAGTCAAAACAAACAAACAGAGCTCTTTCATTGTCCTTAAGGAAATATCAAGTAATGTACAAATATGAGTTCCAGTAGAAATCAGCCAATATCCACTTTTGGAAGCTACTGGGAACACAGAGTAAAGCTTTTCCTGCATGATTTGCTATTGTTGTTGTTGTTACTGTTGTTGTTTGTTTGTTTGTTTGCTTGCTTGCTTTCATTTGCTGTGGTGTTTTGTGTTGTTTTTTTTTCCCCCAAAGCTATGGTCTTCTAGAAGAGGTAACCTCAGCTGAAAATAATATTCATGGCGGAGAGGTGGGAAGGGGTGGGAGGTTGGGAGAGGGAACACCCTCATAGAAAAAGGGGGAGGGGGATGGGATAGGGGGCATATGGATGGGAAAGCTGGAAAGGAAATACCATTTGAAATGTAAATAAAAACATATCCAATAAAAATGTAGAAGTGAAAGAAATCTTAATAGAAGAAAAGAAAATAATATTTCTATCAGACTGGCATTTAGAAGTCTCTGGGGTCTTTCTTTGATGGTGAGAACCCAACCTACTGTGACCATTCCTCGGTGACACCTCTTGCCAGACGGTCCCGAGTTACATAACGGAAAGTAACCAGTGCTTTTCCATAGTCTCTGATTCCATTCCTGCACCTGGGTTCCTGCCTTGAGTTCCTGCCCTGAGTTTACACAATAGTGAATAGAATCATTTAAGACAAATAAACTGCTTATCACTCCAAACACTTTTTAATAATGGTGTTTATCATACCAGTAAGAAAAACAAATGAGGATAGGCATAAACTGTTATTATAATTTTTCTCTATTCTGGATAATTGTATATATGTTTTTCTTTTAGATTCTTCAATGGATATTTATTACATATTGTACTAGATTTATAAAAACATTCTCATACAAGAATAATATGGTGATTTGTATATATCTGGCCCAGGGAGTAGCACTATTAGGGAGTAGCACTATTAGGAAGTATGGCCTTGTTGGAGTAGATGTGACCTTATTGTAGGAAGTGTGTCATTGTTGGGAGTGGGCTTGGAGATCCTCCTCCTAGCTGCTTGGATGATAGTCTTCTCCCGTTTGCCTTTGGAACAAAATGTAGAACTCTCGGCTCCTCCAGCACCATTTCTGCCTAGATGCTGCTATTCTCCCCACAACAAAGATAATGGACTGAATCTCAGAATCAGTAAGTCAGCCCCAATTAAATGCTACCATTTGTAAGAGTTGACTTGATTTGGTGTCTCTTTACAGCAATGAAAACCCTAAGACACATACTGGTTCTATGCTGCATTTGCTATGTACTCACTATGTGATAACTGCCTCTCTCTCTTTCAATTGTCTTCCATTCAAGAAACTGCTTCATATTCCATATATATATACATATATATATGTATATATATATATATATATCCAATTTAGTATGATTACACCTAGCCTCATTTCTCCCCTTCAGCTCCCTCTATATCCCCACAAATACATTCCTCTCCCAAATCTTTTTATCGTAAAACATTATTTTACTATTCTTTTGCTAGTAATAATTATATATTCTTGGTACAAAGAAGTGATTCATCCTGTTTTGCAACTGTATATTCTTCTGAAAAACACTGCCTGTTATTTAATAAATCTTTGTAAATCTTTAGTTACTACTTGTTCTCTAACTAGTTTCCTATAGCCATCATGTCTACTGGACAGTAGATTGTTCTATCTTCAAATTGTTTTATAGTTAATCCATAAAATGTTTTTTCCAGAAACTATCACTTCTCAATCAACTTGACATAAAATTAACATTTTGCCTTTTTTGAAGCACTTCCCTTTTTTTGTCTCATCATTTCAATCATACCGCTTATTTATTTACTGACCCTTTGCCTGAGCAAGTGCATGCTAATAATCATCTCTAGGGCTGTAATTAAACAGAAAATTGAATGTTTGTGCCTATTTATTACTTTATCAAGTTCAGTATTATTACTTCAAAAAGTCCCATAAAATGCTACAATTACTTGTTGCCAACTAAATGTTTTCATCTCAATTTCTTTATAAACACTGTTTGGAGACATGGTTTAGCAGTTTGTCTTCTAATTTTTCTTTTTTATGTTACATAATGCCCATTCAATGCTGTCAATCATGATATATTCTAAATTAAAGGATCCTTTGGTCATTAATAACAGTTATTATCCCAAATTAATTATAGATTTTAGTCTATAGAACTTTCACTCAGCAGTCTTTTTATGACATGCTTTTCCATTTGGGAACATTTGTTTGTATTTAGTTTGTTGATTAAGTAAGTTAAACATGAATTTTTTGTATGTGCATTCCAAATATTATTAATTGTTCTTTCTTGTATACTTGTGGTCCCTATTGGATGTAGTTACATGCTTATTTTCTATGAGAATTCTGGATGACTTCCTTTAACCCTTAATTTTGAATACATGTGTCCCGAGATCAGTCTGAGTTTCTTAAGTTACTGACTTCTTCTAGTGAACACAATACAGAAATTTCTTCATTACCCATACATTCCATTCAATTTATTATAGAATTTTTGTGTGAAAATTCATTTATCACCTCCCTAAAATAAGGAATTTTATTATAGATCTCATTACTCTTATATGAGAATGATTTTGAAAATTTTTATAGTGTTATTTTTTACTTTAGATTGTTCAGTGGCTATTTATTACATATGGTACTAGGTTTATAAAAAACATTTTCATACAAGAATACTGTGGTCGTTTGAATATACCTGGCCCAGGGAGTAGCACTATTAAGAGTTATAGCCTTGTTGGATTAGGTGTGCCCTTACTGTAGGAAGTGTGTCATTGTTGGGAAGGAGCTTGGAGATCCTTCTTCTAGCTCCTTGGAAGAAAGTCTTCTATTTGCCTTTGGAACAAGATGTAGAACTCTCAGCTCCTCCAGCACCATTTCTGCCTATATGCTGTTATTCTCCCCACCATGATGATAATGGACTGATCCTAGAACTGTAAGTCAGCCCCAATTAAATGTTGTCATTTGTTAAGAGTTGACTCAGTGTGGTGTCTCTTTACAGCAATTGAAACCCTAAGACAGATACTATTTCTATGTCAGCATTCCCTGTGCACCCACTTTATGATGACTGCCTCTCTCTCATCAATTTCACTTGCATCTAAGAAACTGCTCCCTATCAGGGAGGAGTGATGACTCCTCCTAATATTTATTAGTAGTACCTACATTATTCTCTTTTGTAGTCATTATAATATATTTTCTTCACACCTAGAAATCTATCTATGGATATTTGGAATTTCTCGCATTGCTTTGACTTGGATTGTTATTCTTCTGTGTGACATCATTACATTTTGTAAGCATAGAAGGATTTTTTTATTTCTAATATCTTATATTCAGTTTGATAGGTTTATGCAAGGAGATAATGAAAATATTGATTTATTGACATCATTGGAGAATTTTAAAAGTTAAATGTTCACATTTAAACAATTCTAGAGAAATATACCTTAGCTGGCCAAGAAAGGTGGATATGAAAATGACATACTCTTGATCATGGCTAGAAGCAAGCATGTGAGGTGCCTTTGTATCCTCTCCAGCTTAGGGGAATGGCAATTTGTAGTGACAATTGTAAATTCTGCATTTCCACCTTCTTTCAGATCAGCCATTTTGAGTCTTCAGCACTGAGATCTGTTGGCTTACAAAATACATTCTTTGAGCGAACATCCTGTCATTTTTAAACTCTGTTATCCACAGTTGAAAGGAAGTGCTCAGCACTTTAAGTTTGCACCCTTCCAAAAGTCACAGGTGCAAATGCAGATGGGGTTAACTCATAAAGTAGATAAAATATCTCCCATGCAGCTGCCTCTGTAGACTTCACAGCCACCAAAGTCAAATCTTGACTTTGCCGACCTTTATAATCCAAGATCAATTTTCCTAATAAAAGGAAGACCTTTGCACAATCTCTAAAAAATCATCGGAAACCTTTACCAACGAAGAGGCCAGATTATATGTCCCAGTTAGTCTCAGAGGAATACAATTTATTAGTTGACATAAAAACACCAACAGTAATATCTGCTTCCTTCCCTTGTGGCAGCAACCTTTAGAAATGGTGAGGCAATTTCTGTTGAATACGTTATTTAGAATTTGGAAATTTTCTAGCTTCTAGCATACTATCAATGTTATGAATAGCTAATACTTTGAGCAAGCACTGTGTTTTTAAAAATGTGATGCTATTTTCATTTTAAAAGTAACCAGAAAGTTGTTGTAATTACCATCAACATATTACCAGACATACTAATTTAGGGAAATAAATACCTTGTTCAGGTCTAGTAGTCTGGAAAGAGTCATTTAGAATGCAAGCCATAATCTCTGACTCCAGAAGTATAAGCCAGATGCTCTTCTGCATTCTCTCTATATATGATTAAAAACATAAGCATATTGTTTGAAAAGCAGTTCTTGCTTTGGGCATACAATACCCATTTTATATTAAATTTGCAAAATGTACATTTTTAATTAGTGGAATTGGCTCTTTGTGTGCATCTCATTTTCTTTAAAGAATAAAATATGTCATAAAATATCCCTATGTTTTCATATGTACTGCTGAGAAAAATCAAAGACTGTTACAAAGAAGTTGAATTGCAGGCAGAAGACATTATACTACAACATATACCTATTTGTATTGTATACCTACACCTGAATTAAGATGATTTACAAATGTCATTATGCAGCGCTAGATAGCAGCACAGTTACTCTAATTCAATACAAGCATGCCCCTGCTGTTAAATTACAGATTTACTTGATGAATAGGAAGGGAAATGTACATGATTTGAATATTGTAGGGCATATTTTTAATAAGGCAGAAAACTTCAACATTTCAACCAGGAGAAGTATTACACATGTTGTTATCTGTAAGTATAACCTATGCTTGTCTTTTCATTTCAAAGAACATTCAAGGTTAGCTTTACCACACGGCTCACGGTTCTTCCTTGTTCATGGCTCTGTGGTTCTACATTCAGTCTGTCCTCTGGGGTATGTGAACTCTGCTCACGCAGACAAAATTCAAGGCTCAGGCGTAGGAGCATATACCCTAAGATGGGGTCCCAGCCTAGGTGAGAAATGAGGCTGACTGAGTTCGAACCTGGTGTTTGTTTACTCCCGGATACCCAGTGGCTGCTGGAAACTACATGGAGTCAGGAACAAAGGGGGCCTGAATGGGCCTGTGAGGATGAGCCTGAGGGAGGGGTGAGTAGAAGGAACAGTGGCGAATGTCCAGGAGCAGTAGATTTAGGTGGCTCTGCTCTATATGATGAAGGCTTTTGTCCATGGTGGTTCTTGATAAGAAAGACAATCCTTGTTGTTGTTGTTAAAATATAAAAAATAAAAAATTCTGTCTTTTTTCCCCACTCTAGATCCGGCACCCCAGTGCCCCAAGACATCTGCTGGATATCTTAATTCTCAGTCAACAAAGCATCTCACCTGCTCTGCTTCATCCTATATCACACTACAAAGGCCTCTCTCTGAGCTGGCAGCAATCTCTCTACCTATCTAGTTCCCAAGGCAGGTTTCCATGCCAGAAAACACATCCCAACTCCAAGGTGGCCCATACCAGTCACCCCACACTCCATTACACTTAAATCTACACGTGAAAGAACACACAACACAATAACCTTTGATCCAATTGATAAGATAGAATTGTCCACGTAAACATACAACCTGTAAAGGTACAGCGTGGAATCTTAACGTCACCTGACATATTCTCCTGTCACGGTTTCTCTCCCTCTCCCTCCTGTCTCTTCCCCTTTTCATTCCAGTCTCCTCTTCCTTCAATCTTCTCTCCTGCCCATCCTTCCATGTCATCCAATGACAGTCCTCCTTCTATCCTGTACCTGCCCCTCACCTGTATTTTACAAATTCAATGGGGAGAAGGTTCTGGTGAAGTCACCTGAGTCCTGAGTAGTGACTAGGCCTGTACTTGGGGCAGTGGAATTAGCATCAAAATACAGATAACTCCAGGGCAAAACACAACACCTTGTTTCCAAACTGTTTACTGATTGTTCATCTTGGAGAACAGGTACATACAACTCCCTCAGGGTGGATCAGAGATTAAATAACTTTTGCAGGAAGGAAAGTCCAGGAAGGGAAGGTTATTGGCTAAATGCTTGTGCCGATTGAGATACCTTATTAGCATGGAGAATTCTGTGTTCTATGCTACATGACTAGTGATCAGGTTCACAAAAGTGGGGATTCGTGGACACATGTTCTAAGGCTAGCATTCTGGTTTGGAGTAGATGAAACATTGACCATCCTCAGGTAAAAGGGTGCTGGGAGTTTCTGAATCCATTCGGCCTTACCAAATTTTCTGGCATGGTCCAAGTCTCACATGGTACCTTATGAAGGTTTAGAACAGGACATTGCTTGATGGTAGGGAGTTACTTATAGAATTTTTGCAGAATATTATGGGACTTATGCATAAGGAATGGATCTGTAACAGGTTGATAGAGTCCTTTAAAGAATCATCCTAAATGTTACAGAGTTTCTAAAGGAATGTTACAGAGTTTCTAGCAATTCCACTGGGATTTGGAGTCCACCTTCCATAATCACACCCGGATACAACCCCCCTGAACTCTGTCTATTCCTGGGACTCACGCACAGATATTTTGCTGTTTGCTAAAATATTCTGTTCCCATTTATTCTGTGGTTTCTTTCCTTCATTTATACTTTAGTTAACAATTTAAAACAAACAAGAATTTTTTGCCAGGGTATTTTTTCTTTCTAATCATCTAATTGAAACTGAGTTTTCTAAATTTTTAATCCATTTGTGATGCCTCTGTCTCCAGAAAACTTTTGCCACATTCCAAGTATGTAGGTATATGAAATGTATATAAAAATAAAATATTTGTTGATAGTAAATTATAAAGAAATATTTAAATATTTGACATATATGCTTATCTTAGTTACTTTCCCATTACTGTGAAAGGAAGGTGTAATAAGAGCAACACATAGAAGAAAGTCATTTGGGCCACTATTTAGAAGGTGAGTCCAAATCTGTAATGTTAGAGAACATGGGAGCTGGCAGGCAGCCATGGCTCTAGAGCAATATCTGGTAGTTTACATCGGAAGACACAGTCAGCAGACAGGGAGCCAACTGAAAATAGCATAGACCTTTGAAACCTCAAAGCCGGACTCCAGGAGCATATCTCCTACAATAGAGCTACACCAGCAAGTAGGGAAAGAAGCATTAAACTATATGAGCCTATGGAAGCCATTCTGATTAAGACTATCACAATTCATATTTAATTACAATAGAATGTTTAATAAAATTAAATCTATACAATAATAATATTGATTATATTTTAAATGTCAAATCTTAGCATTTACCATATACTTTCTCCAATATTTTTCAGATTTGATGCATACGTTCATGTTATCACTGATGCTCAGAATACTTCACATAAGTATATAGTATGTTAGGGCCACTTAAGAAGTGTTGAATGTTTGTGGGATTGCAAGCTGGTACAACTCTGGAAGTCAATCTGGCAGTTCCTCAGAAAATTGGACATAGTACAACCTGAGGACCCACTCCAGGGCATACATCCAAAAGCTGCTCCAACATATATCAAGGACACATGCTGCACTATGTTCATAGCAGCCTTATTTATAATAGCCAAGCTGGAAAGAACCCAGATGCCCTTCAACAGAGGAATGGATACAGAAAATGTGGTACATCTACACAATGGAATATTACTCAGCTATCAAAAAAACAATGACTTTATGAAATTCACGGCAAATGGTTGGAACTGGAAAATATCATCCTGGTGAGGTAACCCAGTCACAAAAGAATACACATAGTATGCACTCATTGATAAGTGGATATTAGCCCCAAAGCTTGGAAAACCTAAGGAAAAAGAAATCACAGATCATATGAAGTTCAAGAAGAAGGAAGACCAAAATTTGGATGCTTCAGTCCTTCTTAGAAGGGAGAACAAAATACTCACAGGAGGAAATACAGGAACAAAGAGTAGAGCAAGGACTGAAGGAAAGGTCATCCAGAGACTGTACCACCTGGGGATTCATCCCATATGCAGCCACCAAACCCAGTCAATATTGCTGAGACCAAGAAGTGCTTGCTGACAGGAGCCTGATATGGATGTATCCTGAGAGGTTGTGCCAGAGCCCTACTGATATAGGTGAGGATGCTTGCAGATAACCACTGGACTGATCACAGAGACCTCAATGGAGGAGTTAGAGAAAAGACTGAAGGAACTGAAGGGATTTGCAACCTCATAGGAAGAACAATGGCATCAACCAACCAGACCCTACCAGAGCTCCCAGGGACTAAACCACCACCCAATGAGTACAATGGAGGGACCCATGGCTCCAGCCACATATGTACCAGAGGGTGTCTTTGTTCAACATCAATAGGAGGAAAAGCCCTTGTTCCTGTGAAGTCGCAGTTCCCCAATGAAAGGAGAATCCCAGGGCATTGAGGTGGGAGTGGGTGGGTGGGAGTGGAAACATTTTCATAGAAGCAGGGGGAGAGGAAGAGGGGGATAGGAGAGAGGGAAAGGGGACATCATTTGAAATGTAAATACATAAAATATCCAAGAAAAATAAAATAAAATAAAGAAGTGTTGGAAGTTTTGCCTTAATATCAAGCCAAAAGTCATTTTAACACCACTTTGTTAAACTAGTGAGTAACTAGAGTGGTACTTTTAAAATGATGCCTGATGACATAATTGAATGATACACTGTTCAGAGATTTACATGTCCTGTAATCACAATGGGACATGTTAAAATAAATATTTTTCATAATAAAGCCATTACATTCCTATCAGAACAGAGAACTTAGTATCTGCAGTAAAAGTATCACATTTTAAAACATACAATAGTATTAAATCTGAACGAATGTGTTGCTGGTAACAATGGTTAGTCTTGTGTGGCTTATTGCAATGTACAGTACAAAATGTGTGTGTTGTGACATCTGAACCAAGGCTATGATGTTGTTGCATGATGAACCGCTTCCAGAAGCACTTCTTCATTGCATGTTTAAATTCAAAATAACTCTTGGTTTTGTAAATTCAGAGAACGTTTACTCTGTTATTTCTCTCAAGCACCCAAATTCTGAAGCTGAGCCCTAAAGTAGAAAACTCCTGCAAACTCTACCCATACTGTTTATTCTGTATTTATTATATTTTTCTTCTACTGCAGCGTAAATGCTGGGAAAAGCAAAACCATGTCTTCCATATATGCTCTACTATCTTAGAACTAATTCCAGGCTCAATAATTATTTATTGATTGGTGTCAGCAAAAACCAGACTGCTAGAAATCTCCATATCAGCAGATAAATGAAGAAGCTCAAATAGCTTGCAAAGGTTCTGGAAATTAAAGATTTTAGTTGAAACCTCAGCATACACAGAAGGTCAGTATATGTGTGACACACCTAAACTGTTAATAGCCTGCCAAAATCTAAGATTTTCATAGGATACAAAATTAAAGATACAAATGAAATATATCCATTAAATCAAGAAGTGAAATTTTCTCTGCTTAAATAAATAGACAGTGAACACCAATGACAAATGAAGCAGTTTTATATATCATAAGAGGAGAAAGAGCAGTCAATAAAAAGACAAATAATTTTAGCTGTCATAAAAATATTCTAGACATTCATAAAAGTATGTGAAATACTCATGATTTAGAAGAATTAACATATATAAAACTCAAAATGACAATTGAATAAATGTAATGTTAAAATACACATACGCGCATGCACGCACACGCACACGCACCCACACCCACCCCTCCACACACACACACAAATTGATTTTCAAATGGTTACACAAGTTTGCATTTGTATTAGTAATAAAGAAGTGTGAACGGCAGAGAGACAGACTTGAAAAAGAGGGAGGGGATGATGCAATTAGGATGTGTGGTGAGTTGAATATGCTTGGCCCATGGGAAGTGGCAGTATTAGGAAGTTTGGCCTAGCTTGAATAGGGTGTGGTGTCTCTGGCTAATTTCCTTTCAGAAAAGAGTCTTCTCCTATTTGCCTTTGGATCAAGATGTAGAACTCTTGGCTCCTGTAGCCCCACATCTGCCTGGATGCTGCCATGATGATAATGGAATGTATCTCTGAAACGGTAAGCCAGCCCCAATCAAGTGTTTTCCTTTATAAGAGTTGCATTGGTCATGGTGTCTCCTCACAGCAGTGGAAACCCTATCCAAGACAGGATATAAAATAAATAAATTAATTTAAAGATGTAAAACATAAAATATAAAAATTTTCAATTTTGAAACTTGGAATTTAAAGGAAATACTAATTAAACTAAATTAAATCATATTAAATTTTAAGGCGTCATGTTATTAGCTTGTCAATTGGAGCAAGCTAATATTTTGCTACAAAGGAAATGTTGTTATTTCATGATAAAGCCATCATCTCACCAGAGATATGTAATAAACCTAACTGTTTATGCATTGGAGAGTATCAACATATGTGAAGTAAAACAGAACATAAAAGAGCAAATCTTCAATTGCTGTTACAGGTTATTATATAACTCCTTCAGCAAATAATAAAGTAAACAAATTAAAATGTGATGTATGTAAAGAATTTGGATATTTGACACTAAATCAGATCATATGACAATTATAATCATTTGAGTGATTTATATCTATATGTAACAATTTATTCATTCTAATTTAATCTAATCTTTTTCTCTTTGTGTGTGTACTTAAGTGTAATTATCTGACCAACAGAAGGATATCAATCTTTGTACCGGGGTAGAGTTAAACATGAGGGAGATGTACTGATGGGTAACAGTAAAGGGGAACAGTATCATGATGTAAATATTCTTCCAATGGCTTTTTATATGTGTGTATACATATGCAAAATGACTTCCGCCCATCCATTTAAGGTTTGTGTTTTGTAGTTTTAATATAGGAGCAAAACAATAACAATGAAAATTAAAATATACAAGTGTCTCTTTGCTATTCTTTCTCATGAATTAATTTTGATTTTGAAAAATGCCAATAGCTCCTATTTCTAAAATAAGCATCTTAATTTTGTTTATTGAACTTATCATTTTTCTCTATCTTGATCGTTTGGAATCTATTTTTTGTTTATTTGGGTGTTTGTTTTCCCTAAATGGAAACTAATAATCTTTTAACACCAGTTTCTTCTAACCTTGTCTAAACTGCCATGTTTTCTTATTGCATAAGCCTCAATTTGAGGTAAAAGGATTATGATTTTTATGGTCATTCATGGGAAAATTTTTGAAAAGAAATACATCCTCATTGCTGTTAAGACTGGTTTCCAATTCTCCTTCATTCCTTAACCATTTATTTGACACTTGTAGAACTGGGAAATGTATCATCGAGTTAAGCTTTGATTTTCACTATGGAAGAAAGGCTGAGTGCCTGCGCACCGTTCTGTTTCTGAGAACGAAGCAGCTGAATGATATCACTGAAATTCTTGGGAGGTGTGTTTACTGCCTTGTGCTTTGTGCATCAAATAGGGACATAGTTCATGAAAAGCACAGCTTTGACTTTATGACCTGTTGGTCCATACTGAATTTTTTATTGGTGTATTAAATAAGTCACTCATTATTGACAGTATAGCTATGATTAAAAATAATTTTAAATAATTTGGTGGTCAATTATCTGTAAGTAAAACCATGCTACAATAAGA
Organism: Rattus rattus; assembly: GCF_011064425.1. Lineage (NCBI taxonomy): Eukaryota > Metazoa > Chordata > Mammalia > Rodentia > Muridae > Rattus > Rattus rattus. The sequence goes on along the minus strand of NC_046154.1, from coordinate 224,776,650 downwards.
GAAGAATTTCTATTTTAATGTGGATTCATCTTTCCTATTTTCATTTATTAGACTTGATGCTCTATGCTCTATTAATGATTAGTGGAAAGACTTTGATACATAGTGCTGAAACCATCTACTTAAATTTTTAGTATATGTGTAAACTGGACACACAGATTTGTAGTTCTTTATATGAAAATGGTTACAGTTTTAAATTAACTGAAGTGTATGATTTACTATTTATTACTGAACAAATTGCCTTTTTAGTTATTACCTATATTTGTATACAAATATACAAATAGCAAGAAAAATATAAATTGGTTCATTTTGATTAGCTCTAGTTTTCTAAGGTAAGTAACAAAAGACTGAGAGCCAAAATTTGAGGTTAGTAAGTGGCCATAAGAAACAAACAAACAAATAACCACACATAGATTAGGTAAATTGTGAGCATACTCTGATAATCTATAAAATAACTTAAGGAAATAGATGCATTCTGTACCCAACAATAACATAAATATATATCCTAAACAAATTTGAAGAGATTCACTTTCTTTGCCTTAATCTTTTATCTTTTCTTTTTTAAATGAATAATGGCTGAATAAGAAGTAAGTTGTGCAGTTAATAATAAGTAGATACTAACAGTTGGTCTGTTCTTTTATTGCTTTTGATTTATATGCTACCTTTGCTTCTCTGAAGTATGACTTTAAACATAGAAAGTAATGTGACAGTATCTACTTTCTGTTCTCAAGCATTTGAATAAACTGTTGTCTTTGCCCAAAGTTTTCTTTACCCATCTTTTCATGAAACGTCAACATGGTGACTTGCTTTTATAATACCACTTTGTGTCCTACCTTTATTTATAGAACACTTAGCTTCTACTGTACCAAGCCTGCCTGGATGTTCCCATGTTCCTACCTTGATAACAATGAACTGAACATCTGAACCTGAAAGCCAGCCCAATTAAATGCTGGCCTAATAAGAGTTGTCTTGGTTATGGTATCTATTCACAGCAGTAAAACACTAAGACACCGTCTTCTTTGTCCATTAATTCTTCTAAGTTTAAAGGAAGTGGAAGCTTTCTGGTGTGCATCACTGTTAATAATGATCCAATTTTTCTGTTTTGACTTTACTAATCACATGTGGTTGATTTGCCTACATTTAGGTACCTGTGTTGTTTCAGTGAGCATGGAATTTATCATGCTCATACTATGTGACTGATACATTTTTCTTTCCAATGCTATTGCAGTTTTAAGTTAACTATAATGTAACATTTACTACTTATTACTAAACAAATTGCCTTACTAGTTATTGCCTGTATTTGCTATGTCATTCAAAGATACAAGTAGCAAAATTGATAAAAATTGGTTCATTTTGATTAACTCTACTTTCCTAAAGTAAGAAAAAACTGCTAGCCAAAATTTTAGGCAAATTAGAAACTATTGGTAGTTTTTTATATAATTTTAAATCTTTCTCTCTTTGACTAATTTACAAAAGAAAGACTTGTGCTGGTCCTTCTCATTTTACATTTGTACTTGTCTATATGTATTTTTGATAGTTGCTGAAAAGAAGGAAAATTATATTATGAAAATAACAGACAAAATTTGAAAAGGGAGAATAAAGAATAAAGTATTTTCATATTCTTAAATGCAATTTGAGTCCCTGAAATTGGAGAAAAAGTCTTGCCTCTTAAAAATCAACAATTGGATGGCCTTTCCTTCCGCCTCTGTTCCATTCTTTGTCCCTGTATTCCCTTTCATGAGTATTTTGTTTTCTCTTCTAAGAAAGATTGAATCATCCACATTTTGGTCTTTCTTCTTCTTGAACTTCATATGGTCTTTGAATTGTATCTTGGGCATTCTGAGCTTTTGGGCTAATATCCACTTATCAGTAAGTGTATAACATGTGGCGTGTGTGTATGTGTGTGTGTGTGTGTGTATGAGATCAGGTTACGTCACTCAGTATGATATTTTCTAGTTCTGTCCATTTGCCTAAGAATTTCACATAGTCATTGTTCTTATAGCTACTCCATTGTGTAAATGTACCACATTTTCTGTATCCATTCCGCTGTTGAAGAACATCTGGGTTCTTTCCAGCTACTGGCTATTATAAATAAGGCCGCTATGAACACTGTGGAACATGTGTCTTTGTTAAATGTTGGAGCATGTTTTGGGTGTATACCAGGAGTGGTATAGCTGGGTCCTCAGGTAGTACTAGGACCAATTTTCTGAGGAACCACCAGATTGATTTCCAGAGTGGTTGTACCAGCTTGTAATCCCACCAACAATGGAGGAGTGTTCTTCTTTCTCCACATCCTCACCCACATCTACTGTCACCTCAGTTTTTCATCTTAGCCATTCTGACTGATGTGAGGTGGAATCTCAGGGTTATTTTGATTTGCATTTCCCTGATGACTAAGTATGCTGAACATTTCTTTAGGTGTTACTCATCCAGATACTGACCCCACCAGCGGAGCCATCCCATATGCAGCCACCAGTCCCAGTCACGATTGCTGATGCCAAGAAGTGCAGCCAGATATAGATGTCTCCTGAGAGTCTCTGCCAGAGCTTTACTGATACAGATGAGGATGCGTGCATTTAACCATGGGGCTGAGCACAGGAATTTCAATGGAGGAGTTAGAGAAAGGACTGAAGTAGCTGAAGGGGTTTGCAACCCCGTAGGAAGAACAACAATATCAACCAACCCAGAGCTCCCAGGAACTACACCATCAACCAAAGACTACACATGGAGGGACCCATAGCTCCAGCCACATATGTAGCAGAGGATGGCTTTGTCTGGCATCCATAGGAGGATAGGCCCTTGGTCCTGTGAAGTCTCATTTCCTCAGTGTACGGGAATGCCAGGGTGTTGAGGTGGGAGTGGGTGGGTAGAAAGGGGAGCATTCTCATAGAAGTAGAGAGAGAGGGAATGAGAGAAAGGGGACCGGGAAAGGGGATAACATTTGAAATATAAATACATAAGCTATCCAATAAAAAAGTCAACAATTATTATTTGTAAGTATCAGTGATATATTTTCAGGATATAGAAAAATAATAGTTTGAAGTCATTTTACTTGTTGTTGTAGATGTTTGAGACAGAGACCTTTTATGAAGCACTGGCTGTCCTGGAACTAACTATGTAGACCAGGCTGGCCTGGAATACTCAGAGTTCCTCCTGCCCCTGCCTCCAGAATGCAGAAATTAAAGCCATGTTCCAGAGCCCCTGGCTGAAGCGCATGTTTTAAATTGCTGTTAAATAGAAGTAGAATTGGAAATTTGTGTTCTTGGACTTGCTGTGCTTGCTTTTCTGTTAAGGGATGTCTCAGCACCTGTGCACTATCTTTTCTAGACTATTTTGAAATAGATTAACATTCTCTACTATTTTTTCAGAATCCCTTGATGTAGACTTTTAACTCCTTATGAAAATGAAGAATTATGAACAGATCTCATAAAGAATACATGTACCAGATCTACCACATCTGGCAAATGCCAAGAAATCTGGGGCAGCATTGTATTATCCATTCATCTTTAAAGTTGTAAGTTTGGAATCAGTGACATTCTGATTTTCACAGGGATCAGCATTGACCACTATAGCCTATTGTACATCAGGTCTGCTAAAACAAAATGTATAGACAAATTAACTTACACAGTGTTCGTTGGAACAAAGGTACATGATTCATGATTTGAACAGTGCTCAGACCCAGAATGGGTCCTTAGAGCACCACCGAGCAGCATGAGTAGTTAACTTCTGGTTTATAGCGAAACAGCAGATAAATGAAGAAAATAACCCTTTATATGGTTGCAGTCTGATTCTTTTCAGCCCATGAAGGTAGGCTGTCTGTGGTGTACTGATCTAGCAAATCTAGTTGCTGAAAAGTGTGTACCCCAGATATGTTTTTATTGTTATACTTTTCAACATAATATTTTGATTAATTCTTTAGGACTTTTACATCATACACACCTATGACACTCACTCCCCAGTCTTTCCCTGTCCTCTCTACTACCCTGGCTACCTCCCAACAAGCAAAAAAACAAAGTCCAATTTATGCTATATATAACAACAATGGGATGTGGTCGGACTCTCAGTGACCTGCCTTCTAAATGGACCTGAGACCTTCCCCTGTGGAAGTCATATACTCTAAAGGGCAACACCTTACTATTCTACTACGGATTTAAGAGTTCTCTCTAATGTCTTCCTGCCTAGGTTGTTACTATTTTCAGGGGGGGGGTGTGGGTGGAAGCAGGGACTGTCAGAGAAGTCTTCCACGTCACTCTTTAACTGTCTAAAGTTCTCGATATCACTGGGTAAGTAGCTTATTTGCTCTTTATGAACCCTAGGAGCATGGATTCTGGCCCTCCACATGGTTTCTGGGGTCAGCACAGACCACAAACAGGGCTCTCAATTGAGGCAGGACCACCACCCTGGTAAGACCTTCCAATGCAACTAGGATCAAAGCCATCAGCATGGCTTCCAGCCACATGATAAACAATGGACGTCCACCTGGCATTTAGTAACATGGGCTGTAAGCCTAAACACAATCCCAGCCACAATAATACCACGGACCCAGTCATGGCCCTCTGTGGCAACATGGACCCAGACATCACCATGGCTTTAGGTGGCAGGACAGGAAGGCTACTTGGATTGGAAGAGTCCTGTCTGCAGCGTAGTCCAAGAACATCAACATGGTTTTAAGCTACAGCACAGAAAACGTATTTCTGCATTGCCTTTGGTGAGAGCATGGACCATGGACTTCAATACAGATCCAGCTGTAGTAGACCATGAATGTAGTCATGGCCCTCAGTGGCAGCACTGGGCTGGACATCAACATGGACCCTAATGGCAGCTCAGGCTACCCACATCAATGTGAACCCCAGTGGCAGCATTGCCTATGGACATCAACATAGCTTCATGCCGCAGCACAGATCATAGACATCCACATGGATTTCAGTGGCAGCCTAGGTGAGGGCTATCAACACAGACTCAGCAGCGCTGAGGTCAAGGACCCAGCCATGGCCCTCCCCAGCAGCCTGGACCTGGTCACCACTATGGTTCAGATGGCAGTATAGACCATTCACATCAACGTGGTCTACAGGGACAGTACGACCCAGGGACATCAACATGGAATTATGTCACAGCATAGGCCATGAACTTCTGCATGTTGTCAGATGACAACATGATTCTTAGACATCAACCTAGGCCTAGGCCACATCAGGGCCACTGACTCACACATGACCCACAGTATTGTGGTCACAGGCCACATGGTGGTCCTTTGAAGAGGTCCAATCTATAAAGAGGACTCTTCCTTATCTCGGGCCTTCATTGTTATTACATCAAGGGTGATATCACATCCAGGCAGCTCATTCAGGAGCTTAAGTTGTGGGTTGTCGCTGATCATCCAGTTGACTCCACTGGGCAACATCATCCAGTCAACTCCACTGGGCAATGACAGGATGCACCATCAACCTCAGTTCACTCTTTCTCACACCTGTCACCACTCTCATGTCACCAGCTCTGCCTCTCTTCACATCCCACCCACTGCCCATTCCTGCATCACCCCTTCACTGCTCTCTGCTCAGATTGGCACCTGCTGGACCTGCTGTGTCTGCCAGTCAGGCCTCCTGCAGGGGTAGGCCTAATGGGTGAGCAGTGTTTCCATTCTTTTAGGTTCCAAATTGACTTTTTGTTTACAGGAAGAGTCACCTGCTTCTTTACCTTCATAGGTAGATAGGTTCCTTTCCCTCTTTAACCTTATCAACATTTGTAGCTGCTGGAGTCTCTAAAGTAAACCCATTTTTATTTTTATTTACCCAGAATTGACCACTGTTAATACAGGCACACTTTAGATTGTTAACATGACACCATGTGTACTAAAATTTATGTTTATATTTAATAGGAAGGGAATCAAAGTATTTTTTGTAATTGAATCTGAACATGAGACTAAAGATAGGATGCCATTGGCCTTTGTTTCTTTCTCAAAACAATATTTGAAAAGGAGTAGTTGAAGAGAATTTTTTTTTTAAATTCAAAAACAAGGAACCCATAGACAGAGAGGTGACCCAAGGCATGCTGGATTTGCCAACATTATTATTTCTTGTATTGGAGATCAAATCATTTAGAAAATACTTTCCATTATTTCTATGCTGCTTAAAAACAACGGTGTTCTATAATAGCAGCTTTAAGAGGTATTTCATGTCGGAGATACCCATTATAAAGCTGTAGGAAACAGTGTACTAAGCATGTGTAATTAAAGGTTCTCATGTTAATCTTCATGCTTTCTCTTCCTCTGCCTCTGCCACATCTCCCATTGTCTATTTCCTTGCTTGGTTCTATAAGGCTCCAAGTGAGTCTTTACCTGGAGACCCCCACAAGTGAGACACGAGAATGGAATTTGATGCAAATGTAAGAGGTTTATTTTTCTGGTGAGTCAGAGTCGACTCTCAATCAGCCCCTCGTGGCAAGTGGCTAGAAGGTGATGCCGAATGGCTATAACAAACAGCTTTTATACTTTTTAGGGGTACAGGTTACATCTGCAAGATAACAGCTTAAACTTATTGGCTAAGCATATTGATCTTTGAGCCTATTGGCTAGCAACCATATGACATGCATTCAAACTCTATCTGGGACCAGAGTCAGGTGACTATCAGCTAGTACATTCTGAGGTTGTTCAAAAATGTTCCTGCTCCTCCTGAGAACTGTGGGTGGAGAATGAAAGTTTGCCTCGCCTTGACCTGAGGCAGGAAGCTGGTACTTGGCCTAGTCTTGACCTGAGGCAGTGGGTAAGACTGGCGAAGACCCCTAGGGTCCTTAAGTTCTAACATATTTTTGTTCTTCACTATCATTCTCTAGCTTAATCTATTGACCCTAGACAGTTAAATACTCCCTTTTGAGGCATATATTTGTTTTAAACTATTGCTCCACCTCCCTGTACTTCAACATTTAATTTCCTTGAACTTTAGTTTAAATATTCAATGGTATTACTATTTTGTTTTTGTTGTTGTTTAAATGAATTTATTCTTACTTCTAGTAGAAGTACAGCAGACTTAGATTCATGTGGAAATGAAAATTAGGGAGGCATATATATATATATATATATATATATATATATATATATATATCATATTGCATATAGTCTCATATTGCAGGAGTGTTGATAAGGACAGAAAGGTACACATTACAAGTACCCATGGAATTCACAACTTGTTAAGGAAATGTTTTACTTCCCTCAATCTTTTTTTCTGCTATATAGTAATAAAAGACTATTTCATCCCTTTCCTATACATATGTGGTTCCCAGTTGAGCTAAGGTTCAAAACCCAGAGACCCTGAAGGGATGGTAGGAATTGCGTCCGTTCCCAGATACCAGGCCCCTATCACTAGCTGCAGTTCCCCACAGACTTTTGGCCATCAGTCATGTTAGGGCAATGCCCCAAGCAGATGTGGCCATAGGTAGAATCAAAACAGATTTCCATTTTAATGAGGCATCTAGAGGCCTGGAGGATTTAGCGAATAAGCTTTCCTTCCCAGATACCTTCCCTCTGAAAGGTATTTAACTTCAGGGCCACTCTGAGAAGTGGGGTACAGTTTAACTTATCCAATTTCTGCCATGACAATAAATGTCTTAAAGCCATGGTCTACCTCTTTTCATTGGGATCTGCCATGGAGGAGCCATGGAGAAGGCCTTCTGTGCTCCCAGCCCTGGCCAGCAAGCCCAAACTCAAGCCAGCCTGTATCGGTCAAGCCAAGGAAAATCACCAAGTCACAGAGGAACAGTCCCCAACCCCCTAAATCAATACACACCTTGGATAGATCCAGTCAGAGGGCCCTGACTCTATTCTCAGCTCTTTGCATCATCCACATAGGCCTGGCCTGAGGACCCCTGAACCAGCTCCAGATGTCCCGAGCCTCAGAATGGGCTTTCCTACACCCAGAGTGGTTTTTTAGGGGGTTTCCCTATGGCCTGACACCTGCCTGACTAAGGCCTGGAGTAAAGCACAGTCAAATTCATCTATCCTGCATCCCCATTGGCCAAGCCCTATGGTGGAGCATATTCAAGACCTGCCCTAGCCTGTAGGGATTCAGCAGAGATCTGGAAGGGGATGAAAGAATGGGGACAGGAGGCACAAAAGAAAGCAAATCTATGGTCTGATCAAGCCCTCAAATTTTATTTCCGTGCAGTGGCTTATAAAGACAAGCAATGGGAAGGCCACACAGGGCACAGACCAATTTCACTACCGTCACCACCCTCCCCCATTGTTGTTTTGGTTCCTATAACCCTAAATCTCATATTGCAGGAGTGTTGATAAGAACAGATAACTGGCTAGGTTTCTCAGAGGATATGTAAGTGGGCTTGGCTCCTGGCACCTCCTCCATTTTTAACTCTTTTTATGAGACCAGTAAGCAGCCAGGGATGATTGCATTGTGAGGATAAATTGGCGTTAATCAGATGGGGCAAACATTGATCCTCCTAGCACTTTGTGCAGTATTAGTGTCTTTCTTGAAGAGTAGAGAAATTTTTGTCTTGGTGATCTCAACAGAAGTGTTATCTGTGAAATCTGACCAAAGGGAAGATTAACACCAACCTCTATGCAATCAGGTTTACTTCTCAGGGGACTCAGAGATGGACAATGGTGACCTTCTCTTGCAGTACTTAGTCTCGCACCCCTTGCCGTACCCACACCAATACAGGCGAGCACAAATCTGAGTTTTATGCAGCTCCCAAAAGAGTTATATCATCATAGGGCTCAGTCAGGCCTCTGTCAGCCAAATCAAGTCTCTGATAATGAATTTGTAGAGGTTTGGATTCCAGGGAGTCAATCTGCTGTCTAATAAAGCTCATTGCTTTGTAATGGCATCAGTAGAAGGACTGGCTCTAAACCTTGTACTTTTAAACCTTTTTAACAAGTAAAATTCTATATCAAGCAAAGATATGGTTTTAGCTTAGTTACCAAGTGAGATTATGGCTGTATAACTTAATCTAGCTAATTTCTCCCTGTTAAATTACAACTATTTCTAAATTCTTCATAAAAACAACCTTAGAAAAACAACTTTCAGCCCCCCAAAATCCAGGGAATTGGGGAAATGACTCTTCTGTAACTTCTTGGAGTTGTACATGGGCGTTGAGATATCCTTGGGGGTAGAGTGTAGGAAGAGTGAAGCAAATGTTGTAGCTGAATGTGTCTTGACTAGACCCAGCTGAAAATCCTTGAGACTAGGAATCAAAGTAGGTACATTCTGCAAAAATATAATTCTCAAGACAAAAGTTTAGAATAGAGATATCTTTCTGTTTGATTCTATTGAATCTAATTTTTCAGTTGTTCTTCCTCTCTCCAATATGACCAGTATGACTCTATGAGGTTTCCAAAGCCTAATCATACTTCTTTTTGCTTTGTTTTGTTTTGTTTTGTTTTTTGTTTTTTGTTTTTTTCTGATTTATTCATTTATTATATATAAGTGTACTGTCATTGTCTTCAGACACACCAGAAGATATCATCAGTTTCCATTAAATGGTTGTTGGGATTTGAATTTGGGACCTCCAGAAGAGCAGTCACTGCTCTTAATGGCCGAGACATCTCTCTAGCCCCCTAATCATACTTTTAAAAAACACAAAAACAAAACCTTTCTCCCGGAATACAGTGTTCCTTAGTCTGTAATCAGAAAAGCTTGTATCTTGCACTCTCTCCCAGAGTAATAATATAACCATAAAACTCAAAGTCACACCCATTATGAAGATTAAATATTTTTAAAAAGGAAGTAAGCTAAACAATGAAGTAAGTTAAACAATGAGACTCATAGGCTTTCTAATCTGTCATATCAGGAAAATTAACCCAAAATTCCTGTGGAACACACGTTAAGAGAATCTTAGCTTCCTGTTTTGGAAAATATCAAAAACAGCCACAAACCCTCCCTAGCTGGCATCATCAAGCCACATGGCATTTAGCCAAGTAATTCATAAACCAAATTAAATAACTTTTTATCAATTCCAATACCAATAAGCAACTTATCAAAATATTTGGACTTGAGCCCAAAATATATCAATCCATCAAGCTCTCTACCCATAGTTCCTACGGCAGGTTCCAGAAATATACATCACAATTCTTGGTGGCCTAGTGTCTCTGGCCATCACAAGCCAGTTATCCTTGTGGTAACTTTTCTGACAATTCCTGCTTAAAACTTAAAAGGTCAGAAGGATTGTGAGGCACTGCTGTCACAGTCTGTATTTGTACTAAAAATCAAGATCCAGCGAGCTTTTGCCCTTCTGCTCTGTGGGAGGTTTCTGTCCTCCCTGAGCTTGCCTTAGGACACGTGCATTATGGTTTCACAGGTGTACTATTCCCAGTGAAACTTCCTACTGGCACTGTCCTGGGAACATCTCGCATCTGCCCGCATGTACAGACAGGCACTTGCCACTGGGAGCAAGAGTCCTTCAGGTCTCGCTGTGGACTGGGAAAGGAATGGGGGTGGAGAGAGGGGGACATGATCTGGTATTGGGTGGTGGAAAAGGACAGGCAACCTCAGGAGGAAGGAGGTTGGGAAGACCCTCTAGAATGTATCAGAGACCTGGGAAGTGAGAGACTCTCAGGACTCAAAGGGGAAAATCCTAGATGAAAAGCCCTACAGTGGGGAGAGGGAACTTATTGGATATATCTCCACCAGAAAGACAGGGCTTCAAGTGAGGGATGTGGTTACTAACCAATAGTCAAAGCTCTGACCAATAATTCTTTTTGTCTGAAAGAAATGCAGGGATGGAAATGGAGAAGAACCTGAGGAAAAGAAGGTCTAGCATCAGGCCTAAAGTGGGTTCAAGCTCAAGGGGAAGCCCCAAGCCATGACACCATTACTGAATCTATAGGGCCTTCACAAAAACGGACCTACCATGACTGCTCTCCAAAAGACCCAACAAGCAGCTGAAAGAGTCAGATGCAGATATGTGTACACAACCAATGAACAGAAGCTACTGCCCCCTCTGTTGAAATAGGGAAAAGCTGGAGGAAACTAAGGAGGAGGGCAACCCTGTAGGAGGATCCGCAGTCTCAACTAACCTGGACCCCTGAGATCTCTCAGACTCTTGGCCACCAACCAAGCAGCATATACCTGTTGAGAGAGGCCTCCAATACATATACAGTAGAGGACTACCAGGTCTGTGTTCAGTCAGAAAAGATGCACCTAACCCTCAAGAGACTGGAGTCCCTAGGAAGTTTAGAGGTCTGGTGGGGTGGGTGGGGTGGGAGCATTCTTGTGGAGACTGATGGAGGAAGGGGGAGGCAAGGTGGGGGGAGGCATGGGATGTGGAATCCTCAGGGGTGGACTGGGAGGGGAATAAAATATGAAGGCTAAAAATAATAAAAATAAATAAATAAATAAATAAATAAATAAATAAATAAATTAAAATAGGGATATCTAGCTCCATATTAAGTTTCTTTAGTCAACACAGGGCCCAGGGAAAGTTATCACTCAGGTCTGAGCACTCTAATGACTGGGATCCAGTCTTTTAGTTTTGGGAGGACAAAAGGGTAGGGCCATCAGGTTAGAGCTGGATGTCATGACCTTACAGTAACCCTCCCTCTTATGTGGATCAAACATTGACTCCTGTTGAAGCACAGCTTGCCACTAAACCTATGGAGCTAATGTCTTAAAAAGTTGATCCTTCCCTTAACGTATGCGAACAGCCAACTTAGAATGCATAGGGTGTTTGCAATGCCAAAGAGCATGAAGGGAGTTGCCTCAGCTAAGACACTTAAAAATGTAGCCATGAAGAAAACAAACAAACAAACAAACAAAACCAAACCAAACCAAAAAAACAAACAAACAAACAAACAAAAAAACCTGTTTTCTGAACTATATCTAGTATTTTCCCAGTTCCCTTTCCCTGACAATTCCTGGGCTTATAAACAATACTTTTACCTAAAGCTGCACAGAGTCCTCCTTCCCCTAAGAGTAACAAATCTAGTTCTTGCTGGTTTTGTTAAATGATTTCTACTAAGGAATTTACTTGTTTTCAAGTTGCCCTTTGGAGTCTTTTCGGTGTTGTCTATCTTGGTCTACTTTATTATTTGGGGCTTTGAAATTCTGAACTTGGATATTTAGGGTTGATGCTACCTGTGGCCCCTGCACCTGACATTCTTGCTGTCACATGAGAGGCAAAACTATAGCTCTATTTCAATTCTGTTTTCTCTTAACAGGTCTTATTGGCCTTCACAGTGGGAGTGTTCTCTGAATGCAGGCAAAAATCTTTTACCTTCCTCCCATGTATCCAGGTCTACTTGTGAAAGGAAGTAAGTTAAAATACATTGATTTTCTTTTTGTTGCCCTAATTCACCATGTTCAGCCAGCACATGCTTAGAGAGTCTGAACATGCAGGCCCAGCATGTCCCTAGAGGAGCCATAAAGTATATCCTAACATGTTCAGATCTGCTGGTATATATGGGAGCATTACAAACGTGGCTACAGGGGGAAGTCTCTAGGATCATAAACAGAAGACAGTAGACAAACTCCTTTTCCTTGGAAATCTTCTTAGGTGAGTTTACTTTCCTCTGAGCTTCAGTTTGAATTCTTTCTTAGGTTAGTAGTGGGAGTCACAGAAAATTTGACTACTACCCCCACATAACACGGAGGTCTAAGACCCAGGAAAAAGCAGTAATTATCTCCCAAGTTAGGAATAATATGATTGATTTATCCATCCACTGCACTAACCTCAAAATCTTAAGCTCAAGGACAATGTGGAAGAATGGAGCTTGAGATCTATTTTGGAATAATGCCAGAGTTGGGTCCATCACCCCTAGGTGATGAGTTTTATAAAAGCCAGGAATATCCTTCTCTGCTGAGATGCCAGCCATATGATGGGTATTGTATAGAATAGAGTTCATTTGGGCACATGGAAAGAGGGGTGGGGAAGGGAGTAGAGGTTCTTAAAGAAAGAGGAAACAGAAAAGGACAGGAGAATGAGTAGAGGCTGGCAGGAACATGTGGAGAGAAAGGGGGAGGGAGAAGAGGAGAGAGGAAGAAAGGGAGAAAGGGGTCAGGTGGGGCAAAGGGGGATAGAGAGTCAAAGAGGCCAAACAGTCCCTTTCATAGCAAGCCAGGCCTACCTGGCTGTTGCTAGGTAACTATTGGGCAGAACTTAAAAGGAATGCCAACACTAGGGGCTCTTGGCAATGTCTGGGAACTGGCCAATTATAGCTGGAGAAGAGGATTTAAGAGGAATAGGAAGAGGGGTATCTTAGTCTTTAGTTGGAGCAGACAGATTTTACTGTGAGGAATTATGGGATTAGTCCAGTAGAGTGCTACTCCTCTTTTTATATGGAAAATTCCATAGCCTCCATATTTGAGTATGAGTCCCCATAAGACAGTATTTGGCACTTAATTCATTCCAGGCCTTCACCTTCACAATGGAAAGGTTGTAAGTCTGATTGATAGGCTTGAAGGATAGAACTTTTCCACTAGAAAATATAAGGGGTCTTTGTGTTCATCAGCGGCTGCATAAGAGCCTCCAGACTCAGTTGTACAGACTGGGGTGGAGCAATGATATTCTCTATGCCTGATGTGACAGTGTGCTAGTCCATCAGGTAGGCATGCATAAAATGGCAGTGACTGAAGAAATGATGATGATGATGATGATGATGATGATGATGATGATGATGATGATGATGATCGTGCAATGGGGTGAACTCCTCTGTAACTTCCCCAGTCAGCAATTAGGTCATTGCTATCAAAAGGAATCACAGAGGTCCAAACAAATCACAGGTTGGGAGGTGGTATTTGGAAAAAAATGTTGACTACCTTTCAGTCTGAGGTTGGAGACAATTCTCAATCTCCCATTCAATTTTAACTGGCCAGACATAAAATTTACCAGTTAAAATTCCTAGCATCACTCTGGGTGTTGGTCTGAGGTACGTGTGAGCTGCACATTGAAAGAATGCTTTGTTCTCTATTTTTCTCTTGTTTTGGCTAGTCATATCGGCCTCTAGATGAAGATGGTGGATGTAAACTATGGTCTGCTACCTTGACAGCTGTTGGCATAGTTAGGTGTACAGGAAAGGGTTCCTTCCCAGCAGTCCCCAGAGTCTTTTGAGACAAGATCCATCCTAAATACCCAGGCGGAAACTGTTGAGCTGGCTCAATCTAAGGTCACTCAGGTTGTTTTGGAAGGCTCTAGTTAACCTCAGCAATGGGCTGTAAAGACTTCAGAAGATCATTGAACAGTTCAGTAGCTTGAGGCTTCCCTTTAGTAGGACTGAGAGGAGGCAGGGTGTCCAACCATTGTTTCAAATGACATCAGTTTATCTCTGTAGGGGAAGCATCTAATTCTAAAGAAAGAAGGGAGCAAATCCACTCTTCACCATATTGTGCCTGGAACTTAATCAAAGATTTTCCTCTTAATAGCGCTATTTGCTCTTTCTACTCATCCTGTAGTCTGTGGTATGTAGGCACAGTGCAGTTTTGAACATTCATGGAGCCTTGTGTACTTGTTAAGATGCTCTGACCATGAAGTCCAAGCCATTCATTGATGGGCCCCAAAGAGAAGAAAGGTCAAATTACGGGAATTATGTCCATCAGTAAGTAGCCTTCTAGTGACTTCCTTAGCTTTTTCTGACCCAGTAAGTCAGCAAGCAAATCTAGCACATCTGGCTCAGACAAGAGAATGAGAACTATGGTGTGGCCTAATGTCTGTTGTGACTCCACTGGCTCTGAGGACCCCTTATTTTCATGGCATCAGCAAATATATATATGGAGTCTTCTTTCTGGTGTTCTGAGCAATGGATGATGGCAAGTTTTTCAGGCAACCAGAGAGCTTCTAGGAAGGCTGAGATCCCTTTACTCTTATAATTTCCCCCTCTGAAGTCAGAAGGCCCTGTGTCTGGTATAAGGCACTATGAACCTTGTTTAGTAGTCAAAGCGTACATGTTCTTGGTATAGTTTTTTCAGCCTGACTGTCTTCCAATTTTGGGCCTGAGTGAAGGTTACTGGTTCTTCCTTTTGGGGTGATGTCCCCTGAGGCACATATTTGATCCCGGATTACCACTGTGAGTGTTATTATAGCTTCCTCTGCATACCCAATCTCATCATGCATATAGCCGTTCCTGTCAGTGCTGGTGATTGTGGTTGTATCCCCATTTCCACAGGGCAGGTCCCACAAATCTGCTTGTCCACACTGCAGACACTAGTGTGGCTTACAGTGGCTCATGCAGTAGGGACCCAGTTTATTAGTGCAGGAGGTGAAACCTAATCCCAGGGAAGTAGAGGGATAACCTGATAGCAGGTGAGCCCTGTGTTGGTCACACAGCAGGGGCTCTATGAAGGAACATTTCAACGGAGTGGGGGATGGACACAGACAACACCAGTCCCATGGCCAGTATATCAGTTTCTTTTAGCAATAGTGCTGTAGCAGCAATGACCCGGATGCAGACTGGCCATCTTGCTGCAAGGGGATCTCTAGGCATTTAGAAAAATTGGTCATAGGATTTCTCCAGAGTCTAAAAGTGAGAGTTAGTGAGACTTTTGCTATCCATGTTTCTCTCATCTACAAACAAATGGAAAGGTTTATTAATGTCAGGTGTCCAGTCCACTGGGGCTGACATCAAGGCTCTCTTGAGTTTTTGAAATGCCTCATTTTGCTCCCACCTCCAGAGGTCATTTTCTTTTAGGTCCTGGTTCAATGGCTTTGTATTTCAGCAAAGCCAAGTATCCATGGCTTGCATGGATTATCCCCAGAAATTCTCTCACCTGCCTCTTGTCTCATGGCTCAGAGATATTTAGAAATGCTTGAATCCTGCTAGTTGGCAAAGTCCTGTCTCTACCTTCTGAGTCATACTACAAAGAAATTACTTTACTGGAACACAGTTGGGTCTTTTTCTAGTGTGGCTCATGCTTGTTTTGGGAGCTTGTGGAATTTCTGGCTGTCCTATCTGTTGGCCTCCACCGCCACCCTACCCTCAAGCCACCCCTGCCCCACCCCAATCTTGTTCTGTGTTGTTAAAGTCTGAGTAAAGCCTAATTTTTTTTAACTTTCTGCAAATATATTGGCTGAGTTGTTAACTTAAGCAATATTAATAAGCTACTGATTCTCTGGAGGGTCTGGGTCAGTGGGTGCAAACTCCTGATAAGCTTCTCTTAGACACTCCAGGAAAATATTGTAGAGTTCCCTGGATTATCTCCATAATTTTTGAGAGGTTTCTTGGCTTTATAGCCACTGCTCCTTTTCTAGACAGGCAGGTCTGATGACAGGTGTCTATTTCCCCTCCCACCCCTACATCCCCCTCCCTCCCACACTTTGATCAGTGTTTGGGTCCCATCTAGCAATGTTGAGGGCAGCATTTGGTTGGCCCTCCTTTCTGCATCCAATTCCATAGTTCTGGGACCCATCTACAATCTGCCAGATGGATAGATGGGTGAATAAAACAGTTTCCAGAAAGTTAATGGGTGATAAAAACAGAAGAGCTCTGCTTACCTGCTTAAGAGCTCAGCTATGGCAGTGGGCTCCAAAAGGAGGGAAAGCCAAGGTGAATGTAAGGATACTGATGTGGGAGGCAATGATTCCCTGCCAGAGTTTTCCTGGCAGTTTGGGAGTCAAAATAACCTGTCATTGGCCAGCCCACATCAAAGGTGGACTATTCTGGTTGGCAAAGGTTATGGAGCTTCTAAGGTAGTAAGTTAGCTTTATCCTCAGGCTTAGGGAATTTCTGGAAATGTTGCAGCGTGTAGTTCAGGGGACATTTGGCTGTACTTTGTCTGGCTTCCATCTCTGCAACAAAATGTGAATACTCAAATCCAACAGACAGTAGACAATAATATGCAAATATAGTATACCAACACGGTCAGAGGAGAGCAAAGAAGATCAGACATATCGATATAGGGTGACCATTTCATTCAGACTTCAAAACCAAAAGGATGAAATGTATCTCTTCCCAACAAAGGGGAGAAAGAACCCATAGAGACCATATCCAGTGGATAGGCATGGCCCTC
The DNA here is from genome assembly GCF_011064425.1 of Rattus rattus. Taxonomy (NCBI): domain Eukaryota; kingdom Metazoa; phylum Chordata; class Mammalia; order Rodentia; family Muridae; genus Rattus; species Rattus rattus. The sequence goes on along the minus strand of NC_046154.1, from coordinate 224,759,716 downwards.
AATTGAGGGAAGAGGCCACCCTCCCATCTCAAAACTTTTAACACAGAATTGTTCCTGTCTAAAGGAAATGCAGGGACAAAGAGTGGAACAAAGACCAAAGGAAAGGCCATCCAGAGACCCCACCTAAAGATCCATCCCATTTACAGACACCAAACCTAAACACTATTATTGATGCCAAGAAGTGATTGCTGACAGGAGTCTGGTATAGCTGTCCCCTGAGAGACTGTGCCATAACCTGACCAACCATCTGACTAAGCATGGGGATCCCAATGGAGGAGTTAGAGGAAGGACTGAAGGAGCTGAAGTGGTTAGCAAACCCACAGGAAGAACAACAGTATTAACCATCCAGACTTTCCCAAAACTCCCAGGAAGTGAACACCAACAGTGGAGGAACCCATGACTCCAGCTGCATGTGTAGGAGAAGATTATCCTATCCATATAGGTATCAATGAGAGGGGAGCCCCTTGGTCCTGTGGAAGCGAAATGACCCAGTATAGGGAATTGCTAGGACACTTGAGGTGGGAGGGAATGGGTGGGTCACAGAACACCCTCATGGAAGCAGGGATGGGGCATAACTGAAAAGGGGGATAACATTTGAAATGTGAATAAATTAAGTGACCAATATAAAAGAAATGCCTCTCTTATATCCTGTGAGTTGAAAGTCTACACTTGGGTCTAATCATCTAATCTTACTGTCTCTCCAAATGTCTGAATTCCAAAACAAAACAGAAAAATTTACCAATCACTTTCATTTGGCTGTTTTGCTTTGTTTTGATTCCAACTTGCAAATTTGCAGTGCTTGTAGTTTCCTTTGGACTTGCTCCCTCAGGACCTTTCTATTCCCTAGGTGACTGCCATGGTTGTGTTCCCTCCAGACTTCCAAGTCTCCTTTGGCCTCTCCCTTTTACAGTTAGGACTGTCCTGAAGGTCACAGCATTCATTTTGTTGAGACATGGACATGCAGCATGTAATTCAGGGGCCATTTGGCTGTACTGTGTCCTTCTCCCATCCCTCCCATGCCCTGTTGGCTCTCTGTTCAAGGGGCAAGAACCTTTGTGTTAAGCTATCTCTTACACTTGGCCAAGCAAGACTTGACAAAAGCATATTGTCACTATTTTGCTTCTGGAATTTCTGTCAGTCATTAAAAAAAAAAAGCCTATCTTAGCGATCAGCATATTAGTTGAAGGAGGACATTTGCAGCTATTAGAGAGATGGAAATGTGGAGGTACATATTTTTCTTTAATTTGATTATCTTTTAAAAACAATTTACACTCAATGAACAGTTGGAAAATTGAAGGGAGAAATTTGCTAATTTTATACTGCAATGAGTTTTGTGTTATAAAATAAAATTGCTGTAGAATTCCTTATTGCTAAGAATGATTTAAAGAACAGAATCCTAAAACACGTGAAATGAATAGAAAGTGTGGAGTAATCTGACAGAAATAATAAGCTTCAAAAAATCAGCTAGCTAGGTAGTCTAACAGCTGTTTGTTGCAAAAATCCAAGTCTCTCTACAAAACACTCTAATTTATGACTTTCCCTGGAGCTAATGCTTGTTTCCATAGAAGTTTTCCTGCTTTATTCATAGACTTACACCACCTTAAGGGATTTTAAACCCGTTGTATTCTAGTTTTTTTAAAAATACAAATAGCCTTTTCATGCAAAGAGCAAACATCATTTTCTTTTTTACTCTAAAGTAATTTAATAAAAATATACATAAGTATGCTGTGTCTCCTATTGAAGGACTCTTCATAAAAATCTTACAGTCAATTTAGTTTCACTTTTAAAAACACAGAATTGACAATGGAAAAAAGAATCTATCAAATCTCATGAAATTTATCACTTAATCTTAAAGAAACTAATAATAAGATAGATTAAATCCCTATCCAAATTTATTAAATGGCCCAGTGACAGTATGTGAATTAGAAAAAAATCAGAAATGAAAAGGGAGATATAACAACAGAAATGAAGGAAATTAAAATAACCTCAGATCCTACTATCTATAATCAGCAAAACCTATACCTATACTATATCAGATCCAAAAGTCTATACTCAACAAAACTGGAAAATCTAGATGAAATGGATGATTTTCTAGACAAATACAACATATAAAAGTTAAATCAAGGTCAGGTAAATGTTGAAAACAGGCCCATATCTGATAAAAGGAAATAGAAGAAGTCATAGAAAACTTCCTAACCAAAACAGGCAGGGCAGATGAATTTACTTCAAATTCACACAAGACCTTCAAAAAAAACCTGATACAAATATTTTTAACTATTCCATAAAAATAGAAACAGAGAAAACACTACCTAATTCATTCATGAACCCCACAATCACTCTGATACCTCACCACACAAAGGACCCTACAAAAAGAGAACTTCAGACCAATCTCACTTATGAATATCAATGCAAAAATACTCAATAAAATTCTTGCAAATGGAATCCAAGAACAAATCAAAGCCATCATTCACCATGAACAAGTAGGCTTCATCACAAATGCAAGGTTGGTTCAATGTATGAAAATCCATTGATGTAATCCACCATATAAACAAACACAAAGTAAAAAACAAAACAAAGCACATGATCATCTACTTAGATGCAGAAGAAGCATTTGACAAAATACAACACCCCTTCATTTTAAAAATATTGGAGAGATCATGAAATCAAGACCCATACCTAAACATAATAAAAGCAATTTATTGCAAACCAACAGCCAATATCAAATTAAATGGAGAGATACTTGAAGCAATCCCACTAAAATCTGGGAAAAAACAAGGATGCCCGCTCTTCCCATATCCACTATAGTACTTGAAGTGCTAGATAGAACAATAAGAAAACAAAAAGAGATCAACGAATATAAATTGGCAAAGAAGACTTATGATAGTATATATATTTGATCCCCAAAATTCTACCAAGAACTTCTGCAGCTGATAAACAACTTCAGCAAAATGGCCCAATATAAAATTGATTCAAATAAATCAGTAGCCTTCCTTTATACAAATGATAAACAGGCTGAGAAAGAAATTAGGAAAACAATTCCCTTCACAATAGCCACAGATAATATACAATATCTTGGGTTACAAGTGAAACCCAATATATTATATATTATCTCTATTATATTATAATATAATATCTCTAACAAGTGAAAGATCTTTATGATAAGAAAGAAATCGAAAAAGATCTCAGAAAGTGAAGAAACCTCCTATGTTCATGGATTAGCAGAATTAACATAGTAAATGGCCATCCTACCACAGGCAATCTACACATTCAATGCAATCCCCATCAAAATTCCAGCACAAGACAAGTAAAGAGAAATTCACCTGGAAAGGCAAAAAACGCAGAATAACGAAAACAATTTTTAACAATAAAAGAGTAGCTGGGGGAAATCACCATCTCTGACCTCAAGCTCTACTACAGAGCAACAGTGATAAAAACTGCATGGTATTGGTACAAAGACAGACAGGTTGATCAGTGGAAGAGAATTGATGACCCAGATACAAAACCACACACTTAAACGCACTTGATCTTTGACAAAGAAGCCACAAATATACAATGGAAAAAAGAAATCATCTTCAATAAATGGTGCTGGTCTAACTGGATATCTGTATGTAGAAAAATGAAAATAGACTCATATTTGTCACCATGCAGAAAGCTCATGTACAAGTGGATCAAGGACCTTAACATAAAACCATATACACTGAATCTAATAGAAGAGAACGTGAGAAAGAGCCTTGACAGCATTGGCACAGGCAGAAATTTTTTAAACAGAACTCCAATGGTTCATGCTCTAAGATCAAGAATTGATAATTGGGACCTCAGGAAACTGGAAAGCTTCTGTAAGGCAAAGGATATAGTCAATAAGAAAAATCAGTATCCTACAGTTTGGGCAAAAATCTTGACTAACCCCGTATCTGATAGATGGCTTATATCCAAAATATATAAAGCTTTCAAGAAGCTTACCACCAAAAACCCAAACAACCCAATCAAAAAATGTGGTATAGAATTAAACTGAGAATTCACAATAGAGGAATAGGAGAAGCACCTAAAGAAATGTTCTATGTCCTTCGTGATCCAAGAAATGCAAATAAAAAGACCCTGAGTTTCTTTGTACCTTACACCAGTCAGAATGGCTAAGATCAAAGCCTCAGGTGACAACACATGTTGATGAGGATGTGGAGAAAGAGGAACACTCCTCCATTGCTGGTGGGGTTGCAAACTGGTACAACTACTCTGGAAATCAATTTGGAGGTTCCTCCGAAAATTGGAAATAAACCTACCTAAAGACCCGGAAATACCACTCTTGGGAATATACCCAAAAGATGCCTATGTCACAGGGGCATTATGTTCCCCTATGTTCCCAGGGGCACAGGTTCCACTACATGTATAGTGGCCTTATTTTTGACAGTCAGAAGCTGGAAACAACCCAGATGTCCCATGACAGAAAAATGGATACAGAAAATGTGTTTCATTTACACAATGGAATACTACCTACCCATAAAGGATGAGGACATCCTGAGTTTTGCAGGCAAATGGATGGAACTAGAAAATGTCATCCTGAGTAAGGTAACTCAGACCCAAAAGGACATACACAGTATGTTCTCACCAATAAGTGGATAATAGGGGGGGAAAAGTACAGAATACCCAAGATACTGTCCACAGAACTCAAAAAAGTCAACAAGCTGAAAGGCCAAAGTGAGGACGCCTCAGTTACACTTAGGAGGGAGAAGAAAGTAACCACAAGTGGGGAGGGAGGGACAGGGTAAGGAAAGTGGATAGGCCTGGGGGGAGAGGGAACATTGTCTGGTATTGGGTGGGAGAAAAGGTCCGAAGCCCTGAGGGCTAGCAGAAAAAATGGAAACAGACGACCTCAGGAGGAAGGAGGTTGTGAGGATCCTCTAGAATATATCAGAGACCTGGGAACTGAGAGACTCTTAGGACTCAAAGGGTGGACCTAGATAAAAGGTCCTATAGAAAGACCATCAGTCTCAATTAACCTGGACCCCTGAAATCTCTTAGACACTGAATCACCAACCAGGCAGCATAAACCAGCTGAGATGAGGCCTCCAACATATATACAGCAGAGGTCTGCCAGATCTGGGTTCAGTCAGAGAAGATGTACCTAACCCTCAAGAGACTGGAGGCCCCAGGAAGTTCAGAGGTCTGGTCAGGTGGGTGGGGTGGGGACATCCTTGTGGAGACAGAGGCTGGGTGTGGGGTTCATGGGAAGGATGGTTGGGGTGTGGAACCCTTGGTGGGGTGGACTGGGAAGGGAAAAATTTGGAGTGTAAAAACAAACAAACAAACAAACTAGAGGTCTGGTGGAATGAGTCAGGTGGGGACATCCTTGTGGAGGAGGGTAGTGCTAGGGGGACTGGGAGGAGGTATGAGATGTGGAACTCTTGCAGGAAGGGGGCAGTTGACCAGGAGGGGGAATAAAATCTGGAGTGCAAAAGTAAAAAAGGAAGAAACTATAATCAAAATATGTAGAGTTTCACCTGATATTTTTTACATAAAAAAGTGAAAATATTAACACTGATGGCATATGTCATGGCACAGAAGTATTTTGTCAAGTAATTATATTTTCTACACAGGAATTAATATCACTAATAGTTACTGCAATTTTATTCATTGGTTTGTAATACAAAGCATGTTGTAAATAAAAATGATATGACAGGGTATGCATTTATACCAGCTTGAACAGGTATATGGTATTTATGTACTAATTTTTAAAAATATACCTCATAAGCCTGTGTCATTTTGGCACATCTTTATGCGCACATTGTTCTTTGTTCATCTCTCTTCTCATCTGCTGTTTCCTGTTTTATTTCCCTAACTTCTGTTTCCCTTCAGGAACACCGGTTCTGCTTTCCTGATACATGGCACTCAATTCCATTTTTCCCATTCCTTTCTCTTTTTTCTCCTATGTTTAGTTTCAGGACACACACACACACACACACACACACACACACACACACACACACACACACACATTCACATGTAAATTAAAATCTGTATGCTTTCTATGAGAGGAAATGAAGTATGTTTATTTCCAAGACTGGTTTATTTTTCTTAAAATACTACATGAAGATCGTAGCCACTTTTGCATACATATCAACATTTCATTTTCACTTATCTGCTAATGGGCACCAACGCTTGTCATCATCTCCTGACAACTGAGAGCAGGACACTGATAAATATGAATTTGAAGGAATATCTAGAAGATTTTAACTAGAGTCCCTCAGTTATAAGCTATACTATGTTACAACCCAGTGGTATGGTCCTATTTCTAGTTTTTACAAGAAAGTTCTATATTCATTTCCATGGTGGATTCATTGTACAATAAAACTTTTAAAATGTTATGGAATCCTTTGGCAATTCTTGATACTATTACCTTTGTTGTCAGAATACTTTTAAGAAAGTTTCTATAACTTTTAAAAACGTTCTATATTTCTATAAGATGAAGTATTTACCTGTCTTCTTATCAAGTTGATTCAAAGTTTAATGCCTTACATTCAAGCCATTGACCCGTTACAATTCGGTTGTTGTCCACTGTGAACTGGATTCCAGATGGAATCAGTTCTTCTCCAAGTGTACACTCAGTTTTCTCAGAGCCATTTGTGGCATGCTTTTGACCTCTCTGGCAATTATGAGGCATCTGTCTTTGTGTAGACTAATTTTTGCATCTTCTGTTCTATATTTGACTTCTCAGATTTCTATCCTGGTCTCTGTCCAACCTCATGAAACCTTTGCTTCCTTGATGCTGTGCAAAAAGTCAAGATCAATTCTTGTAACACCTTCCAAATTGCCTCCTTTCATACACCTTTTTCTTGCTAGGATGGTTTCTATCATTTGATTCTTAGTTTCTTTGTCTCTTTGACAGTGAAGTGTGCTTATTTGAGACAAGATGAAAAATTTTGTTTTTAAATCCACTCTATATATTTTTGGTAATGAGCGGAAGTTATTTGAATTTAAGGTAGTTATTAACAAAAGTTTGTTAATTTGTGTGTTTTGTTGGAAACACATTTGTTGTGACTAGTTGTGTTGTACTTTATTCTTCATATATAATATCACTGGAAGTGGGGAGCAGTTTCTTCCCTGTCTTAGGGCTTTCTTGCTATGAAAAGACACTCTGTGGCCACAACAACTCTTATAAAGGATCTATTTAATTGGTGGAAGATTTAGTTTTATAGGTTAAGTTCATTATTGTCATGGCAGTATGCAGGCAGACATGGTGCTGGAGAAGGAGCTGCGAGTTCTACATTTGATCTGAAGATAGCAGAAGGAGATTGTCTGGCATGCTGGGTGTAGCTTGAGCATAGGAGAAGAGAACACCCATCCCACAGTGACACACTTCCTCCAACAAGGCCACACCCATTTCAACAAGCCACACCTCCTAATAGTGCCACCCACTCTAGCCCAAGGATTCAAACATGAGTTTATGGTGGCAAAACCTGTTTGAACCACCCCATCACCTAAAAGTCCTCTCCTTGTTCATCATCTCCTGAACTTTTTCTGGTTTTTATATTCTAAGGAATAATTTAATTTCTCCCATCTATGAATCATATTCCTTTCAAATACATTCTGCATTGCTAGGAACTCAGATATTAGTTCTGAGACTTTGCTCAACATAGAAATTTTGTTTTTCCACTGTTCACTTTCATTGCTTGAAATATATTAATCTGTTTTAAACTTACTTTTGATAATTTTGTATATGCATATAATATGTTTTAATGAAATTCAATTCATCCCTTTACCCAATTCAGTCCCTATCCTCCTATCTTCCTTACTGCCTTTTCTCTCAATTTCATGAATACTCTGTTCTCTAAATATACACATTCAGTCCTCATATGTGTTTGCTATGCTTGCTTTGGTGTTGGACCATATACTAGAGCACAGATAGTTTTCAGGGTTTACATTCCATTCCTGAAGAAAACTGACACCCTATCAATACTCATATGTTTTCAATATCTTCTTAGCTTGGGGTGATATTTCTTAGCCCCTCTCCAATCCATGTTAGGATTGGGGTAAGTCTCATCTCATAAATGTCCTATGTATGTGTTTATAGCTAATGTGACTCATTCTGGGTAGCAGTCCTGTCTTGTCCGAAAATATAAACTGACCATGCCACAATTACTTTTTCTTTTCACTTTGAGCAGTTATGTATCTCCGTGTCTCTCTGTATTAATCATGTACCATACACACACACACACACACACACACACACACACACACACACACACACACACACACATACACTTGTCTTATGAGTGTTGATGATGCTCTAATCTCGTAATCTATAGGTATAAAGTGAAAGAGCCCAGTGTACTTGATTTTTTTCATTTTTAGTTTATTTTTGTTTTTTTTTGTTTTTTTTTTTTTTTTTGTTTTTTTGTTTTTTTGTCCATTGAGCAGAATAACAAGACTAGGTTCTCCCTAGGGCCTATGACTTAGCCAGCCATGGGAATTTGGCCAGTGAATAGTACTGAAAGGACAATATAAACCTCATTTGTCCCATTTAAGGCCTCATTTGTCTCCATTTTGAGGACCAAGCCTGAATTCAAAAAAGGGCATAAGGCACCAGCTTCAGGAATAGACCGTAAGTCTCAGAAACTAAGATATCAGTTCTAGGAACAGACCATAAACTCTAGAACAAGATCATAAAACCCTCTCCCAAAGAACAGAATGAGGATAACCACAAAAATGGAGAAATATCTTATCTCAGAATGGACCATCAGGGCTGGACATCCCTATTTTACCACATGATTGAATGTTTATGACATAGGAATGGAGATCACTGATCACCTGTGACCCCCTAGCACCCACCAATGAGGAGTTAGATTCTCTAATCCATCTAGAGAGATCACCTAGTTTTCTATAAGAAGGACTATGTACCTTTATCTGGGGTTGCCATTGCAAAGAATGGATGGCCTCCACATGTTGGTTGTTTCTGCAGAATAAACACTTGGTTTTTGCATAGAATCTGGGGTCTTCCATCAGCAATTTTAGGATCTTTCCAGTACCAGGCATGAATTCTGCTTTATGACTAAAGCTTTAAATCCATTCAGAAAATGGATTGCAGTATTTATCATACCTATCCAGGGAGTAGTTATTCTTCTTGACTGGCTTCATAACCTAGAAGGAGATTTTCTTCTAGGTAGTACTATTAAAAAAATCCAACAATATGAAAGTTAGCCACTTGCCAGGAAACTTCCAAGATAATACTAACTTTATTTATTTATTTTATTTATTGTGTGGCATCTCCATCAATAGGTTCTTATCCTCAATTCTCAAGGTACCCAAGAGCAATAATAATGACCTGTAATATTTGTGTAGATCTAAGTGGCTCACCTGATCAACAACTCAAAACGAGGTAACCCATAATTGTAACTGGGGTTTTGGCTGGTAGAAGATAGTGTCTAGAGAAGGCATTATACTGCTGCTAACAAGTATAAAATTTAATAGTAGTAATTTTACATTTGGTATTTTCAAGTGACTAATGTTTATTATCCTTCAGGGTACCCTTTCTTCTACTCAGTCCTCTCATTCCTAACCCCAAATAAATATTTTTGTTTCATCATTCTTCTTTCTCCCTGCCTACTATATATGTGCTATCTGCTTCCCTTGAAATCCTGTCATGGATAATGTACTAGTTTCTTCCCATTTATGTGTACTCTTAATACTCATACATAAGTATTGAAAGCTAGCATTTGCTTTTGAGAGAGTGACAGCTCAACACTTTTGTCTGTATGGTTCAAAGTTACCCACACAGAATGATTATTTCAAAATCTGCCAATTTACCTCTGAAGTTCAGTTTTCCTTTATTCTGAATGATGTCCCGTTTTATATATGAAACATATTTTCATTATCCATTCATCAATGAATGACAAGCATTTGAACTATTTCTACTTCTTAGGTATTGTGAAGGATGCAACAATGAATGTGTATAAGCAAATGTCTCTACAGAAGGTAGGATATAGCATGGTTTAAGACTATGCCCAATAGAGGTTCACTTGCTTTATACGATACATTTATTTTTAGCTTTCTGGAAAACACCTATGATGATTTCCACAATGACTGCACCGGTTTAAATTCCACCGGTTTAAATGAATGGCTGTTCATTTGTCCCCACCTCCATACCAGCTTTTTTTGCCATCTCTTCTTTGAAATGTAGCCATTGTGACTGAGTAAAAAAAACTTTCAAAGCAGTACTAATTTGTGTTTATTGATCAGTATGGAAGTTGAAAATTTTTAATTATATTTAATAGCCATTTATATTATTTCTTCGAGAACTCTTTGATTTGTTCTGTGTGTCAAATTTTAATTGACTTGCTTGTTTTCTGACTGCTTATTTTTATTTTTGGTGATTTTTTATAAAATCAAAGCATGCATTTTTTTCAGATCTATACCTGGTAAAAATCTTTTTACCATTCTGTAGTCTATCTCTTTGCTAGAATGACCTTGCCACTTGCTGCACAGAAGTTTTTAACTTCATGTGGTACCATTGGTCAATTGTTGGTTTTAATGCCTGACTCTCCAGAGTCCTGCACATAATTTCTGGGATTGCTGATGAGAGACTTGGTTTGACTGGGGTATGTTAGTCTTGGAAAAGAAGTCATTATATCTTCCTTATAAATATTAATCACAAGCCTTATCTACCATGTGTGATTTGCCATGTATTTCTCTCATCCAGGTTTAGGATTTCTTCTGCAATAATTTCTTTAAAAGTATTTTTCCACATTTAGCCTTTATTTCAGTTTTATTGTGGTAACAGAAGTCCTTAGTTTTGCTCTCTTGAATGCATCTCAGATTTCCTAGAATATTAGCTCATTTTCTTTTTTCTTATGTATGTCTAAATGTCTCATAGTCTCAAACTTCTGTCTTTACATTTTATTTTTAAAAATGTTTGATGGATATTTACAATGCTTTCTCTTGTCTTTTTCTTTCTCTTCCTTTCTATCTTTTTCTCTTTCTTTCTGATTGCTTCTTTAATTTTCATAATTTCTGTTTGTTTCCTCTACAGTGTTTCAATTTCATATTTTTCTTATTATAGCTCTTCTCTGTTAGTTCTATCACTATAGGCCTTTTTGATTTTAATCTGTAGTCATGATCAAGTATTAAGCCCTAGCATCTAACTAGTTGCTCTACCTTTTGTCTCTAAATTGTGTGGCGACAAAACATTCTAGTGTATACATATTATGATCCCATAAAGTGTTTAGTTAATATAACAAGCATATATGGGATGTGAGTATTTCATATTTTGTTTATGTACTTTCCAGTACACTGGATTTGTCTTAGAATCTTTTCTGTTGATGTTACTATATTTGTTAAGTAAGTGGGTCTCAATCAGGAGAAGCACAGGTGGATTCATTTCCTAAAGGCTTATACTGCCACTGGATGGGCTTAGGAGGCAGAGCCTAAGGTTAGCTGTCAGGAGCATAAGAGTTCTGCTTCTGCTTCATGTCTGGGAGACTGCCATCTCATCTGCCAGATCAGCCCCGTATTACTTCTGGAATTATCAGCATCAGCATCAGCCAAATGAATGGCTTGGGTTCTGCCTTTGGCCATCCACAGAGCTACTAAGTGCTAACCTTTGTATTTTGCTAACATTGCTAAAAAAATAAAAGCCCATGCAATTTTGCCAATAGAAACAAGAGAAAGAAAATATAAAAGCAGTATAAAGAACAGACACATTATGCTTACACCATTAGAAATTCTGAAGTAAAATCTCCCCTCTAGCATTTCCCTGTTGGATCACCCTGAAGTGGTTTCAGGAACTCTGCCAACAGTGTGCACTTGCTTGGATGTTCTCTGTCCCCCTTTCTCGCCATCCTTCCCTTGGGACCATTTTCTTAATTATGTGCTTGCCAACCCAAAGATATATCTGAAAAATCTTGTCTACAGATGACCTTACCAAAAAGCACTTCCACTACGCTGCTTGTAATCCACTCACACAATGCACTTATGTCTCTGCTGCTATGTGATGAATTATTTATATTCTTATCTAAATCCAAACCTTAATTTAATCTTCAAAACCTTTTCATTTTCCCCTATTAAAAACACTACTCCAAGATTTCCATTTTTTTTCCCTTCTTTCTCTCTCTCTTCCTTTCTCTCATTAATTACTACCAATGTAGAAGTCTGTCACGACATTTTCCAAGTAAGCAAACTGAACACTTCAGCTGCCCTCACATAACCTTCCAGCTAGGGTTGGAGTTATTTTCCCCTCCTCTTTATACTCAGTCTCATTAAGCATGCCACTTCCTGACCTCCTAATCCTTTTCTAAACATTGAGGTGCACAAAAATCCCATCTCTTACATCATTTCTACTCCACCTACATTCTCCTATTATGTAATTTCATCAGCTTCTTAATGCTTAACCCATAATTAAAGCCTTTAAGATGTAGTTTGTACATGATATTTCAATGTGTGTCTACAAGCAATCTAAAGTTAATTTGTTTGGAAATAATCTCCCCATCCTGTTGTATTCATCTTAATAAACCAATCTATCTTTTTCTTTTATTTTTGAGGTTTAATTTTGAGACTGAATTGCATCATTTCCTCCGTCCTTACCACCTCCAAAACCTCCAATAGACTCATGCTTTCTTTCAAATTTAGTCTTTTATTAATTGTTATCCCAAAATATGACATATTTAGCCTGCCTATGGTTACTTGTCCATGTTTTTATTGCTGAACAATTGGTATCAGCAATAAAATATGGTTGGTGTGCTTTCACTGGAAAGACTATTTCTCAGACCTTGGATATTTCATAGTTGCCCGTGGTTATTTTCTTTGTATAGTGCTGGGGCTTCAGTGTCTTTTGCTCTATTTGGTATGTTTATGATTTTGTTTTATTTTGTTTTGGTTTTCATGCCCAATATTTTTTGTTTAATCAAAGATCTTAGACCAACACTTCCATTCAGTCTGTCATTAGCTACTACTACAACGGTGACAAATTTGGTAGGGCTCACCTCAAAAGTACATCTGCACCTAAGTCCTGCTCAGTTCCTTCAGCTCTCAACATCCCAGCTCTATTGTTTTCCTGAATTAGTGAAAATATCTTCTAGCTGATCTGTAAGATTAAATTGGTAGTTCCTAAGATTAATCTCCAATATGGCCCTGATTGATTCTTCTGTAATAAACTGAATTCAAGTTACCTACTCCCTCCCTTTAACTCACCAATGTGTTTACATCTTATTTTGAATAAAAGCAGTAAGCTTGATGGCACAATGCTGCTGTAATTTATTCCTTCTAGACATTTGCTCCCACATCATGTTATCTGTGATGATTTTTGATGCAGTTATTTGAATTATGATCCAATCTCTTTAAGATTCATAAAACACGAACATTTCCAGCTTTTGATCATCCTTCATCTTTGTTTTTCTGTTACATTACCTTTCAACATCTTGCATTGAATTCTTGTCTTATTTTAATTCACATGAAGACATGATTTTATTTTCTTGTGATTGATTGTTATTTTACCTGTTTCAATAACTTTATATAGCTTACAACTATGCTTCACAAATGTTTGTTTGGCTAATGTAGAGGTTTGGATCGGAATGACCCCCTTAGTTTCATATATTTAAATGTTTGAATGTTTGGTGCCTTCAGAGTTAAACTGTTTCAGAAGAACTAGATGAGGTGTGTCACAGGGGCAGACTCTGTGGTTTCAAAGCTCATATAATTCCAAGTCATATTTCTTCTTCTTGAGGTTATGGAACAAATATATGTTCTCAACTCCTGCTCCAACTCCATGCTTGTCTTTCTGCTGCCATAATAATGGCCGGATGACTATGGGCTCAGTTTCTCTACCTAACATTCTCTCAATATTTTTCAGTCATAAGTCATGATGCCGCCTCACAGCAATAGATACATAACTAAGTCAATAAATGTATTTTTGATACTTTTTGTAAACCATTCTTAACACAGAAAATTATTTCAAGATCTTCATTAAATTTCAAACAGCATGTTCTCTCCTCTTATTTTAAATGATATAAACAAATGATCTCACCTAGCATTCTCTCTGCACTGTGCTCTGGTCCATTAAGTATTTGTTATACCAATTCCTTTGTATATCTATCTATCTACTGTTTTAATTAACCTTATCTCTCAAGATTCTTTCATAGCTCATAAATCTAGTATAAACTATATAGGTTTTCCAATAAGTGAAGGTTGAATTAGTTAAAAATGAAAATTATACTGAGTAGATATGACCAAATGGAGTGAATCTTATAAAAGAACCATCATGAAGAAAAAGGAAGACAAACTTAAATTGGAAAGGGTCAGATAAATGGGGAAGGAGGACACTGAGTATTAAACCATAAAACTTCTAAGCTAAAGATCGTCCTTCTTTGAGATGGGAATAGAAAACCTGCTAAAATATAAGTTACAGGAAGTTTGATCAAGAACATTTTTAATATACTTTCACTCTTCTTCAAAAAACATGCAGATGATACAGGGAATGAATGAGACGTGAATTGCTTCATTTTCTTTCATTCCCTTTGTTTGCTTTTCTTTTCTTTTAATTTTGGAAAAATGAACTACCAGAAGAGGATGGCAGTTAAATGTGGATGAGAAGGGAGAACAAGAAGGTATGTTAAACAGTAGGAACTGGGGAACCGAGGCAGTTTGTGACCACACCTTCCAGTGCTGATATCCATATGGGCAGAGAATTAAAAATAATCCAGGAACAGATGTTTGAAAAAAGCAATGCATTCCAGATATGAAGTAAGGAAGTCAGGGAAAGATGTGAAATTGGCAAAAAAAAATTTTCAAGTTGTATAATACACAAGGTTTTATGACAAAGAAATACGACTAAGAAGATTTTAGCCAGAACAAGAAAGACAAGGTCTATTAGCATTCTGAAGCCCATTGCCAAACCAGGGCAATTTATAATTTTTAATATTAGTTATTACTCATACATTACTGCGTAAGTAATAGGTGTCTGCTTTGACAGTTTGCTGTGTCTTCCTGTGTGTCACACATACATGGCTGGAAGGGTTTATCCAAATAAGGCTATTCCCTCGATACCTTTCTCTGAGTACTGAGTTGAAAGATTGGGGCTCCTTCATCAGCAAAGATATGCTAATTCCAGCTAATTGCTTTAGAGTGTGAAGCTAGAGACAGGAGACCAGAAGCAAGAAGTAATTTTCTCCTATAATCCCGGTCTGAGCTATCTTCATTTTAAACAAAACACAACATTGTTTAATGTTGTACAAATAAAAATAAGCTGTCACATGGATCCAATAGCATTTCTTATCCATATTTTTCCTTTCATAATGTATTATGCAACAATCTTCCCATACATAGAGTACATGTACAATCTTTCCAATAGAAACATCATCCTAAGTATTCATCACATCCTACTCAAAGCTTAATATCTTTAAAATTTTGTAACATTCCTTACATTTGCATATCAATGTATATATAGTACATATGTTTATAAGCACATTATATATAATGTATATTCTATTTGCCAAGGAAATTAAAAACATTGTTATAATTTTCAGCCTCCTCAATTTCCACAGGCAAACAATAATGCAGAACCAGTGGACAACAGAGGAGCACAGTCAATTTTCATGAAGTTACATAATGGGAAAATTAATTATAAACAGTAGTCCACAGGGGTTATGAGACAACAGTGAGAATACATGGAGAATATTTCTGTCTTGAGGGTGTAGATGTTCTATAGTAACTCCTGTACTAAGGTAACCTGAAGGAACACCTTACTATTCCCCAAATAAATGCCTTTTGATGAATTTCCACGTGTTCATCATTTTCTTTGGTCATTTGTGGCATGGGCGTTTTCCTTGCTGGCTAATCTCAACTCAGATCCATGGAATATTTAAAGCCCACCACTACACTTGGAAACTTGCTGGCCTAAGGGAATTTTCAAACTAGAAAATGTAAGACTTTATTAATCCAGACCCAATATTTTTCTTTAATAGGATTCATTCTAAATTAGTTGGCTTCTGGTCTGCTTGCTTTTGGTCCTTGCCTTGTTCTGGTTACCACACCCAAGTTTCGTTTTTAGACCTTCCAAGACTCTAAATCCAGATCTCTTTTCTTCCCACTCTCATTTCCTCCCTTTGAAGTTAATAGCAGCTACCTGGAGGCTTTCTGCAACAATAATTTGGGAGTCCACACCCTGCACCTGAACTTTTTCCGAGTCAATTATTATTTTATTCAGACAAGGTGGTTTGCATA
The DNA here is from genome assembly GCF_011064425.1 of Rattus rattus. Taxonomy (NCBI): domain Eukaryota; kingdom Metazoa; phylum Chordata; class Mammalia; order Rodentia; family Muridae; genus Rattus; species Rattus rattus. The sequence goes on along the minus strand of NC_046154.1, from coordinate 224,743,513 downwards.
GTTTTAATTTTTTAAAGTTCTCTAAAGTTGCATTTCTTAATATTGAAGTTCTAAAAGATAATTGGTTTCTCCATCCTTACTCATGTGAAAATGCTTGTGATCTTTAATATTTGCTCATAAACTAGTTTATTTTTCTTAAGCTAAAACCCTTTCTTTATTAATTTTCCAAGCATACCTAGTAAAACTAAACATATACTCATAAGATTCTGTAGAACTTGTTTGTCCTATTTATAATTACAATTAATAGATTGATGTTATAATATAAAGGCAATGGTCTGATTATATGTTTCTGCTATTTATGGATTACAATTTTTCCAGAATCTAGTGCCAGCATCTTTACTAATGAAGGGGAGAACTACTTCAATGTAACAATTTCTTTATTTGTCATCAAAATTAGTTCTAGACTGAAATATCAGTGACTTTTCATTAGAAAAGATGTATATTCATAAGTATATATTTGAGAGAACACAATGTGTGTTCTATATAGCACATATGCATACATACATGTTTTCATATAGATATATAAATATATGTAGTAATCACGTTCTTATTCAATGTTTTACTGATATAAAGAGATACTATCATCCCAGCAGCTCTTATAAAGGAAAATAACTAATTGAAGCTTACTTACAGTTTAGAGGTTCAATCCATTATCATCATGGTGGGAAACATGGTGGCTTGCAGGCAGACATGGTACTGAACTTGAGCTGAGAGTTCTACATCCAGATCAGCAAACTGCAGGAAATGAGAAGGACACTGGGTTTTGATTGAGTTTCTGAAACCTCAAAGCCCACCCTTAGTGATATGATTCCACCAAGGCCACACATACTCCAACAAAGCCATAAATCTTAATTCTTTTAAATAATGCCACTGCCTATGAACCATTGGGGACCATTTTTATTCAAATGACCATAAACTGCAAATCAAACCATCTATTGGATATCTGGAGCCAAAAATAATATCAAACACTATATATACTATTTTTTTCCTGAATCTGTACATAAAGTTGAACTTACACCTTAAGCATAGTATTTCATTAGAAGAAAACTATTAAAGAAAATAATTTTCTTAATAATATATTGTTACAAAAATTGTATCAATTTGATTCTTGGTCATGTCTTCCACTTTCTGTGTATATATCTAATTCTACTTTTATTTGATGGCTTAATATAAAATCTTTAGACTTTTGTTTGCACTATTCAGATTAGAAGTACCACTTGTACTTTACTTTTGGGAGAATCACTAAGATTTTACTGAAGACAAGTATGAACTGGAAAGCAGAGGAGACTAGTCAGTGAGAAAGGGAAGGGAAGAATTTGTGCTTTGATGTGAGGAAGGACAGACAGTGGAATATACCTAACTTATTTTTGAAATTTTCATTTTTATTATCTGACTGAAGTTGAATAAGAATATGTATGGCTTCAATTAGTTTCAGTTTATCTGGTTTTATGTGGAGGTCCTTGATCCATTTGGGCTTGAGATTTGTACAGGGAGATAAGAATGGCTCAATTAGCAATCTTCTATATACTGACCACCAGTTGAACTAGCACCACTTGTTGAAAAAGTTGTCTTTTTTTCCTCTGAATCATTTTAGCTCCTTTGTCAAAGATCAAGTGACCATACATGTGTGGGTTCTTTTCTGAGTCTTCAGTTCTATTCCACTGATCTACCTGCCTGTCTCTATCAATACCATACAGTTTTCATCACGATTGCTCTGTAGTACAGCTTGAGATCAGAGATGTTCTTTTTTTTTTTTTTTTTTTTTTAATTAACTTGACTATTTCTTATATACATTTGAGTGTTAATCCCTTTCCGGTTTCGGGCAAACATCCCCCCTCCCCCCCCTTCCTTATGGGTGTTCCTCCCAACCCCTCCCCCCATTGTGCCCTCCCCCAACAGTCTAGTTCACTGGGGTTCAGTCTTGGGACCCAGGGCTTCCCCTTCCACTGGTGCTCTTACTAGGATATTCATTGCTACCCTTTCACGAGGTCAGAGTCCAGGGTCAGTCCATGTATAGTCTTTAGGTAGTGGCTTAGTCCCTGGAAGCTCTGGTTGCTTGGCATTGTTGTACATATGGGGTCTCGAGCCCCTTCAAGCTCTTCCAGTTTTTCTCTGATTCCTTCAACTGGGGTCCTATTCTCAGTTCAGTGGTTTGCTGCTGTACTTGCTGTAATCTGGCTGTGTCTCTCAGGATCGATCTACATCCGGCTCCTGTCGGTCTGCACTTCTTTGCTTCATCCATCTTGTCTAATTGGGTGGCTGTATATGTATGGGCCACATGGGGGACAGGCTCTGAATGGGTATTCCTTCAGTCTCTGTTTTAATCTTTGCCTCTCTATTCCCTGCCAAGGATATTCTTTGTTCCCCCTTTTAAAGAAGGAGTGAAGCATTCACATTTTGATCATCCGTCTTGAGTTTCATTTGTTCTAGGGATCTAGGGTAATTCAAGCATTTGGGCTAATAGCCACTTATCAATGAGTGCATACCCTGTATGTCTTTCTGTGATTGGGTTAGCTCAATCAGGATGATATTTTCCAGTTCCAACCATTTGCCTACCAATTTCATAAACTCGTTGTTTTTGATAGCTGAGTAATATTCCATTGTGTAGATGTACCACATTTTCTGTATCCATTCCTCTGTTGAAGGGCATCTGGGTTCTTTCCAGCTTCTGGCTATTATAAATAAGGCTTCGATGAACATAGTGGAGCACGTGTCTTTTTTATATGTTGGGGCATCTTTTGGGTATATGCCCAAGAGAGGTATAGCTGGATCCTCAGGCAGTTCAATGTCCAATTTTCTGAGGAACCTCCAGACTGATTTCCAGAATGGTTGTACCAGTCTGCAATCCCACCAACAATGGAGGAGTGTTCCTCTTTCTCCACATCCTCGCCAGCATCTGCTGTCACCTGAGTTTTTGATCTTAGCCATTCTCACTGGTGTGAGGTGAAATCTCAGGGTTGTTTTGATTTGCATTTCCCTTATGACTAAAGATGTTGAACATTTCTTTAGGTGTTTCTCAGCCATTCGGCATTCCTCAGCTGTGAATTCTTTGTTTAGCTCTGAACCCCATTTTTTAATAGGGTTATTTGTTTCCCCCGCGGTCTAACTTCTTGAGTTCTTTGTATATTTTGGATATAAGGCCTCTATCTGTTGTAGGATTGGTAAAGATCTTTTCCCAATCTGTTGGTTGCCATTTGTCCTAACCACAGTGTCCTTTGCCTTACAGAAGCTTTGCAGTTTATGAGATCCCATTTGTCCGATTCTTGATCTTAGAGTGTAAGCCATTGGTGTTTTGTTCAGGAAATTTTTTCCAGTGCCCATGTGTTCCAGATGCTTCCCTAGTTTTTCTTCTATTAGTTTGAGTGTGTCTGGTTTGATGTGGAGGTCCTTGATCCACTTGGACTTCAGCTTTGTACAGGGTGATAAGCATGGATCGATCTGCATTCTTCTACATGTTGACCTCCAGTTGAACCAGCACCATTTGCTAAAAATGCTATCTTTTTTCCATTGGATGGATTTGACTCCTTTGTCAAAAATCAAGTGACCATAGGTGTGTGGGTTCATTTCTGGGTCTTCAATTCTATTCCATTTTTCTATCTGTCTGTCTCTGTACCAATACCATGCAGTTTTTATCACTATTGCTCTGTAATACTGCTTGAGTTCAGGGATAGTGATTCCCCCTGAAGTCCTTTTATTGTTGAGGATAGTTTTAGCTATCCTGGGTTTTTTGTTATTCCAGATGAATTTGCAAATTGTTCTGTCTAACTCTTTGAAGAATTGGATTGGTATTTTGATGGGGATTGCATTGAATCTGTAGATTGCTTTTGGTAAAATGGCCATTTTTACTATATTAATCCTGCCAATCCATGAGCATGGGAGATCTTTCCATCTTCTGAGGTCTTCTTCAATTTCTTTCTTCAGTGTCTTGAAGTTCTTATTGTACAGATCTTTTACTTGCTTGGTTAAAGTCACACCAAGGTACTTTATATTATTTGGGTCTGTTATGAAGGGTGTCGTTTCCCTAATTTCTTTCTCGGCTTGTTTCTCTTTTGTGTAGAGGAAGGCTACTGATTTATTTGAGTTAATTTTATACACAGCCACTTTGCTGAAGTTGTTTATCAGCTTTAGTAGTTCTCTGGTGGAACTTTTGGGATCACTTAAATATACTATCATATCATCTGCAAAAAGTGATATTTTGACTTCTTCTTTTCCGATCTGTATCCCTTGACCTCCTTTTGTTGTCTGATTGCTCTGGCTAGAACTTCAAGAACTATATTGAATAAGTAGGGAGAGAGTGGGCAGCCTTGTCTAGTCCCTGATTTTAGTGGGATTGCTTCAAGTTTCTCTCCATTTAGTTTAATGTTAGCCACTGGTTTGCTGTATATGGCTTTTACTATGTTTAGGTATGGGCCTTGAATTCCTATTCTTTCCAGGACTTTTATCATGAAGGGGTGTTGAATTTTGTCAAATGCTTTCTCAGCATCTAATGAAATGATCATGTGGTTTTGTTCTTTCAGTTTGTTTATATAATGGATCACGTTGATGGTTTTCCGTATATTTTAAACCATCCCTGCATGCCTGGGATGAAGCCTACTTGATCATGGTGGATGATTGTTTTGATGTGCTCTTGGATTCGGTTTGCCAGAATTTTATTGAGTATTTTTGCGTCGATATTCATAAGGGAAATTGGTCTGAAGTTCTCTTTCTTTGTTGTGTCTTTGTGTGGTTTAGGTATAAGAGTAATTGTGGCTTCGTAGAAGGTATTCGGTAGTGATCCATCTGTTTCAATTTTGTGGAATAGTTTGGATAATATTGGTATGAGGTCTTCTATGAAGGTCTGATAGAATTCTGCACTAAACCCGTCTGGGATTTGGGTGCAGAGAACTGTTTATCGGTCTGTTTCCTTCAGGTTCGGTGTCTCAGGCAGGGTCCTGCCTCACCTGGGCCCTCCCACAGGAGCCCAGAGGCTTTATACAGTTTCCTCTTGGGCCAGGTATGTGGGCAGGGGTGGGCAGCGTTGGTGGTCTCTTCTGCTCTGCAGCCTCAGGAGTGCCCACCTGACCAGGCGGTGAGGTCTCTCTCCCACGGGGTCTGGGAGCAGAGAGCTGCTGCAGGCCGGGATCCGCGGGTGTGGGACTCCCGGTAAACACAGGACGTGCCCGGTCCTAGAGGAATTCTGCCTCCGTGTGTCCCGAGTTCACCAGGCAGCTTTCTTGCAGCAGAAAAGTTGGTCTTACCTGTGGTCCCAAGGCTCAAGTTCGCTCTCGGGGTGCTGCCCACGGGCTCTCTGCGGCGGCAGCAACCAGGAAGATCTGCGCCGCCCCTTCTGGGAGCTTCAGTGCACCAGGGTTCCAGATGGCCTTTGGTGTTTTCCTCTGGCGTCCGAGATGTGTGTGCAGAGAGCAGTCTCTTCTGGTTTCCCAGGCTTGTCTGCCTCTCTGAAGGTTTAGCTCTCCCTCCCACGGGATTTGGGTGCAGAGAACTGTATATCTGGTCTGTTTCCTTCAGGTTCCGGCGGTGTCTCTGTTCTTTTATTTTTGAGAATAGTTTTTGCTATCCTGAGATTTTGTTATTCCAAATGAATTTGCAAATTACCCTTTCAAACTCTATGAAGAATTAAGTTGTTATTTTGATGGGGATTATATTGAATCTATACTTTAATTTTTATAAGATGACTATTTTTACTATATTAATCCTGCCAATCCATAAGCATGGGAGGTCTTTACATCTTCTGAGATCTTCTTCGATTTCTTTCTTCACAGACTTGAAGTTTTTGTCATACAAATGTTTCATTTGCTTGGTTAGTGTCACCGCAAGGTATTTTCTATTATTTGTGACTAATTATGAAGGATGTCATTTTCCTAATTTGGTTCTCAACCTGGTTATCCTTTGAGAAAAGTAAGGCTACTGATTTGTTTGAATTAATTTTATATCCAGGAACTTTGCCTACTTGATCATGATGTATGTTCATTTTGATGTATTCTTGATTTCAGTTTGTGAGAATCTTATTGAGTATTTTTGCATTGACATTCTTTTTTTTTCAAAGTACATGTATTTTTAATAATTTCTTGACATGGTAAAAGAATTTTATATTACCATCCAAGCAGAGAGGGGCAGAGGAACAATCAAACAAAAAGGAAAACTGAGAAACACATAGTGGGAGGGAAGGGGTTCAGCTGGAAGGGATCTGAGGGTGGGTAGGTGTACTGTCCAATGAAAATGCGGTTGCTTTGTTACTGAGCACTACTCATGGGAAGAGAGCATCCCAACACCTGCTTTATAGAGTGCTGGAGTCGTGTTAGGCTTCCTATGTGTATAGATATTTGGTCATTCAAAGATTTCTGATGGGGTAGAAGACTGATTACAGTCTCATAGCCTATCAGGATGTTTAACTCTGAAAATACATATTTTATTAGATAGTTATCAGATAGTATACAAGCTAGCCAAGATATAATATAGATTTTAAGCCTTTCTTAAGCTGGAATGAATAACTAGATGTTCTGATATAGTGATGGACTGGGTGTTGAGTATATCATATGCTTTATAAATTGTAGAATAGTAATAATTGTACTCAATTTATATAAGTGAAAATGTTTTTTAACTGGACAAAAAGGGAAAATGTAGTGGTTTGCCCTGGAGTTATCTGTATTTTGATGCTAATTCCACTGCCCCAAGGACAGCTGCCTAGTCTCTACTTAGGACTCAGGTGACTTCACCAGAACCTTCTCCCCATTGAATTTGTAAAATACAGGTGAGGGCAGGTGCAGGATAGAAGGAGGCCTGTCATTGGAGGAGAAGGAAGGATGGGTGGGAGAAAAGTTTGAAGGAAGAGGAGGAGACTGGAACAGAAAGGAAGAGGGGGGGAGCCGTGGCAGGACAATATGGCAGGTGATGTTAAGATTCTGCTCTGTGTATTTACAGGTTGTTATTAATGTTCCTAAGGGATGGATGGTACCGGCTTTGTATGTTTAAGTGGGCAATTATATCTTATCAATTGGATCAAAAAAAAAAAAGCAAGTGATTCTTAAGCGAAATTGGTCTGAAGTTCTCTTTCTTTGTTGGGTCTTTATGTGGTTTAGATGTAACCTTAATTATGGCTTCATAGAATTAATCAGGTAGTGTTTCCTCTCTTTCTATTTCGTGGAATAGTTTGAAGAATACTGGAATTGCCTTGAACAGATGGGCACATGGAAAAAATCTGGAAGAAAACATCAGTGACTTATACTTCAAGGTCAGGAATCAACAAATGGGACTTCATAAAATTGAAAAGTTTCTGTAAGTCAAACAACAAAATGGCAACCTACAGAATGGAAAAAAAAAAAACTTTACCAATCCTACATCCAATAGCGGATTAATATCCAATATATACAAAGAACTCAAGAAGGCAGACTCCAGAGAACCAAAGAACCCAAAAGTTTAGAATGCCAAAAATACAATTACAGACCACATGAAGCTCAAGAAGAAGAAAGACAAAAGTATGGATGCTGCAGTACTTCTTAGAAGGGAGAACAAATAAATACTTATTGGAGGAAATATGAAGACAAAGTGTGGAGCCCAGACTGAAGGAAAAGCCATCCAGAGAGATTGACAAATGGGAATCCATCCCACATGCAGTCTCCAAACCCAGTCTCTACTGGGGATGCCAAGAAGTGCATGATGACAGGAGCCTGATATAGTTGTCTCCTGAGAGGCTCTGCCAGAGCCTGACAAATGGCAGATGCTTGCAGCTAACTGCTAGACTGAGAATGGGCCCCAGTGGAGGAGTTAGAGAAAGAACTGAGGTAACTGAGGGATTTTCAACCCTGTAGTAAGAAGAACAATATCAATCAACCAGATACCCTGAGCTCCCACAGTCTAAACCACCAACCAAAGAGTATACATGGAGTGACCCTTGACTCCAGACTCATATGTAGCAGAAAATGGGCCTTGTCAGGCATCAATGGAAGGAGAGACCCTTGGTCCCATGAAGGCTTGATGCCTCAGTGTAGGGGAATGTTAGGGAGTGGAAGTAGAAGGGAGTTGGTGGGTGAGGGAGCACCCTCATGTAGGCATGGGGTAGGGGGATACATTGGGGGGGTTCCAGATGGGAAACCTGGAAAGGGGATAACATTTGAAATGTAAATAAAGAAAATGTTAAAAAAAACAAAACAAAACAAAACAAAATAGATACACCGTATACACTGGAGATGTTAGAAGGGTGAGGCATAAGAAAGAACCTGGAACACATGGGCAGAGGAGAAATTTTCCTTAACAGAACATCAATTGTTTATGACATTTTTTGACAAATGAGATCGCATAAAATTAAAAGGCTTTTGTAAGACAAAGGACACTGTCAATAGGACAAAACAGCAACATACAGAATAGAAAATGATCTTTACCTATCCTACATGCAATGGAGGTTAATATGCAGTATATGCAAAGAACTTAAGAATTTAGACTGCAGAGAACCAAATAACCCAATTAAAATTTGGGGTACAGAGATAAACAAAATTTTCTTGACTGCGAATTTTGAATGGCAGAGAAGAGCTTAAAGAAATGTTCAACATTCTTAGTCATAAGGGAAATGCAAATCAAAACAACCCTGAGATTCCATCTCACCAGTCCGAATGGCTAAGAAATACTCAGGCAACAGCAGATTATGGTGAAGATATGTGTGGAAAAAGAGGAACACTCTTCCCTTGCTTGTGGGATTGCCAACTGGTACAATAACTGTGAAAATCAATCTGGCAGGTCCTCAGAAAATTGGACATAGTAATACCTGAAGATCCAGCTATCTCACTACTGGGCATATACCCAAAGATGCTTCAACATATAACAAGGACATAAGCTCCACTATGTTCATAGCAGCTTTATTTATAATACCCAGAAGCCAGAAACAACCAGATGTTCCTCAACTGAAGAATGGACACAGAAAATGTGTTTCTTTTATACAATGGAATATTACTCAGCTATTAAAACAATGACTTCTTGAAATTCTTAGGCAAATGGATGGAACTAGAAAATATCTTCCTAAGTGAGGTAACCTCATCACAAAAGAGCAAGAGCACACATGGTAGGTATTCACTGATCATTTTCTATTCTGTATGTTGGATATTAGCCCCAAACCTAGGAAAATCCATGATATAACCCATAGACCATATTAAGCTCAAGAAAAGGAAGACCTAAGTTTGGATGCTTCAGTCCTATTTAGTAGGGGGAACAAAATAATCACAGGCGGTAGAGGCAAGGAGGAGGAACCTTGGAGGGAGAGATGAGGGAGAGAGAAACAATGGGGGGGCAGGGCAGGAAGGGTATTGAAAAGGACAGAAGTACAGAAGGTCAGAAAACTGAATAGAAATATGTAGCAGTTGGGGTTGGGGAACTTGGGGTATCCACTAGAAAGTCCAAATGCCAGGAAAGCAAGAGGCTCCCAGGAGCCAAAGGTGATGACTTTAGCTGAAATACACAACGGTGAGACAGTCCTGTAGAGAGTACCAACAGTAGATAGGCATGGCCCCCAGTGAGGTTGGGTCACCCACACATCTCAAAAATTTTAACTGAGAATGTTCCTGTCCAAAAGAAAGACACGGACAAAAAAATGGAATAGAGACTGAAGGAAAAGCCATCCAGAGACCATCCCACCTAGGAATCCATCCCATCTGCAGAACCAACCCCTACAATATTGCTGATGCCAAGAAACACTTGCTGATAGGAGCCTGATATAGCTGTTTCCTGAGAGGTTCTACCAGTACCTGCCCAATGGAGATGCAAATACTCACAGCCAACCATTGGACTAAGCTTGGGGACCCCAATGGAAGAGGTAGGGGAGAGATTGAAGGAGCTGAAGGATATCGAAACCCCATAAGAAGAACAATATCACTAACTGGACTGCCCAGAGCTTCCAAAGACTAAACCACCAACCAGAGTATACAAGGAGTAAGCCAGGACTCTAGATACACATGTTATGGATAATTTAAGACTGTCCTTTTAAAAAGTCTCTGACACTATATCCTTGATATACTAGCTTGTTTTATGCATTGAGAGTTTTAAAAAGACTTAGAACCTAAAAAAAGATTAATATTACTTTAAATGGGAAAGACTATGGATAAAGGAATAGTACATGAATATTACATTGTGTGTGTGTGTGTGTGTGTGTGTGTGTGTGTGTGTGTGTGTGTGCATGGCACAGATAATTTGTGGAGGTCAGAGGACATGAGAGAGTTTGTTTTCTCCTTTCACAATGGGAGACTCATCAAATAAACTCAAATCCCTGAGCTTTGCAGTGGCTACCTTCACAGTCTGAACTATCATGTTGGACACTTAATTTTTTTAGATTTTTACAGTGAGTTACTGGGAATTCCTTTCAGCACAGACATCTTTTTACATTTGCTTTTCAAACAATTCATTAAAAAATGCAATCGTTTTGCCTCCTTTCTTCCATATTCCCCAATTCCTTTAATGTTTTATCCTCTAACCTCTCCAATGCCCTCCCTCTTCCTCTCTTTGACTGATGGCCTCTATTCCTTTCATTGTTACTTTTATACATGCGCATACACACCTTACCAATATCTACTTGCAATATGCTGAGTCTGCTTAGTGTGGCTTGTGTGTGTATGACTTCAGAGCTGACTGATTTGTATTGTAAAACAAGCAGGGGTCCATCCCTGGCAGAGGGGAATCCTAATTCCCTCAGCAGCGCTTAAATGTTTGTAGTTTGTAAAAGGGAAATAGCCATAATTTTATTATTTATGTAAGTTTAGTGGAAAATACTAATTTTCTACTAAAAATCATGAAGCAAGGGAAAGAATAGCCATGTGATAATGTGTCAAATCCACAAGTTTAAGAATGCTCCATCTTGATTTGACTGTTTTCTCCTATTTTCCTTATTTTATAAGAGACAATTGGCCCATATTTGATCACAGTAAAATTCCTACTGTCACTGCTTTTCTTAGATGAATTAATTAGTCTGCTCCTTATAAGCAAGGACCTTCTTATGATTTTAGTCACACGTAGCTCATTTTTATGCCTGGGGTATTTGGCAGTTTACTTTTCACAGGTCTATTGCATTTCCAGCTTTTTCCTTCTAATAATTATTGCTACCTTCCTCTAGTCAAATGATCAGAAGAAACATTTTCTGCTCAGATGTTTGCTTGGGGTCATGTGACTCATTACAGACAATTAATTACACATGACAGCCATATACCTAATTTCCTGGTGAACATTTGGTTGTGAGCCCCATCTCTCTCTTCAGCAAAGCTCGTGTACATGCGCGGCACTTGCCCATGTCATGAATATAAAACCATCATTGTGATTCTATGCGTCTGAATATGTGGATACATCACTGTGGCGCAAGCTGCTATCTTGGTGTGTAAGTCTGAAACAAATGACCTTCCTCCCTCATCTGTCTCCTTTAGGCTGCAGGTGCCTTTGTTTTTGCTTTAAGTGACTGAAACTCATAGAAATCTTTATTCTCATGAACTTAAGTTTGGCACTGTGACATTTGTTCTTACCTTTTTATTGAATTCCCTCATCATATTCTGTTCCCACAGCGTAGAGCTGATATTCTCTAAGGAGTGGATGTTGAGGTCTTTATCTCCTACTGTCTAGACAGAGGGGAAGCTTGGACATTTCCTCTTGAACAATGTTTTAGCTTTTATGTCTTATAATCTGTGATATGTCTGTCTGTCAGTATGCTGGTATAACATTTCTGCCAGCCATCTCAATTTTGATAAGAGTATGAATTTTTGGGTCCAAAACTGGGGGCTTTTAAAACACTGGCTTCTGATAAAAATTCAACCTTAAGTTTGTATCACTCCCCTCTTATCTGTAAGTAACTGGAATAGGCTATATTTAAACAAGCTCCTCAAATGAAATTCTGTCCCACAGTTCAGTATAATAGAAGGTATATTGTCTCAGTTCAGAGAACCATTATACTTCTAAATTTGATGATTCTAAATTCGTTTGTACAGAGCTATTGATAACCAGAGCCCATAGAAACCAATTATTTTATAACTTTTGTATTTATTTGTTTGACATTGTTGCACTCTGAGGCCCAGCCTTGCTTCCGACTTGTTTTATACCCCAAGCTGCTCTTGAACTTGTGATTGTCCCTTCTTGCTTTGCAAAGTACTGAGATTACAGCTTTAAACCACTGTGCTCTAGTTCTTTAGATTTACAAAATGCTAAGCAAAGAAGAAAACCTAATATATACATATATATATGTACATATATATATATATGAAAAACAAACATAGAAAATATAGAAAAATAAACATGGCAAAGCAACCCTAATTACCTATACTCAGTTAAATGATATCAAGTTGTAAATTTTGGATTACACTGCCACTTTTTCTAAAAGAAACAAACAAATAAATATTTAAAATTCTCTTACAAAAAAGTGTACCTTATAATATTTAAATACTCATTCTTGTAACAGTACCCAATAAAATACTCAAATTGACATCAAGAGTGGTGGTATATTCCTCAGTACCAGCTCCAATGTTCTGTATTCTCAAATGAAAGACACGTACACACAGCATTTATATTTTTATATGCTTTGAACAGCTCAATGGTTGGGCCAATTCATAACCTCTCCCTTCAATATTTCCAAGTCATTTACTAAAATCTATCTTCATCTTTGCTACCCTGGCCCCAGTCAGACAGCCCTCTTGGGGCCGTCCTGCATGGCAGTTAAGTTCTGTAACCAGCAGTGTCTCTTCTCCTTGACCTTCTCCTGGCATGGCAGCTCTCCTTCCTCCTTCCTTGGTCCCTCACTCAGGAATCCTGAAAGTCCTGTCTCTGCCCTGCCGAGTCACTGGCTGCCTCTAACTGTATTTATGAAAAGGGCTTGATGTATTAAATACCACAGAAATACAAATGGAGACTACACAATAATTGGTATAAATAAATAAATAAATAAATAAATAAATAAATAAATAAATAAATGCTACAATAAAATGAAGACATTCCTAGCAAGGAGATGTAGAAGATGTTAACAGACAATCTCAGTTAGAATGTAAATTAATCCATCCACAGTGGAGAGGAGGATGGAATCTCCTGTATGAAGTAAATGTACATCCATGCTCGTTCTCCTATCAAACTTCAGATGTGCAATCCAACACAACCAGCTGACAGAAATAAACAAATTCATAACCTCAATTATTGTTGCACTTGTCTCAAGATCTAAGGTATTGTGATGACTTGCACACGCTTGGCCCAGGGACTGGCACTATTGGAAGGTGCGGCCCTGTCGAAGGAAGTGTGACACTGTGGGGGTGGGCTTGGAGACCCTCGTCCTAGCTGCCTGGGGATGCTCAGTCTGTTCCTGGCTTCCTACAGGTGAAGGTGTAGAACTCAGCTCCTCCTGCACCACGACTGCCTGGATGCTGTGAAGCTGTCATGCTCCTGCCTTGATGATAATGAAATGAACCTCTGACCTTGTAAGCCAACCCCAATTAAATGTTGTCCTTTATAAGACTTACATTGGTCATGGTGCCTGTTCACAGCAATAAGACCCTAACTAAGACAGGTATGGGATGCTCCTAGGCTTCTAACAATAGATGAGAGAATAAAGAAAGAGCACGTATGTGTTAAATGAGTTAATATTTAACCATAAGAAAGAATGAAATCCTAACATTTGTGGAAAAAAGTGGATAGACACTAAGTTATTGGAAAGAATAAGACCTAGAAATGCGACTTAAATATGTAGAAAATTGGTAGAACTGGGGGTGACTATATTAACTGAATTTACTACAGCCAAACAAAGTGAACATCATAGGTTCATTCTTTGTGTGTGATCTTGTGGAGGATGAGTAGGTATAAAATCAAGGAAACTAGAAACTGCCCAATGGGAAGTAGGTATTAATGGAAGAAGGGAGAGAGTAGTAGATAATATAATTTGAATGCAGAAGAGAGAATACCAGATGTGGAACTACACAGCAAGAATGGTAGGGAAGTTGAAAATAGGAAATGAGGTACATCCCAAACTAGTAGCAAAATTCATTGGAAACATGGGCTTTTTGAGATTATTTAAAATAAAATAAATGTTGACACAAAGTTACAAAAATGTGAAAGCTAATATACAAGGATTCATTGAGTATCTTGATATGGGAAAGGTAAGAAAAGGCTTTTGGTTTTTGTCTTAGAGTTTTTTCCTCAATCATTGAATTTGTTCCTATATTTTAATATAAACCAACTTTTCTTTTTTGTTATTTCAAAGCTCTGCCTTCAAGTTCTAACTTTGCTTTGTAACTTGCACATAACATAGTTAAACAAAGCCGATTCTTTTTACATGCACGTAATTAACCATCAATTAACACATCATATTGTTCTATGATGATTCCTGATTAATGCCATTGATATTGTGTTGAGACTAGTCTACTAACTTAAATGTCAAACTTGTCAATCAAATTTGGACATTTATTTTAGGCTGCTAGCAAAAATATGAGAGTCATGATTTTGGTCTTTATTTTTAAAGGCAGATACCCAAAGGAAAATGAGTTTAACATATTTAAACATCAGTGTAGCTGACTTATAACAGGGGGTATGGAACTTTGTTAAGATGTGATGATGGTAACAGGCTAGGAGAAAATTCTAAAATATTCTACGAGGTTCTGATGAGATAGTTTACTTTGTTAGCAAAAACTAGAGAAGAAATTTAATGTATATTATACATGTATAGGAAGTTATATATAGCTATATATGTATGTATGGCCATGTCAAAATGCTTACATATAAAAAGATTATTAGAATTCAACATTTACTAATTACTCTGAGTAGAAATATACTGTGGTTAAAATGTCATTGCTAATTTAGATTGGAAACACAAAGTTGCTTTTGTATCAGATTTTCATTCAATTAAAACATGAAAGCAATTTATATATCTAACTTATTTTACTGTTATTATCTTTTATCATCAGAATTCAATTCAACTGAGGATATTTACTAATTATCCTAGACATCACTTTTAAGGTTTTTTATGTCTTGCTTATTAGAAAATATGCAGATTCCCCTATGCAAACATACGTATCTGTGTAAATTCAAGGATAAATGCATTTCTATATCAGCAAATATGCTAGATACTGATATTCATTACCTACAGAAAAACAGTCATTGTGGCTTTGTGTGTCTGTATCCCCAGCACTGTGCTAGTAGAGACAGCCAAAATTTTTTATAGTGTGTTATCTTGCTAGGCTAGCCTTTACCACCAGCTTCAGTTTCAGTAAGAGACACTATCTCAAGACAATAGAAGACACTAGAAGTCCTATTTAGGCTTCTATGTGTGGGAATGGGGAGAATAATTATACAATTGCATAAAAATATGTGAGCATGTGTTTTACGTTCATGTTTAAAATATATTATTTGTAGTTACTTAGGATTTTTCATTATATATTAGTTATCAGAGGTCTAGCATAAATTGAGCAAATATTTTCATTTTGTTAAACCTAATGTGGAAAAGTAGATTTTAGTAGAGGATCCCTTTCTCCCATATTTCAGTGATTGGCTTTTACTCTGCCTTGTCGGAAGTCTGTCACTTATAATGATCTCTTCCTATATATGTGTGAGCACCTATGTATCCTATGTATCACAATGGGGAAAAGGAGGATTTTTTTTCTTTTTTCTTTTTTTTGGAGCTCGGCACAGAACCCAGGGCCTTGCGCTTGCTAGGCAAGTGCTCTACCACTGAGCTAAATCCCCAACCCCATAAAGGAGGATTTTTAAAAGAGACAAAACTTTGGTAGCACCTGGTTCTTTTAAATGAGGATCCTCTACATAATATTATACACAGTAACATAAAACCAAAAATATCTGGTATTAGTTCCCTATATTCCTCTTCCCTACAGAACCTGCAAGAACACTTAGCTAGTTGGTCTAAAGAAATTGAAACACATATATTTATTACTACGAATTTAATTAAGTTTATATGTAGATGGTCTCTTCATGAAGCAAAAAACTCTACTTATGTTAGAAACATTTCCTTTCTTCTGAATAGATACTACAGAAAATAGTAAGTTTATAAAGCAAATGCCTATTGCCAAAAACTTAAATTTTCCTGTATGTATGTGTTAGCATGTTTATGTGCATGTGAGTAGAGTGGCGGCTGGAGGACAGGAAGAGGCATACTATCATGCAGATCTGGAGTTATATATAGGTGACTAAGAGCCAAGCTAAATGGGTGCTAGGAACAGAAATCAGATCTTCTGTAACAGCAGTGTTCAAATCAAATCTGAAGCATCATTCTAGCTGCTGTAATAACAGATTTATAAAAAAAATAATAATAATGTGGTCTTTCTATCAGGACACATTGTTGGGTCTGATTAAAAACTTGATTATCAAATTACTGAAGAATCATGGTTTTGCTTTAAAAATTACATTAAAATTAATAGGAATATATTGGGTAAAGATCACTTTGATGTATGAATCTGGATCTTAGAAGTGATTCTAAGCTTAAATATTCAAAATTATAAAGAAATTAGTGTAGTCTTTGGTATATCTTAAGTTATGTATGTTCATTGTTCTCAGATATTTATATTTCTGTATAATTTTCTTTATATGTAGTATCCAAATAATTTTTAAAGTTATGCTCTGTTTCAAAATTGATTTTCCACAATGTGATTGTAAATCCCATGTTAGATAGGCTTCACTTCATCTGAATTCTAGTTACAGTTTCAAAGGTGCAGCAAACAAAACCATATCTACTTGTTGAAAATTTCCCACTCAAGGGGAATATTCCCTTAATTGATTTTTAAACAACCATTAGTTGAACTGTATATAGTTCTTTTAAATAGATTTTTAGTTATATTTTCATTAAATGCATTTTGAACACATTCTTTTTCTCAAAAGTCTTCCCATATCCTTGTCACATACCTAGCAAACCAATCTCATGTTCACCTGTATCTTTTCCTCTCTTCTTACTCTGCCTCTGACTCTTCTTTTCTTTCTCAGAAACACACACACACACACACGCACACGCACACGCACATGTGTACACACACATGCACACACATGCATGCACACACACGCATAGACACACATGTACATGTATACACACATACACACATGCACATGTGTACACACACATGCACACACACACATATGGGCGCACATACACATACACACACACACACACACACACACATCCATACAGCCTATTTTGTGGAGATAACTACTCTTTAACAAGGTGCCTGTCTTGGAATGTGGTTGATTTTTTTTATAACTTTCCTTTGGAAAGAAGGTTGACTTTTCCTTTCCCAGTAGGTATGAATTATAAATAGCTTCTTGGTTAAGGATGGGAATGTGTATATCCTTTCCAAATTCCCCTCGGAGGTATTGTCTGATTTATAACTTTTCAGGTCTAGTGAGTGTTGTCACTGTCTCTGTGTATCTGTCCTGTTGCTTCTGCAGGACTTTGTTTCCTTGCAGCCATCAATTCTGTCACTTAAAATCTTTCAGTCTCATCTTCTGCATAGACCTTTTGTATATTGGGGGAGTAGTTTATAAAGAAAACTCATTTATTGCTGAGTTCTTCAAAATCACTTAATATGTAATGTGAAAATTTGAATCTATTAACTAACTTTTGTGCTAAGACCTGAGAAATAATCTGGTCTATATTCATAGAAAGATTATTTTAGGAGTCATTTTGTTACCATGCTCTTTTACCAGAATAATAATAGTAGGTTTTCCCCTCAACCCACGACTGACCTAGATTAAGGTTTTTGCCCACTTTTAGAAATAATCATAAGTGAGAGAACCTAGATCCAAAACCACAAATGCGGCATTTTTTCTTCTACATGTGGATTTTGTTACAGGTAAATTCCATTTGAAAAGTCACACAAACATAATTCCATCTGCCAATGACAAAAATAACAAGAAGTAAAAATCACTTTTCCTTAATATCTCTTAATGTCAATGGACTCAATTCCCCAATTAAAAGACATTGACTAATAACTGACTAAATATGTAAATAGCACCCAGCATTGTGCTGCATACAGGAAACACACCTCAGGGAAAAAGACAGATACTACTTCAGAGTAAAAGCCAGGAAAAACATTTTCCAAAATTTAAGCATTCTAATATTGAATAAAATCAACTTACAACCAAATGTTTTCAAAAATGATAAGGAAGGAAACTTCATATTCATCAAAGAAAAAACCCATCAAGATGAACACTCAATCCTGAATATATATGCTTTAAATGCAAGGACACCTACACTGATAAAGAATTTTAATAAAGCTCAAAGCACACATTGTACCACACACAGTACTAGTAGGAGACTTCAACACCCCACTCTCAGCAATGGACAGATCATGGAAACAGAAACTAAATGGAGACACAATGAAACTAACAGAAGTTATGAATAAAATGCATTTAAAATCTATCTGTAGAACATTTCATCCTAGAACAAAAGAATATACCTTCTTCTCAGCACCTCATGTTACCCTCTCTAAAATTGACCATATTTGTCACAAAACAGGCCTCAACAGACACAAGAAGATAGACATAATCTCTTAAATCCTATCAGATCACCTTTGGGACAAAGGTTGGTCTTTAATAGCATAAAAATGATAGGAAGCCCACATGCAAATGGAAGCTGAACGATGCTCTACTCAATGATAGTTTGGTCAAGGAAGAAATAAAGACATAAAGACTTTTTAGAATTTAATGAAAATGAAGGCACAACATACCCAAATTTATGGGACAAAATGAAAGCAATGCTAAGAGGAAAAACTCAGACCTCTGAGTATCTCCAAAAAGAAAATGGACAGAGCCCACACTAGCAGCTTGACAGAACACATGAAAACTATAGAACAGAAAGAATCAAATAAATCCAAAAGGAGTAGACAACATGAAATAATCAAACTCAGGGCTGAAATCAACCAAGTAGAAACAAACAAACAAAAACAAAAACTACACAAAGAATAAACAAAATCAGGAGCTGGATCTTTGAGAAAACAGAGGAATGGATACAGAAAATGTGGTACATCTACATAATGGAATACTACTCAGCTATCAAAAACAATGACTTTATGAAATTCATAGGTAAATGGATGGAGCTGGAAAATATCATCCTGAGTGAGGTAACCCAATCACAGAAAAACACACCTGCTATGCACTCATTGATATGTGGCTATTAGCCCAAATGCTCGAATTACCCTAGATCCACAGAACACACGAAACTCAAGAAGGATGACCAAAATGCGAATGCTTCGCTCCTTCTTTAAAAGGGGAACAAGAATACCCTTGGGAGGGAATAGGGAGGCAAAGTTTAGAACAGAGGCAGAAGGAACACCCATTCAGAGCCTGCCCCACATGTGGCCCATACATATACAGCCACCAAACCAGATAAGATGGATGAAGCAAAGAAGAGCAGGTTGACAGGAACTGATGTAGATCTCTCCTGAGAGACACAGCCAGAATACAGCAAATACATAGGTGAATGCCATCATTAAACCACTGAACTGAGAACGGTACCCCCGTTGAAGGAATCTTAGAAAGGACTGAAAGAGCTCAAGGGGGTTAAGACCCCATATGAACAACAATTCCAACCAACCAGAGCTTCCAGGGACTAAGCCACTACCCAAAGACTGACCCTGGGCTCCAACTGCATAGGTAGCAATGAATAGCCTAGTAAGAGCACCAGTGAAAGGGGAAGCCTTTGGTTCTACCAAGACTGAACCCCCAGTGAACCTGATTGTTGGGGGGAGGGTGATAATGGGGGGAGGAGAACACTCATAGAGAAGGGGAGTCAGAATGGCTAAGATCAAAACCTCTGGTTTCATCAGATTTTGGCAAGGAGGTGCAGAAAGAGGAACACTCCTCCATTGATGGTGGGATTACAAGCTGGTTCAACCACTATGGATATCATTGTGTAGGTTCCTCAGAAAATTGGACTCATTACTATCTGAAGATCCAGCTATACCTCTCCTGGTCCTATACCCAAAAGATTTTCCAACATATAAGAAGGACACATGCTCCACTATGTTCATAGCAGCCTTATTTATAATAGCTGAAAATAACTCAGATGTCCTTCAACAGGGGAATGGATATAATAAATGTGGTATATTTACATACTACTCAGCTATTAAAAACAATGACTTCATGAATTTTTAAGGCAAATGTGTGGAACTAGAAAATGTCATCCTGAGTAACTCAAGCTCAGTGACAAAGAACACACATGCTGTGCACTCACTGATAAGTGTGTATTAGTCCAAAAGCTTGGACTACTCAAGACACAATTCACAGGCCACGTGAAGCTCAAGAAGACCAAAGTGTAGATGCTTCAATACTTCTTAGAAGGGGGAACAAAATACTCACAGGAGAAAATATGGAGACACAGTGTGGAGCAGAGACTGAAGGAAAGGCCATCCAGAGACTGCCTCACCTGTGGAACCATCACTTGTACTGTCACCAAACTCAGACACTATTGCAAATGCCAAGAAATGCATGCTGAGAGGAGCATGATATAACTGTCTCTTGAGAGATCCTAACAAATACAGAGATGGATGCTGGTAGCCAACCATTGCACTAAGAAATGGTCCCAATGGAGAGTTAGGAGAAAGGACTAAAGGAGGTGAATGGGTCAAAATACAGGGGAAGCAAAAACAGTATAACATCCCCCAGAGCTCCCAAAAATCTAAACCACCAACCAAAGAGTACCCATGGAATGACCCATGTCTCCAGCTGCATATATAGCAGTTGATGGCCTTGTTGGGCATCAATGTGAGGAGAGGTCCTCTGAAGGCTTGATGCCCCAGTGTAGGAGAATGCCAGGCTGGGAGGAGGAAGTAGATTTGGGGTGCAGGAACTCCTCATAGAAACAGAGGAGGAGGAATTTTATAGTGGGTTTCTGGAGGGGAAACTGGGAAAGGGGATAACATTTGAAATGTAAGTAAAGAACATATCCAATAAAAGAAAGGAAAAAAATATTTGTATGGAAACCTGTCACTGCAGAAGCTTCCTAAATATACATGTATGAAAGTAATTTAAAAAGAATTACCAAATATGGGAAAGTATCTCCTGAGTAAATATCATATGTTATCAAGTAAAACCTGCAATGTCAATAGTGGATTATATATTGGGTTGAAGGAGAAAGAAGTCATTCAATATCCTATAGTAGAGCTCAGGCTTGTGGTTACTTGCCATCATCTGAAAGCAAGACACTATTGCTGAAATCACACCCTTCTTATGTCAAGGAACATGGAGAATTTGATATGGTACTAAGCCAGAAGTTTCACCTCTACTGATTATTATCCATGCTGTCAGAGGGTATCTTGTATACTACCAGATTAGCATGGCAATTATCCACTTCACATGGCTACAACCCTGTGACCTACAACATAGAACTATATGTTTTTTAGATATCCAGAGATATTTACTCTTCAATTCCTATCATAGGAGTGATGTTTGTTGTGATGATGCATTGTGACACAAATACCTTAAATTCCTAGAGACTAGAACATTTACTGGACCTTAACAATGAAATTAATATAGCTGGAGTACTTATGATGTAAGACTGGTTTCTTATTTTGCAATCAGCTTCCCTGAGTATCCAGTCATATAGAAAGTAGTGTTACAATAACTCCCTTTGCCTTAGATTTCTCATGGAGTCAACTTTTGCCACATAAGCTAATGCATAGCTGTAATCTTCGGTATGTACCCTTTTATTTACTTTTATGCTTATGCTTCTCACACAAGAGTTGTGTGTGTGTGTGTGTGTGTGTGTGTTATAATAATAATTTCCAGCAACTAAAAACAGAGCAAAATCAGCCTTATAAAGTACCTGTCCAACACTAACATGATAAACAATAGTGTTTGCAACATTGTTTGTTATCTGGGTCAGTTGAGTTTAGTTTGAGAGAATTATTTAATCCTTTATGAAATTCTGTTAATGATTTCCGGAATGTATTTTTCATTCCCTAAATGATGGTTTCTGTGCTGTTTGATGAAATAGAGAGCAAAGTCTTTCAGTAAAAAGTGACAAAAAATTACAGGGCAGATTTTGAAGACATCATTGAGTAAGACATGTACTCAGACTTACACAGCAGACATAAAAGGAACAGAGCAGAGAATTCAAATATAGGTTCACTTTTGTCCAGATGACACCAAAGGGAAGTACTTTATTGATTTCAGTCCTTAACTACAATGGTACATTATCAGTGTCATTCACTTTATTGTTAATGTAGTAGGAAGTCTGATACTGTCAGTTTTAATAACTTCTTTCATAGTTGGTCCCTGAGTTTGTGAAATACACCTATAATTTTATGAAACAGTTTTTATACACTGAAAAAATGTCTTGGAATAAATGAGTTTATAGAAGGCTTACTTACTTCTGTTCAGCTTACTATTGATGTGGTGCATGGGTTAGCAATTAATATCTGCTTATTTCCTAAGACTCCTTCAAGGAAAGTGATACAAACCAGTAGCAGGAGGATCCTTTGCCTACATGACTGAGTGAACATTGGTGCTCCTGACATGAGAATGACAGTACCAATTAAAGCATAACTTTGTAAAGTTTATGTAGGTTTTTATAGTTTAAAGGATAAAATAATTTTAATGTTATTGTTTTATATTATAGACCAAAATATACAGTATTTTCTTGGGAAACTGTTTCTATGAAATGATTTCTTGGAAAAATGTATGGAACAAATTGTATGGAAGTAGACTTTTATTATTAATACCAAGGAGAACACTGATACTTAGATAATATCTGCACAGAAACATGTGACATACATAGGGAAGGCTATATTAATAATTATCATTCAGATCAGAAAGGCATATTTAATAAATTTTACATAAAAGATAGTTTGGATTAATGCGTATATTTTACTAGCTTAGTTTCAGAAAACTTGGAAGAATTTTTAGTCCCTAACTTGTTTTGGCAGAGAAAAAATTTAACCACGTGCACTGTCAAAACAATACTACAATGGATTTACTCAATGCAATGATTATTTTTAAATCTCAAATAGAATTTTTATTTTATGGATATTAAAAAGCTCATAGAATCACTTTCAAACCACTTCAAGAAAAAAATCATATTGCAAACATGACTTCATAAGGCAAAACGGTGCTCAGATTTAACATATGTTCTACATTTTCATTTTTCTTTTTTCCTCACACAAAATTAATTTTACCCTTGAATTGAATTTGTTTTTCCTGGATGTCAATATCCTTAAGTTTTCAGAATCTGTATAGCTACATAAAGGATGGCAAAGATTGTAAAGGAATCTCCAGCTGCTGAAACATTAGTGTCATTTCCATGTAGATTTACTATTCAGCATTTAAGCCTCAACTGCACATGGCCAGGCTTGTCCTGGATATAGACCTTGGGTTTACATACTCCAAGAGAGACGTCTGGCACATGGCGTGGTTGGATGAGCATCCATGTGTGAAGCGTTGTACACAATCAGAGCATGGGACGAATATTTCTGAATCTCAGTCAGGTGCCAAGTGCTGTTCCAGGCCTTGAATACAATTTCCCCATGTAAACAAACTGTTCAAGTCAAATGCAGTCCCATCTCTGTGGTTTATAATCTTTTTGGTACAAGAAAAGATGGTATATTTTGAGGTTATGCATATTTGTGGGAGGCAGTCTGCTGATATTTTAAGATGTTTTATAATGTTTTCCACTGTATTGTGATGATACACACACACACACACACACACACACACACACACACACACACGTATATATAATCCCCCTGTGGTAATGAGAGAAGGTCCTCTAGAGCAAAGTTGGTCCTAAGGATGCTAGGTTTCTAAAACGAAATTCTAAATGAACTTGTCCGATGAATAAGAATGTACAGATAACATTGTTCTCTGTGGGATACAGTATTTATCTCATAGTGTGAGCCTTGACTGAATTTTGATATTAGTTTCATTTTGGGATCAAACTTGCTTTTCTAGGGACTGGGTAAGAACAGCAAAGGTTTGTTACAAATGTGGCCAACCTTCACAAGGCAGCTGCCATTTGCCTTTGTTTTATGGTGTTATTATAACTATGGAGTCCTCTTTTCTATTGTTAAGTCTTCCTTTAGTACCATTTTCCACTTCGTCATTTTATTAACCCATTCAACACCCACATGTCCTGTGCACTTTGTGGAATGATACGTGTTGGTGTGATTTTCTGCATAGTTATAGGTCAATAGGATATTTACCAAAATCTTTGCTTTGATATTAAGTTTAAGAAACTGTCAGAATGTGATCTAACCTAGCAGGACTTGGAGATTGAGGCTTGGAACTATGTACTCTCATTTTCCTTGAAAATATTCAATACGTTATATAGTCCATAGTAAATGTGTCCCTGAGTTTAATTTATTGATTGAAGTAGTCAGCTTTCTATGGGGGAAAAAAGAAATCTGAAATAGTATTGAGTCTATATGTATGAAATGGGTCAAGAATATTGGTTCTAGAATTTTCTCATCACCACAGCTCCAAAATAGTAGCTTACCAATAACTGTTTTGAATTTCTGAATATCAATTATTTTCTTTGAATTAGACATCATCATCAGGACACTGTTGCACATTATTTCATAAATGAAACAACGTAATAGAGTAATATTTGATGGCTTATTCTGTTGCTAAGAAAGCTCCAGTACATATATAATTTAAGGCTTAATACATCAAAATACTTTTGTAGAATAAAATATCCAATTGCTAGATATTTATAATTTTACATAATATAAATAAAATAATATCTATATTTAGATTTACATAAATAGATAATATTCTGCTCACCCTAAAATATTATTTGGTAGATAATAAGTTAGCATACAGTAGATATTGAAGATGTTACATTATTTTATAATATCTGTGCTTTAGCTTCATTGCATATGTATTATTATAGAATATACATATGTATTGTATACATATATATTTGTGTATGTATTAAATCAGGATCCTGGGTAGATTTTATTAGCTTAAATATCTCAACATATTAACAGTGTATTATATTATGTTGGTATAAGGAAATTAATTTCTTATATAAAATATTCATTTTATTTAATTATTATTAGTATGCACAAACTGCATTCTTTACATTTGCAATGTCAGCAATTTATAAACATTACAGCTTTTGTGTTTTTCTAAATCTTGCTGCCAGTATTTCAAGAATAGCAGTGACTAAACCTAAGGCTGATTCATTCTTGAAAAAGATGCTTAGTTACTTAATCTTTTAAGAAATAATTTGTTTCATTGTAATCTAATGGAAAAGAAGTATTTTTGAACAAGGCATCAAGACAAATGTGTAGATGATAGGTATCACCCTGCAAAAGCTTTCTAATTTGCTTTTAAACCAATATTATGCCTTAATAGAAGAAAAAAATTACTCACAGGGAAAAAATTTCTGAACAAAACACCAATGGCTCTAAGTAGAATTAATGGGAGCACAAAACTGCTCTTC
The DNA here is from genome assembly GCF_011064425.1 of Rattus rattus. Lineage (NCBI taxonomy): Eukaryota > Metazoa > Chordata > Mammalia > Rodentia > Muridae > Rattus > Rattus rattus. The sequence continues at coordinate 224,718,138 of NC_046154.1, read as the reverse complement.
CAGAGGTCGCGTGAGGTTCAAATCCCAGATTGGAAAAGCAACCACAGGGGAGGGTGGCTACAAAGAACTCATCTGTAATGGGGTCAAATAAACTTATTCTGGTGTGTCTGAACAAAGCTGCTGAGAATGCCAAATTATTGAGAAAATACAAAACGTTCAATAAATAAATCTAAAAAATGAGATTTCAACTGCCACCAGGAATGGACAGATCAAAATGGTGGCGAGATAAGGAGAAAGCAGGAACACTCCTCCATTGTTATGGGATTGCAGACTGGTACAACCATTCTGGAAATCAGTCTGGGAGGTTCCTTCAGAAAATTGGACATTGAACTACCCAGGGATCTAGCTATACCTCTCTTGGCATATACCCACAAGATGCCCCGTAACATAAAAAAAGACACGTGTCTACTATGTTCATAGCAGCCTTATTTATAATAGCCAGAAGCTGAAAGAACCCAGATGCCCTTCAATGAGGAATGGATGCAGAAAATGTGGTGTACACAATGGAATATTACTCAGCTATAAAAAACAACGACTTTATGAAATTCGTAGGCAAATGGTTGGAACTGGAAAATATCCTGAGTGAGGTAACCCAATCACAGAAAAACACACATGGTATGCACTCATTGATAAGTGGCTATTAGCCCAAATGCTGGAATTACCCTAGATGTACAGAACACTTGAAACTCAAAATGGATGATCAAAATGTGAATGCTTCACTCCTTCTTTAAAAGGGGAACAAGAATACCCTTGGCAGGGAATAGAGAGGCAAAGACTAAAACAGAGACAGAAGGAACACCCATTCAGAGCCTGCCCCACATGTGGCCCATACATATATAGCCACCCAATTAGACAAGATGGATGAAGCAAAGAAGTGCAGGCGGACAGGAGCTGGATGTAGATCTCTCCTGAGAGACACAGCCAGAATACGGCAAATACAGAGGCGAATGCCAGCAGCAAACCACTGAACTGAGAACAGGAACCCCATTGAAGGAATCAGAGAAAGAATGAAGAGCTTAAATGGCACGAGACCCATAATATGAACAACAATGCCAAGCAAACCAGAGCTTCCAGGGACTAAGCCACTACCTAAAGACTATACATGGACTGACCCCTGACTCTGACCTCATAGGTAAATGAATATCCTAGTAAGAGCACCAGTGAAGGGAGCCTTGTCCCATAAGACTGAACCCCAGTGAACGGTGGATTGTTGGGGAGGGCGGTAATGGGAAGATGGGAAGGGGAACACCCATAAAGAAGGGGAGGGGGTGGGGTTAGGGGGATGTTGGCCCGGAAACCAGGAAAGGGAATAACACTCGAAATGTAAATAAGAAATACTCAAGTTAATAAAAAAAAATTACTCACAGATATTACTTTGTCTGTAAGCTTGACAAGGTAAGAGGAGTGTTTAATTATTTTTAAAGAGAGAGATAAATTTGACAACAGCAAACATAATCTTCAGAAAGAAACTATCTTTGAGCATGCTGTTATTCAGTTAGACATACAATGAAGACATCGCTTCCTAATTTTTGCAAGATTGGTCGGCTACTCTTTTATAATGTTCAAAATAGCTTTCCCTAAAAAACGAATAATTCTCTATTGCTTAATTCAGACATAAGTTTTCAAAATTTTCTCAATTGAATTCTGTTTGAAATATTTATTTTCATTTTATGAATTTGTACTCTATATGTCTAAGGGTGCCTATGAAGACTCAAAGAGCGTTTTATGTCCCCTAGAGTTACAGGTAGCTTCAGCCATCTGACGTGGTTGTTGACAATGGAACTGCTGCCTTCTAGAAGAACAAAGACAACATTTAGCCAAAGATACAATTTTTTTGTCCACAAGTTTAATACCCAATAATATAATTACTGAGGACTTTAATGAGCTCCGATTATTCAGGTTTCTTCCTGGTTTTGTTTTGTTTTGTTTTTTGCTAATGGGCTTATTCATAGGTTTCTTGGTAGGTCAGTATTCTCTAATTTATAACTAAATATCAAACCAACAACTTTTCAAGACACATTTTAGTTGATATTATCTTTCTAGTCAAATACCTCAACTTCATTGACTTGGTCGACATCTCTGTTGCAATAAAACTCCAGCTCTTCTGAGTGTGAACAGATACAACTCTTTCACATATTTGTACCACATTCCCTCCTTATTCTCTCTTTTGCTCTTATTCACAAATTATCCCGCAGTGTTTCCAACTATGTGTCATAAATATACCGAATACAAAATTTTCCCATCAATATAACAACAGTGAAAATATTAGGCTACCGTAATGTGATATTTGAAGTGTTATTTCTCATGTTTCAGGTTGTAAGTTATTTTTATTGTGTGACAATCATCACAATTACATTCAACATATACCAGTAGTTCCTACTCTCAATGAATTCTCACTGTGAGAAATTTAGAGTCTGACAATTGACCTCATGCTATCAACAGTCACGACAATCTGTTAATTTGATGACTAAATGAGTTCAAGTAGATTGGGTACACACTAATTCAGTTTCAAGCAATAACTTGGTTTCCTTTGATTTCTTGTCAGTCCTATACTTCATTTTCAAGGTATCAACTCAGCAATTGAAGTTACTGAGATCATAGATACCCAGCATTTTCAACAGAAGAACTATTTCTAATGAAATATGAACAATAATTTTACTTTGGCAGTTTGACTTATTATGCCTTAAGCCTGGAAAAAAAGAGATTAGAAAAGGTTTTGAATAATCCATTTATTTTGTTATATAACTTGGTATTTATAAAATCCTATAATATATAACTTTTCAAGACAAAGAGAGTAGCAATAAATCCATTCAGGAAGAGAAGGAGACTACATAGTAGATGCTTGCTTGATTTTAATTTTTTTCCACTTACATGTGTTTGTTTTGCCATTTTCAATTTTAGAGGTCAACAAGTACTAAATGCAGCAGGTTCAGTCAATTGTTAATGAATGGGTATCAAATAGTCAGAACAGTATTGAGAAATCTGGTAAGAACTTGAGAGTCTAAAGTTATAAATAACTTTAATCCCCACATGGAGGAGCTGAATTAAAGTTAATGGAGGTACCATAGTATACTTTGGTTTTGGAGTACTTTCCTACCATGAACCAGACACTGGGTTAATCTAAATTCAAAATAAAGTTGAAGGAGGGTAAAAGGCAAAAGATTGACCTAAGTTCTGAAAAAAAGATCAGGTCAGTATCTTCAGTACTTCTCTTTAATATTATGTTAAAAATTTGAGCTGGGAAAAGAAAAATAAAAGTAAATTAAAAGCCTTCAAATTCTGAAGAATTCAATTAAACTCTGTGTTATGCTCCATGAATACACTGAAAGCCATTAGAACATCATCATATCCCTCAATGTTGCAAGACACATTACCAGAGGAAATCACTCACTGCTATTGCTCACCTTCCCCCACCTCTTCCTGAACACAGAAAACTACCCCATCTGCTAGGAGAAACTCTGGACTAATGCATCACCACTGATTTTCTCTGCATTTCTGGCAACTAATCCAAGAGTGCCTGCCCAGGGGCTCGGTTTTCGCACATATATGAAAACAATCCCAAAGCTACATCATCTTTCCTCACTTAAACTCTATAAAAGTCCCTCCTTTGACCTGGATCTGTGAGTTCCTTTATGTCAACCTGTGAGGTTGGTGAACCCACCCAAGAGCTGCCTCGTAATAAACTAACCTTTACTTACTTTTAATCTGGCCTAATGTATCCTTGATCTGTATTACCAAGGGACAGTAAATGCCGACCACAATTCATAATACACAATTGAAGGTTGACTTTAAAAAATTAATTACTTTTCACCAATGAGATGAAACCTATTAGTCATGCCAGCACTTGTAAATTGGAGGCAAGAACAGGAGTCACAAATTCTGAGGGTTGTGTGTCTCTGTAAAAGTCCAATTATTTGTATATAGTAGCAAATAACACCACATTGAAAATTATTAAACAGAATGAATGTTATGGTGTAAGGAGAGGAGCGGTAATGCTATTTCATGGCCATGATCTGGAAAATTCACATGTTTAAGAATAAAATATTCTTCAAAAATCTAGAGATAGAATTCAATCCTTGTCAATATATCAATAACCTCTTCAGAGATGTGAAAAGAAAGACTAATTGTCAAATGAGGGTAAAATTTTGTTAAATTGTTGAATGGTACAAAATAGAAAAGTTAAGACTGGATCCAAGGTCTATATATAATACAGTGAAAGCTTGAAAATATGAAAAAGGGGGCTGGAAAAATGGCTCAGTGATTAGGAGCATGCACTGCTCTTGCAAAGGACCAGAGGATGCTCTTAGCTTTTATATCTGCTGCCTGCAAAATGCCTGTTATCTAAACTCCAGGGAATCAGCTGCCTTTCACATTCATAGGCAACTGCAATTAATGCAAACACATATACAGATCAATACGCATACATACTAAAACTAAAATACATCTCTTAAAATATGTACAAAACATAAGAGAAAGGAAAATCTGGGACTTCAGGCATGTTCTGGGATAATTATTGTAAAATAAACATAAAGGAAAGCAGAAAAAATGAACTTCAACATAATTAAAATTTTGCAGCATAAAGAGGCATTCTCAAAAATTAAAGAGATACCACACAACATGAAGTAAAATGTATTCAAATCTGAAATGATAATGCGTATATTTAAATCATAGAAAGAATTTTTACAATTAAATAGTTGAAAACTAAATAAAATCTATCTGTATAAAGTGTTTAATTAGGAGTTTGCTTCAAAGTTATTAATGTATTGTGTGTTCAAAAAGATACAAGATGGTTTTAGTCACAAAGGAAACACAAACAAGGTACAAGAAGAATTGCTTTTCCAAATCTTAAAGATGATTAATAGGATAGTAGTTTTCAAAAATATAATGAATATTGGTGAGCGTTGCTGAAACTAGTACACATGTACTAGACTGATAATTTTTAAAAATGTTTGGCCATTTTTGAAGCCAGTTAATGGATTAATAATAGATAAAAATATTATCATATAACATAGGAATCTTGAGTCTGCCTATACTTCAAAAATTAAATGAAGATAAATGTTTGGAACTTGGTACATGCGGCTTTCAAAATTCTATAAATAATCAGTAACATAGAAACAATATAAATACACAGGGACTAATGGGATAGACGAAGTACATGTTATACTTACAATGGTACATTATCTGACCCCTTGAATGGGTAAAATATAGATAGGTGAAGCAAATCTATAGTCTCTTTGTGTGTTACATTTAGTAAAACAGCCCTAATCAACAGATTCAGTGAGCTTGAAAACACAGTAGCTGTTTTCAGAGTTGGAAGAAGTTGTAGTTGGGAGTATTTACTATAGAAGTGATTTAATTTGTCATACCTTGATAATATTCTGTATATATACATTCTCCTGAAATTTAATGTACATAACAGTAATATTTATATAGCCTCATATTCACTTATAATACCTATCATCTGTGTATCTATGTATGTATCTAGGTATCTATCTATCTATCTATCTATCTATCTATCTATCTATCTATCTATGTATCTATCTATCATCTATCAATCTATCATATATCTATATTATCTGTCTATCATTTATTTTTATATTATCTGTCTATCATTTATTTTTATCTATCTATCTATCTATCTATCTATCTATCTATCTATCACCTATCTATCACCTACTTACCTATCTATCTACCTACTTACCCATATATATTTTCTTCATTAAATTTTTTTCAATGTCTGCACAGGGAAAGGGAGTGGGCTATGAATTGAACTGAAGCTTGGGTCCACACTATCCTCCCCACAAGTTCCTTGAACAAGCTTCCTAACCCTTTCAAGTATTAATAAGTCATATCATGGACTTCATGCAACTCCCATGTGCTTATTTAAACAGAAAATCTCTCTCTCTCTCTCTCTCTCTCTCTCTCTCTCTCTCTCTCTCTCTCTCTATATATATATATATACATATATATATAAATTATGCATAAATACATTTTGAAAAAATAAGTATGATGTTACTGCATTTAGGATTTCATGTCAATGGATAACCCTCTTTTTCCCCACAATAATTATTAATGAAACCATCATGATAATGTGCACATGAGGATTTAACACATTGAAAATTATATCTAGAGACCTAGGATATTACTACTACTACTACTACTACTGCTACTGCTACTGCTACTGCTACTGCTACTGCTACTGCTACTGCTACTGCTACTGCTACTGCTACTGCTACTGGTACTGCTAATGCTAATGCTAATGACATTCTGCTGTACTCTATACAGGACCATACCATAATATTCATCATTCAGGCTCCTACCAGCAACTGGTAGGAACAACTGCAGAGATCCATAAGCAAGACCTCAGGGAATCCTGTGGAAGAGGCAATATAAGGACTCTAGGAGCCAGAGGACAAGGATACCACAAGAAAAATCATAGACAAAATCAACCTGGCCTCACAGGATCTGACAGAGCCTAAACCAACAACCAGGGATGCTGCATGGGTCTTACCCAGAGGATCTTGTTTATGTTGTATATAATGTACATTATGTTTGTGTAGCTTGGACTTGTGGGACTGCTAATAGTGGGGACAGGGGCTCACTCTTACTCTTCTGCCTGCTTTTGGGACCCTTTTCTTTCTACTAGTTTATTATAAGGAAACATGCCTAGTCTTAACATAGCTTGATATACTATCATTCAATGATATTTATGGGAGGAATGTCTTTTCTAAAGAGAAATGGAGGGGGAGTGGATGCAGGGAAGAGATAGGAGAGAGCAACCAGAAGTTGAGGAAGGAGGGGAAACTGACATCCAGATGTAATATCAGAGAGAATAAACAAACATATATACATATATATATACATATATATTTAGGTCTATCTCAACAGAAGCCTTTAACACCTCTCAGGTTTAATTATTATTTATGTAAATGTAGTAACATTTTCATGCCTCATATATGCACATATATATATATATATACATCCTAAACTTTGCTGAAAGTGTTCAGAACTGTATTTTATATATTTTATATATTTCTAATCAACCCATAACTCCATTTTTCTTGTTTATGTTTTATATTCAATTTAAGAGAGTCAAGGAAAAAACATAATGGATTTCTACTCTTGAAAACTTGAAATAAATCACATTATATTATTACATGAAGCGTGAAGAAACACTGTCAATGCACAATATTATAAGTATGTATTGTGTTACAAATACAAACCTTAATCAGATTGTATCAATAAATACATTATTTTGTATACTATTAAAATACATGTTTCCCATATATTATCAATTTACAATACCACGTATGATATATAGAACAATTTCGTGGTAGTTTCTGAGCTGTTGAAGTTGCTGTTGACAAGCTTTCATGCTAGAATCACACAGAAAATGAAATTTATCCAATCTGGCACTTAAGCACAGTAACACATGTTTAAACACTCCATCTCATAATAGAAAATATATATAGTAGCAATAAATATCTACGTTCCAAAGCCATAATGATATATTTTTGGCAAATCACAGGGGTCCAGGAGTGGGAAATTGGCCCTTAAGATCACACCTTATTTGGATACACATTGTTAGCCCCAAATCATTGCAGTCACCAATGCATAAATTCTCACAACTGAAGACTCATCAATGTCTTTCTTCTGTAAAGCTCTGTTGACATACGTAAGTATTTGAACAGACTTCTGTGCAGTAAACCTGTTTCATAGATTCAGTCTTTCCAAGACACTGGATTTCCATCCCTTTTTGTGCTTATTGAGTAATACTTTCCTGTGTGCAACCGTACATTCATTCTTGAATGTTTTCAAATGAATCTTGTTTTAAAAATTCCACGACTACCTTTCTCACTTCGTCTCTCACTATTGATTGTTTACTATCTGCTGTTCAGCTATGAAGACTCCAAAAGGACAGCAAATGAGTTATACCTGATCATGGTTATATGACATCAAATGTGTGTGTGTGTGTGTGTGTGTGTGTGTGTGTGTTTGTGCGCATGTGTGTGCATGCACATGCATATTTAGCACTTTCTTATAATAATAGTTACTTGGTTTTGTATCTATTTCTTTCAAACTGGAATATTAAAACCTACTAACATTGTACAGCTCCACGTATCTACTATAAATGTAGTTTATAAGTATAAAAATAAAGCTGTAAGAATGGCATTAAACAGACCTAAGTGACAGAATTTATCAGCATTTTGCACAGCTTAAATTATTTGCCTCTATTATAATTTTAGATAACTGCTATTATCATCTCTTACAAATTTAACTAAGAAAGTCGAGAGCAATTAAGTACCTTTCTACAATCACATGGCTAATAAGAGTGAGAGCTGGGATTTTAATAAAAATGTCTGTTTCCCCCATCTAGTCTTTTATTAGACCTTAATCACAGAAAAGGTTTTTCTTTCATTGAAGGTCTAAAATTAGAAAATTATGTAATACCAGATAGAAAGATGCATTTGCTACTAGGTGAAACTAATCATTCTGAAAAAGAGAGAGAATTCTGGGAAGCCAGCTGTATGGTTTTGTGGTTGTTCCTAAGTTCATAAGCAATCAAGGTTAGTTTTCTAATATTTTTTAAATCAATGTTTGAGGTACACAAAACCATATATCTTTACCCCCTGTTAAATGGAGTCAAGGTGTTTCAAAAGTTAGCCTGGAGCAGTGGAGAAAGTCGTAAGAGGCAGATGTGGGAAGATCTCCTGTATTAGTGCACAGATTTTGCTTGACCTTTGAAAATATCTCCGAATTTTAAAGGGTCTAGAATGAGCTGCTGTGTATTTCTATAGAAATCTTTTGGAGTGTGGAACAGCATAGGTAGTGGAAAGAAGAACATGGATTAGAATGTTCCATAATATATTAGGCAAGAGATTTTATAGCATGGGCCAGTGTAGTTACAGGGCAAACGCTGGAACGAAGCGGTAAGTATGGGCTTTCTTATTGACTTAGAATCCCTGAGTAAGTAGACAGCTTCAGTTAACTCCATGGATCTTAGACTGAGAAAGGAGAGAGTGTGGAAGTGTTATTAAGTGAAATGGAGAATATGTGAGTGGTATTTAGGGAGGCAGTAAGGATCTAAGAACAAATAGAAAGAAGGATGTCAATAGCATTGAGTGCTGAGTAGTTGCCTTCTGTAATGAAGGATGTAAAATGTTTCTCCCTGATGGTGAATTGGTGAAAGCTTATTCAATGCGTAATGAGGCAAGTGCAAGTGGGTATAATAAATGACAAGTGGGAATACAGAAATAGCAATGGAAATCACCTTTACAAGAACTCTGCCTCTGAGAAATATGATAAAACTGTACATAGGGAAGGACGTAGGTTTGGGGGATGTTCAAGTGTGATTTTGTCAAAATGGAAAATTTTTTTGAAATAACATTTTACTACATCATAATTACAATTCTTGTAATTGCGATGAATATGACTATGATATAAACTTTAATGTATGTAATATGCCCTTCATTTTTTCATACTATTTTATCTCAAGATGAGTCAGATCAGGAAGGGTTTGCAACGAACATGACTTTTCACCTTACTAAATTATAGTGGAAATATACTCTCTTGGCCCTCATCCAACAGGGTTAAAAGAGTGAAATGCAAAAGAAGTGTTAAAACATCGATTTTCCTCTTCCTCTAACTCTTTGTGTTTGAAGCTTTGGCACTGCTCAAATGTTTGCGATCAACTGATGTGAGGTTTGCTTTATTGTGTTGTGTTTTTTGAAAAAGAGTAGTGTAGGGAGCCGTATTGGATTTGGGCCTGGCCATTTTGTGACTGTATAGCTCAAAGTGGCTACGTGACTCTTGGCCACACATACTCCTCTAAGAGCCTCTCCCATGAATTTACGGCACAGGAAGATAACATTCACGGGATGCTTCAGCCTAAGCAAAAATCAGTTATCTCCTGAGTCAACTCCTGGTGTCTCCACTGCCTGACCTCATCGTCTACCTTCTGACCTCTTTGCCTCCAATATCACTGCCTATATCATCATCTCCCCTCCTCTGTGTTTCAGCAAAGTTCCTCCCCCTACCTGAAAGCCTAAAAAACATAACATTCCATTTCTGTCAAAACGGAAGACCCTGACAATAGAATCTTTTGGTCTCCTTCTTCTCTTGCCCCCCATAGGCCCTATGGTAGTTTTCCGCCCTTCTTCTGAACCCTGACTATTCTTTGGGGGTAGTGGGGCAGAGTAGTAAACTTTCATAAGGATATACTGCTGTCCTTTGGATGGCCCTCTTTCTTCCTGTCATTTTTGAGGTTTTCTCTATATAAAAAGAATATTTATGTTACATCACCTGAAGCTTCATATATAGCAAATTAGGTATTATAAAGGCTCCTCTGTTGAGAATTTTAAAGCTGGATACATGAATATATATCTATATCCACATCTATTTCTATATCTATCTATATCTAATCTATCTATCTATCTATCTATCTATCTATCTATCTATCTATCTATCTATCTATCATCTCCCTTCAGTGTTGAGGTCAGTGGCTAAAATAATATTATCTTCTTCCAGAGTAAAATAATTCTCAAGTTTTAGGAGGGTCTAGGATTACCTAGATTTCACCATTGATTTCTCAAATTCTTCCCTCCAAGTGATTAACATGTTTTTAAATGCCAGATAAATAGCATAGATAAAGACCATTTTCTGGAACTTGAACTTTTATTTGAATTATTTTTGAAAACATGACATAATGTTTTGTAGCACCAAGTTCCTTACATAGAAATTCCTGCTTGAACAAGAAATCAAAGTTTAATTTATGTGTACTATCATTTGTCAACATTGTGATACATGGTTAAGTAACATATCACGATTCTTACATAATACACAAAGCAATGGAAGTTAGAGCAACATTTGATTCATTTAATATGACTTTTATATAAAATAGTTCATGATTTCATATCTTTTTCACATCTGTAATTTAATATTTCAACGAAAATCTATAATGCTATATACACTAAGAAAAATGTATAAATCATTAAGGGAATCAAACACTGTATCCTGTATTATTGACATTAAATTAAGACATTAGCAACATCGAGACGATAACCTCTGTGTTGACAGTAGGCATGGTTCATTTCCCATGTCGGAATTTGGAGAGCTTGTATTTAGGCTCTGCCTGTGTAGATTCTCCTTGGAAGGCCAGAAATGACATTTTTACCAGTGTGAGATTATGGCAGTCACGTGATACTGTACTGAAATTGCTTGTTCACCCTCACTTACGTACAGCTTCCCATATTTAAAGACAAATGCCATTTCTACGGAGATGTGTCATTTATATTCTTGTCTGGGACGTTTTCTCAGCAGGGATTATTATTCTCTGCAGTGGACTGCTTCCAGCTCTCAGTGTGTTAGCCTCCTCTGTATCTGTTTCAATGACTCATTTTTAATTAAAGACATTATGTTTTAGTGCAGTCTTCAGTTTGCAGCTAACAGTGAAGAAAGTGCAGAGAGTGTCTGTACAGCTTCTTTTTAGAAACACATAACTTCTCAGGTATCACATCCCTAAGTGCTGTGCTTATTATTCTGTAGGAGCCTACATTGGCTCATAATAAGTCTCTGAATGCCAAGTCATCTGAGGTTGGACAAACATAAACTGCTTTATAAACAGAAAAGAAAATGTCTACCATAACGAACAGAAAACATCATATCTAATATAATACCAGCTTATGGAGTATTTTTATTTTCATTGCCCTAAAATTCTTATGCAATATCTACTCATCTCTTCCTTCGAATTCTTAAAATCCAGAATGATTTGTGTCTAGTGGTTCCCCCGCTCCCTGAAGGCCATAAATTGGATGGTATACTATGTTGATTATCTGACTGGTTTCTTGCTCTCAGAGATGTGCTTTGATTTTTTTTTCACGGTCAGTCATTAATTTCTTAGTAGATGAATCAGAAAGACTCTACCTGGGGTACTCAGGAACAGCATTATGCTCTGCTAAGCCTTGTAAAATTCTCTTAAATACTCTTAGACAATGTTAGTTTTCAGTTAGTTTTCTCTTTAACTTTTTATATAAATATCTTACAATGTAGATGGGAATAAATGCAGAGAGACGAAGAACATGTGCAGTTTGGAGAGGAAAAAAAAGGGGAAATCGGGAAGAATTGAGGGAAGGGAAACTATAATCAGAACACACTATACTGAAAATCTATTTGCAATAAAATAAATAAATATCTTACGAAGTTTATCTTTTCTCTTTTTTTTTTTTACTGTGAATGAACTGACTTTTTCTAAAGAAAAGAATAATTTATTGGTTATTTTATTGACTTACATTTCTTTTTTCATTGGATATGTTTTAAATTACATTTCAATTGTTATTCCCTTTCCCGTTCCCCCCCCCCACATAAGCCCCCTATCCCATCCCTCTCCTCTTCTTCTATAAGGGTGTTAATTTACATTTCAAATGTTATCCTTGGGGTTGGGGATTTAACTCAGTGGGAGAGCTTGCCTAGCAAGAGCAAGGGCCTGGGTTCAGTCCTCAGCTCAGGGGTAGGAGTGGGTTGGGGATGGGAAGACAAAATAACAAATGTTATCCTCCTTCCCAGTTTCCCCCTCCACAAGTCACCTATCCTCTCCCCTCTTCCCTTGCCTCTTTGAGGGTGCTCCCCCCACTACCTACCCACTCTTGCCTCAGTGCCCTAACATTTAGCCTGACCCTGGGTCATTTAGCCTCCACAGGATCAAGGGCGTCCCCTCCCAGTGACACCAAATAAGTCAATCCTCTGCTACAAATCTAGCTGGAGCCATGGCTCTCCCTATGTGTACTCTGGTTGCTGGTTTAGTCCCTGGGAGCTTGGGGGTGGGGTCTGGTTGGTTGATGTTGTTCTTCCTATGGGGTTGCAAACTCCTTCAGCCCCTATAGTCCTTGCCTTAACTTCCTCATTGGGTCCTCATGTTCAGTCTGATGTTTGACTATGTAGATCCGCATCTGCATTGGTCAGCCTCTAGCAGAATCTCTCAGGGGACAGGTATACTAGGTTTGTGTTAGTAAGCACTTCTTGACATCAAAGCAAAGAGTATCCTTTTTGTGACTGTAGAGACCTTACCCTTCTTTGGAACAATCAGGAGAAAGGAATTGTCAGCCAATATTATTTCTTCATTGGCAATTGGTTTTTTTCTTTTTCTTTTTTTTTCAGAGCTGGGGACCGAACCCAGGGCCTTGCGCTTGCTAGGCAAGCGCTCTACCACTGAGCTAAATCCCCAACCCCGGCAATTGATTTTTACAGCAACCCAACTGTTTCGGACATTTTATAAACTGACAGGTAACACTTGAGCTTCAAAAACCATCTCAGCTATAGCCATGCTTTTAGCCCTAGGACTCTACTTATGGCCCTACTGTTCCAGGTAACCCGCACCAACATTTGGGGCAAGACAATTCACAGTGAGCTCTAGATGACCGTAAAGCTTTATCACTCACTATGGAGAGTGTGGAACCCTCTTAGTAACATAAGATGTGTCTGACAGATAAACAATGATATTCCTGGTTTAGTATAAATACTACCGTCTCTGGTGCTTCACCCACACGATACCTCCTCCCGTAAAGGTCATATAATGTAGCTGTTACATTCTATTTGGAAGTCAGCCAGAAAGCACTCTTCTACACCATCTCCTAGTGTTTGAACATCTGGTTGAACAAAAGACTTCCGTGGAGTGCTACTTTCTTTGCCAAATTGTGATTTTTTTTTTATCATAAGTGGAGGAGGTCATATGGTAATAACAACAAGAAGAGGTATAGTAGCAGAGGTTAACTGTGGTGTCAAAAGGGCTGCTGAAGAGGTGCTGAGGCCGGATAAAAGCAGCAAGGAGCAAATGCAACAGAGAGGCGAGAGACAGTGGAAGTGCAGAAAAGGTGAGAGAAGTCAGAGAGCCCAAACCACACGGACTGTGGAAGGCAGGAGGGAAAACATTGCAGGCTCCTGCCTAAGCAGCGCCAGAACTTAAATAAAGGACGAGGGCTCAACTATCCGAAGCTTTGAAGCTGCACTGTAAGCTGGCAGGAAAGCTGCTGACTGCTGCAGATGATAGCTGCTTCTTAGAGCCAAATGCTGAAGTGCTGGCACTCAGAAACCAGGACTGGAAACCCTAATGTTAGTACCCAGCACATAAGGCACAGAACTGTAAGTCCCTACTTCTTAAGGCTTAGAACTCTAATCTTCTGTCCGAATAATCAGCTTGGACTTTCATTTTTTTTGGTAACGAAGGATCAATGACTACCAATGCTAGAAAAAATATTCTTTAGCTATTTCTGATTCATACCAAAGATAGAGCATCAGGACTCCAGGTAGGTCCTTAGTAATGCTGGGGGCTCATTTCATTATAGCACAAACCACACTCGTCTTCTGGTTATTATTATTATTATTATTATTATTATTATTATTAAATCTCTACCTATTTAACTATTGAAGAATATCTTAGTTGTCCTCAACTTTTAGCAATACTAATAAAAACTGCTATATGTAGTCATTTGCCATGCTTTCTGCACACATAAGGTTATAACTCATTTGACTAAATACTAGGGAACAAGATTGCTGGCTATTTTTGGCAATGTGTGTATAATTTTATGGAAGTCACGATGGCATCCTAGAAAGTGGCTGCACCATTTTATGTTCCCAACAGCATGGCAGAGATTTCCTATGGCTCCACGTGCTCACCAGCAGATGTGGAGTAAGATTGGCAACTCTCTTGGGGGTTCTATTACCAGAAAAGTCACTGGTGATGATCGAGATTGTGGCTTAGGGGGGAATAAACTCAGAATTTACAGTGGGAAAGGTTAACGATGAGTATCCATTGTCTTCTGAAGATTAACTGCAGCAGCAGGGGCAATAATTTGCTTCACTAGTCTTCTTATACTGGTTTGCCTTTTGATAATAAATACCCACAGAAATCCTGAAGGAGCAGGTTCTTGAACATACATGACAAAGTGGCTTTGAGCACAAAGAAGGGAGAACTCTAGCCAATAAAGAACTGGCCAGCCTGGATCTTCTATCACAAGTTTTCCTTCAATTATAGACACTCTACTACTTTATTTATTCACATTCATAAATCAAGAACAGCATGGGGGCTTTGCTTTATTTTCTGTTATTCTCTTGACAAAGGAATGGGAGTACCATTTTATATTTTCTAGAGATTTTGATATTCTCATTTATAAGGTATTCATGTTACATTCATTCCTCCCTTTTTAAAGATTACATTTTGTTTTCTGTTTCTTCTTGAAGTTGATACAGTCATTTAATTATATATCCAAATAATGGAATTTTATCACTATGTTTTCTGAAAGTATTTACAGCTATATTTTGGCATTCTTGTATTCTCTTCAATGATTTATATTTTTGAACAAGAAAGAAGTTTCATTTATTACACACTGGTAGCTTATGTTTTCTGGTTAAGTATGGTATGGCTTGGACACTCTTTAAGAAATCCTACATATTTCAAATTCATGAAGAAATGTCGTGAGGAGCTACTGATGGAGTGGTCCATTTTCCTGTAATCCAGTACTGAGCATTCCATGTATTGAACATCTGGAATTTATATTCTGAGAAGATTATGAAGTAGGATTAACTTTTAAATTCCTTGGTCCACCACCATCATTAAAAAGCTCATTTTCCCCTCCCCACATTACTTTTTCAATGTAAATGCAAATCAATGCACTTTTATTTTCTATGTGGTTTTGTATCTACTTTTCCCCCTAAATTCCTTTTTATTTTTTGTTCTATTGCATTTGCAGTTAAAATGATCATCAAAAATTTTTCATTACTATACAGAGATTACAATGAGATCTCCTGAGTATAAAACTCTGCATAAAATAGATGATAGAAACCTAGATAAATGTAGATGATCAGTCATTTAATTAGTTCACACTGTTATTGTTGATAAAATGAAAGATGCAAATTATCCCTACTTAAGACAACATATGGTGATTAAATCTCCCTAAGCTTAGGGCATGAATTGATTTGTTCCCCTGATGGACACAGTCCTGTGGTGATCATGATCAATATAGTTCATCCAAATAAAAATTTTAATTAAATGTCCCTGGCATAGTTTATTTTAGTCACTTACATTCAGTCACACCAGTTTCCAAAGTATTAACTAAGCATGATCAATATTTAATCTTTCAAATATACAAACATTTAATAATTTATCTTATAGCTTCTGCTAATGTTGTGTAGCATTATATATGGTTTTATTGTTTTAGAGAAAGGAAGGACAGTTAAGAAAAGAAAGAATCTTTTAACCTTCACTACATTCTGCTAATGACGAATATGGTGATTACAAAGGTACAAAGGTATACCTCATATTTATCAAACCCAAATTCAAAACTTACATTTTTGTTTTTAAATCATAATGCAGACATACATCCTTCAATTCAAAAGAAGGAATGAAAAATTATCAAACGTAAACTGAATTTATAGATAATACAGGACATTGTTGAAGCTTGTTGGAAAAGAGAGCTAGGAAAAGTTAACACAAGCCTAATATCTCTCTCTCTCTCTCTCTCTCTCTCTCTCTCTCTATATATATATATATATATATATATATATATATATATGCCATTCTCAAAGGGATAGAAATTCAAATCTTTGTTGGAAAGAAGTCTGTGAGTGAGCCTCAGGAACAGAGGCCACATCACAGAATAATGTACTCGTCATCAAAAGGAAGCTAAAACCATGATATCAGTGCAAAAATGTTCTATTTATTGAATATAGACCATTTGGATAGAAAAAAATAACCTGAAATATTTTGCTGTACATAATTTGAACCAATTATAAGAGTGAAAATAAAATGCACTCTACCTAAGACAGTGAAGGAAAAAAAAAAGAGACAAGAGCAGTGATAGTCATTTCCAATTCAACTCAAAACAGCTCTGTTGAGAAATATACTACTAATATTGATGAGTTATTATAACAGTCCCAGACTTCTCCTATAATATAAGAGAGATGGAAAAATTACTAGCTTACAAAAACCTTTATATGCAATATTTAAAAATAATAAACTGAATATTTATAAAGTGATATATTCTCATTGTTAAAAATTACAACCAGAGCAAATGAGATAATAACAAAACTGAAAGCTCAACAAGAAGGCCAATTATGTAGCATAAAATCTTAGATATTGAGGAATAAGTTTGGTGGCTAGGTTACAAAATTGAATTGAACCACCTTTGGATTATTATGAGAAGAAAATTATGGAAATAAAAACAATACTCCAAAATATATATAGTTTATAGTCCATACTAAAGTACTTGCAGTTGGAAAAACAAGAAAAATTAAGATGAGAAATGCAAAGTACTTTTAAATGGTTAAGTGAGGTTTCATTGGCCTCCGAATCCTAATTCCCTGGTGTAAGTGGAAATAGACTTGAACAATACACAGCTGCTTCTTTCTCCAGCCAGTCTGAACTTATTTTTGGCAACTTTCTTTCTGGAATTGCACACATGTGGAAATTCTTTCAACTCCATAAACATGTGATTTAGAGAGCCCCTGTCTGGATTCTAATACAGGCAGGCTTTGCTTGTTGTGACTTCAGCTTGTTTTCTTAAACACTTTTTAGGTGGCTACCGTTTCTTTTTCTTCAAGCCATCTTAGATCACGCATGTTGAACATTCCAATGTTTGATATTTTGTATATTATTATACTAATATTATTTTAACATCAATAACATTCACTTCAAGACAAATGTGACTAGTCATTGTCACTATCTCTGCACATGTCTCAAACAGGGATAAAGCAAACAAGAAGTTTCAAGTTTCAAGAAATGTTCAAACACCTTGTGATTAGAAGAACATATATGATTGGTGTAGATAAGGCACAGCAGTTGCAGAGGACCTCGGTAACCACAAGAGGTTACTAATGGCGCTAAAAACCACTCATAACTCTAGTTCCAGGGAATTTCATGCTTCTG
This sequence comes from Rattus rattus, assembly GCF_011064425.1. Classification (NCBI taxonomy): domain Eukaryota; kingdom Metazoa; phylum Chordata; class Mammalia; order Rodentia; family Muridae; genus Rattus; species Rattus rattus. The sequence continues at coordinate 224,700,224 of NC_046154.1, read as the reverse complement.
CCCTCCTTTAGATCTGCACTCATGGGGCACACACACACACACACACACACAACACACACACACACACACTCACACACACACACACACACACACTCACTCACACGCACACAAAGAGCAAAATAGGAAGGTAAAAGAGAAACAGAGAGAAACACACACACCACACACACACACACACACACACACACATACACAAAGGGATAAACAGAGGGAGGAGGGAGAAAGACAGGCAGAGAGAATACACACACAAACACACACACATAAAATAAAATGATATGACTAAATATCAAACTTAAAATTCACAATAGTCAAATCATGTAATTGACATTTTACAATTACCTTCAAAGATGCATCATCAGGAACCCATAATTTTGTAATAGCCTGGCATGACCATGTAAATAAAAATAAAATTTTAAAATTACAAAAGCTTTGATAAACATCTGCCTTAATTTTAGGTTAAAATGAGCTAAACGGTATCCACAGATTTGGAAATGTGTTGCTCCACAAACTAGAAGATCAAACTTGCTTTTTCCTTCTGATAATATAATGAAAATATACTTGTTATTTTTCACCTTAGTCTTCCCTTTGTCTTTAAATCTGAAAACAAGAGGTGGTTCGATGTAGGGAATGAGGAAAGAGTCTAAGCTTCTAAAAAGTGTTACTACTGTGGTCCTTTAATGAACTCATTGTGCCTTTCCTCTATCTTAACTGAAGATGGTGGGCTATGAGAAAAGGACTCCTGCAGCCTAGTTCTTGGCAAAATCCACACATTGAGACTCTAGATACTCATCTCTAAAAATGAAAGGCTAAAAGTGTTGCTTAACACCTTCAAGCATAAATTCACACTAAATAAACACACATAAATTTAGCACTCCTAACAAATATTAACATATAAGTTGTTTAGATTTGATGTATTTGAAAAATTTTTTATCGTCTGGTTTCTTTACGAAATTCATAGAAAGATGAATCGATAGAATAAAATGAAAGCAATAATACTGCAATAATTCCATTTGAGAAACAGGCTTGCTCTTTGAGGGAGTAGTCAAAACCTAAAGTGTAAGAACTGAGTTTTGAGGGCAGTCGCCTCACGGGAGTTTAATGAAAAAGGGAGAGCAGACACCGTTTAACCACAGGTACAGTATGAAGGAATTCTGTATTTTTCTGCCAAGCTGCTTACCAATTAGTTTCTATACTTAATGTGTTGAGGTGGCAGGGAGAACTCAGAAGCACCAGATACATTTCCATCTCATGCTCAATTCAAATTCTGTACAGCGTCTGTTTCAAAACATTCTACTGTCTTAAAATCCTCTTTGGGAATATGACCTCAGGGAGGTTCTAGTCATTACAGGTTTGAATCATTGACTTCAGTATGGTTCTTCTCCTGTCTTTTCAAGTTTCCTAACGCTCATGAACCTGTGCTTAAGGCTGCATAGTTTTCATGCCTCACATCAAAACTTTTCAGCAAACATGATGAGTTAGAATATGAACATAAAATTACCATGTAGACACCCTGTCAGGTCTCATAGCTACCACCTGGCTCCTTGCCATTAGTTTTCCCTTCTGCATCATGGTTCTACCCTACAGACAGTCATTCTAGTTTATTCTTGTCTTTTTAATAGTGTCTGCTTAATGCTACACGTAAATCAAACCTTTTCAAAATCACCTGACCATATTTCTTTGATGAATCCTTGCTTCACTAAGGAAGAAATAAAAAAAATCTAAAGATACTATTGAAGAACTAAGTCTTCATAGCGACAGTGTGCTCATCCACTAGGACTTCGCCTCTCTCGCTCCTTCTAGGCTGTTTAACACAGGCTTTCCTGTAGCTCTGATTGTTCCTGAGGACCAATTTCTCAAAATTTTTTCTCATTTGCCTACCCAGCTATTGTCTTTTTTCAGACCTTTACATTAAATTTTTGTTATTAAGTCATTCTTGACTATGTTACATTCATGTTCTCCCTACCATTCATTACATTCCATATTTTACTGCTCTCACCCTCTCCTCTGTATTCCCTTTACCCCCTCCATCCCTTCCCTTGCTTAAATTACTCATTCTCTTCTTGTCTCTGACTCTCTTTCTTTTTCCTTCCTTCTTTCTCTCTACTCTCTCTTTTCATCCATACTTCCCATCCAACTGATTGATTAATTTCAATAATCAAGTGAATGTACCTTGTCAACTGTAACATATACCTGGAAAGGGTTTTGATTGTAGTGATTGTTATATTCTCTGTCTAGACATAGTTATGACTATAAGCAGACAATACATAAATCTTCTGTCGAGGAAGGAATTGGTCATTTCATTTTCTATTTTACTACTTCCCATGCAGTACCACAAGAAAACAGATAATAATTATGTTTGCTTCTTATTATTACTTATTCTGAGTGACATTCAAACTACAATATTCTGAATCAGATTTGTCATCCACTGTGCTGAAGTCTTCAGTCACTAGTTTTGAGAAATTAGGTACAGGGATTGTTTATTGTCATCTTATATTAAATGTATGGTTAGAATATATATCTTTAAGTTCACCTCTTTATAGTCTTGGAATATTAGTACATTTCAGTTATTTGGGCACTATTTTATTCATTTACAAAATAAAAGTTTACTGAATTTAGTTATGTCATGCTATATAGGTCAGTATCCTTTATCAAAAATGGAATCCGTTTGTTTGGGTTGGTCTTAGAGTCTATATACTCTCAGCAAATTATCTTTGGGTGGAAATGATGAAATTCCATAAACTTTTAGTTTGCAATATAGTTGATTAGATACTGATTTTCCTTCAATAGTGATAGTATTTTTCCAGGAAAATATTTTATTATGAAGGGGAATTATAAGATATTACTTATTATCAAGGCACTTTTTGTAGATGCAGTAATTTGTCAAAAAGTTAAGTCAGAGTTAGCATTGTTCCTATGGTGCATCCTTCTTATGTGCTCTAAAAAATTGTTGAAAAGTTATTGAAAAATGTAATTTCTGAGTGTCCAACACCATTTCCTAGGTCTCCTGCAGGCTTTGAAAAACATTTAGCTGTATACTTTCAAAGGAAAATTCTAAAATTTTCTGTTTCCTTTAAAATATTTATAAATTGACTTAAATAAAAGTAATATATATCATAGATAAATAATCTAGTATCAGAGCTCATTGCATAAATTTTTAGGATAAAAAATCAAAATAAGTATTTAGAAAAAATATTTTTAATGTCCTAAAATACTTGAACAATGCAACTAGAAAACTTTACGATTACAATTCTATGTTGTTGGAATAGATACTTTTTAAACTCATAATAATGTGGGATTCGATATGTAAAAAAAAATCTATTTAAACTACTTAGGGAAATCAAACTTAGTAGGCCTTTCAGTACTATTTAGAAGCACGGCTAAATGGTATTGATTTTGGTAAAATAGAAAGGCTTATGGATCACACATTGAAACAACATAAAGAAGTAAAACAAAATTCCAGTAGGAATCACAGAGTGCTAGAATATGTATTTTACATTGGCCTTTTTGAATATGACTTTCTTCCCCTGTTAGAGACTAGAAAACCATGGGATTTAATGATGAATATGTTCTGTCATCAGGAGAAGTTGGATCAAAATACTTAGTTTGTCTGAATAACTTGATAATTTTATGAAATAAAGTTATCCAATAGAAAGATAATTGAAAAACATTAAGTAGACTAACTCAGGGTAGCAGATTCTGTTTCCTATCCACATATTTTTGGGTTGCATCTTTTAGAACATCCTGACCCACTTCATCTTGTCTGAGGGCTCTCTCTGGTGGCTAAATCTTGCTCTATAAGTAAGAAAGAGAGAATATAAATGTCCACTGAGAGCTACCTTCTGCTAATGGCTGGAGAGGTTGGTGTATTAATATTCTTGATTCATCACCCCTTGGCTAGATAGGTGCCTGCTATGCACATGTTTTACACAGATTCTCTGGATTCCCCAGGATGACGTTCCAGTTACAATGTAGCATTGTAGGGTTTAACAAGGCAATCTTAGTTGACTACATTACTCCTTAGCCTCATATTCCCCTTTGCTGAAGATATGGCCTGAAATTAATATGAAATAGACTAAGCTGACTTCTACAGGCTCTGCTCCCAGAATGTAAATAACACCCATAGATTTAATTGCAAAGTTGTATTAACTTGGAACCAGAGTGTTTTCATATCCTATATGAATATTCTGTGTAAGTATCTTGGTTCCTTCTCTTCTCATACTTCTCTGGCAAAGTACATAGGACAAATAATACAATTTACTTAGTGTAATAAGAAAGTTGAACAATTTACCACTCTGCATAAAATTTGCTCATTAATTTTTCATTGCTCTATATTTAGAGCCAAATAATGATAAGAAAATTATGTATAGCTTTAGGATTGGTGGTGGTCAGCCTACACAATCCCTGCACTCTTGACAAAATTCTCACAAACAGTTATGAGAGAATTCTTTTCATTAGTGCTTAATTTAGAGTAACAAGCTGTCCATCATGATATGTATTAAATTATTTTCCTCTGTGATGTAACATTCAGTGTCAAAATCATAAAAATTTTTTATGTAAAAATCAGAATTATTGGTGGACATATCAAAATAGAAAATTACCAAGTGTACCATTGCACATTTTTCAAATGTAGATCTGGGGTTGTACTTCTCAATTATTCACTCTTTACAATAGATTCAACCCCATTATGTCTATCCTTCTGGGATAAACATGCATTGCTGTGAACTCACGTATGGGCTGAAGCCAGGAGGGCTGTGTTCTATGTGTGGGTTGTGCCACCTCTAGTCTATACAACATCTCAAAATCTCCAAGAATATGTTTACAGCTGCAAAATGAACATGTGATTAGAGTTGGTGTTCATTTCCCCTAATAAAAACTTACTACAACTATTGATTTCAATTGCTGGAACTGTCTTATTCTAGATTCTAGATTCTGGATTAATTTCAAATGTGCGTGGGAATTTAAGACAGGATGAGGCTGGAATTGTATGCAGTAAAATGAACAGGACCCTGCTGACTTTGTTTTACCACTTCTGTTAATATAACACTCCCTCTGTTCTTCTCTTCATAAGCCTTTATATTGTGCCTTCATGTTATGCTTGCACATATACTGTCATCATTTACCATAATCATTTCTGCTTTTGGCCATATACAGTAAAGACTGGATCATTATTACATGGTGGGAACATTTCTTATCCCAATATTAATATTTTTGGTAGAAATTGTACCTAATATAACTTATTGTACAGCATGCATATAAATGAATATATAGTCACATTATCTCAGTGTGGTGATCTTCATAATCCTATATTAATATGTGTATAAATACTTAAAAATTAAATTCTTTCTTCTTGTATTAGGTTACAGTAGCCATTGATATTATATTTAAATATGTATGAGTTGATATAGTATTTATGAATTAAAATTTTAAAGTGAAATTAGAATTAACATAGTATTGTGTGTTTAATAAACAATATAATTGGAAGGCTTGAGTTCATTAACATAGACAGTCCATGAGTTTGCTTTTAGCTAAGAAAACATTTTTCATGTATAATAATGTGTTTAAAGTTTTTTAAAAACTGTTTCAACTAAAAAAGTTTACATTCAAGTTTAGAAATTGCATTTAATTATAATAACTAAATTTTATGATATGTTATACTTACTAGTTTTCTAATTTTAAGCCAGAGACCTGTTTTTGTTTTTGTTTGTTTGTTTGTTTTTATGTTGCAGTACAATCCTCTTTCTCATTGGCCAAGTCCACATAAAAATGTGTGTAAAATATTAGCTGTAAAGTTGGTATTATTTTTAAAAACAGACTACAAGATAGTGGAAAAATTAGAGAATAAACAAGCAGTATCTAGAAAATCAAGACAGCAAGTATTAGGAGAAAAGCTGCGGAACAAACATATGTACAATAACATTTTGGAGAAGAATATCTATTTTGGAAGGCTAAAGTGGTAAGATTATTAAGAGCCAGGGGTGACTCAGTTTGATCCAGTTTTTTGTGGATCAAAACAATTTTATTTATTTATTTTATTTTATTTTTTATTTATTTTCATTAGATATATTTCTTTACTTACATTTCAAATGTTATTCCCTTTCCCAATTTCCTGTCCATAAGCCCCATCGCCTCCCCCTCCCACATGCTGGTATTTCCCACATCCATCCCCCTTACTGACACCCATATTCCCCTGCACTGGGGATCCAACTTTGGCAGGACCAAGGGTTTCCCCTTCCACTGGTGCTCCAACAAGGCTATTCTTTGCTACATATGTAATTGGAGCCGAGGGTCAATACATGTATAGTCTTTTAGTAGTGGTTTAGTTCCTGGAAGCTCTGTTTGGTTGGCATTGTTATTCTTATGGGGTTGCAAGATCCTTCAACTCTTTCAATACTTCCTCTAATTTCCCCCAAGAGGAAGTAGTTCTTAGTTCAGTGGTTTGCTGTTAGCATTGACCTCCATATTGGACATGCTCTAGATGTGTGTCTCAGGAGAGATCTATATCCAGTCCCTTTCAACCTGCATTTTTAAGCATCATCAATCTTATCTAGTTTTTGTGGCTGTATAAATATGGACCATATGTGGAGCAGGCTCTGAATGGCCATTTCTCCAGTCTCTGCTCTAAACTTTACTTCCATATCTCTCCCTATGGATTTTTATTTCCCCTTTTAAGAAGGAGTAGGGGCATCCACAAATTTAGTCATCCTTCTTTTGAGCTTCCTGTGGTCTGTGGATTACATCTTGGGAAATTCGAGCTTTTGGATTAATAACCACTTATCAATAAGTGCATACAAACAGTGTTTTTCTGTGATTGGGTTACCTCATTCAGGATGATATTTTCTAGTTCATTCCGTTTGCCTATGAATTTCATGAAGTCATTGTTTTTGATTGCTGAGTAGTACTCCATTGTATAGAACCACATTTTTTAAATCCATTTCTCTGTTGAAGGGCATCTGGGTTCTTTCCAGCTTCTGGCTACTATAAATAAAGCTGCTATGAACATAGTGGAGCATGTGTCTTTTTTTGTGTGTTGGAGTATCCTTTGGGTGTATGCTCAGGTGAGGTATAGCTGGGTCCTCAGGTAGCAGAATGTCCACTTTTCTGAGAAACCTCCAGACTGATTTTCAGAGTGGTTGTACCAGTTTGCCATCCAACCAACAATGGAGGAGTGTTCCTCTTACTTGCTAGCATCTGCTGTCAATTGAATTTTTTATATTAGCCATTCTCATTAGTGTGAGGTGGGATCTCAGGGTTGTTTTTATTTGCATTTCCCTGATGACTAAGGATATTGAACATTTCTTTAGGTGGTTTTTGGTCATTTGATATTTCTCAGCTGAGAATGTTTTGTTTTTCTGTATCCCATTTTTAATAGGGTTATTTGATTCTCACGAGTCTAACTTCTTGAGTTCTTTGTATATTTCGGATATTAGTCCTCTATCAGACATAGGATTGGTAAAGATCTTTTCCCAAACTGTTGGTTGCTGTTTTGTCCTAATGAAAGTGTCTTTTGCCTTACAGGAGCTTTGCAGTTTTATGAGGTCCTATTTGTCGATTCTTGATCTTAGAGCATAAGCCATTGGTGTTTTGTTCAGGAAATTTTCCCCAGTACCCATGTGTTCAAGACTCTTCCCCACTATTTCTTCTATTAGTTTGAGTGTATCTGGTTTGATGTGCAGGTCCTTGATTCACTTGGACTTGAGTTTTCTACATGGTGATAAGAATGGATTTGCATTCTTCTACATGCTGACCTCCAGTTGAACCAGGACTATTTGTTGATAATACTCTCTTTATTCCATTGGATGGTTTTTAGCTCTTTTGTCAAAGATCAACTAACCATAGGTGTGTGGGTTCATTTCTGGGTCTTCTAATTTGTTCCACTGATCTATTACCCGTCTTTTACAGATACCATACAGTTTTTATTAGTATTGCTCTGTAATACTGCTTGAAGTCAGGGATGATGAGTCCCTCAGAAGTTCATTTATTGTTAGTTTTTGCTATCCTGGGTTTTTTGTTATTCCAAATGAATTTGCAAATTGCTCTTTCTATCTCTATTAATAATTGGTAGGAATTTTGATTCAGACTGCATTGAATCGTAGATTGCTTTTGGCAAAATGGCCGTTTTTACTATATTAAACCTACCAATCCATGAGCATGGAAGATCTTTCCATCTTCTAAGATCATCCTCAATTTCTTTCTTCAGAGACTTGAAGTTCTTGTCATACAGATCTTTCACTTGCTTGGTTAAAGTCACACTAAGATATTTTATATTATTTAGGACTATTGTGAAGGGTGTCATTTACCTAATTTGTTTCTCAGCCTGTTTATCCTTTGAGTAGAGGAAGGCTACTGATTTGTTTGAGTTAATTTTATACCCCGACACTTTGCTGAAGTTGTTTATCAGGTTAAGTAGTTCTCTGGTGGCACTTTCGGGGTCACAATATACTGTCATATCATCTGCAAATAGTAATATTTTGATTTCTTTCCATCCAGTTTGTATCCCTTTGAACTCTTTTCATTGTATGATTTCTCTGGTTAGGACTTCGAGTACTATATTGAATAAGTAGGGAGAAAGTGGGTAGCCATGTCTAGTCCCTGAATTTAGTGGGATTGCTTCAAGTTTCTCTCCATTTAGATTGATGCTAACTACTGGTTTGCTATATATTTCTTTTACTATGTTTAGATATGGGCCTTGAATTCCTGATCTTTCCAGGACTTTTAACATGAAGGGGTATTGATTTTGTCAAGTGCTTTCTCAGCATCTAATGAAATGATCATGTGGTTCTTACTTTTGAGTTTTTTATATAGTGGATTACATTGATGGATTTCCATATGTTAAGCTATCCCTGCATGCCTGGGATGAAGCCTACTTTATCATGATGGATGATCGTTTGATTATGTTCTTGGTTTCAGTTTGCAAGAATTTTATTGAGTATTTTTGTGTCAATATTCATAAGGGAAATTGGTCTGAAGTTCTCTTTCTTTGTTGGGTCTTTGTGTGGTTTTGGTATAAATGTAATTGTGGCTTCATAGAAGGAATTTGGTAGTGCTTCAACTTTTTCTATTTTGTGGAATAGTTTGGACATTATTGGTATGAGATCTTCTATGAAGGTCTGATAGAAGTCTGTACTAAACTCATATGGTCCTGGGTTCTTTTTCGTTGGGAGACTTTTAAAACTGCTTCTATTTCTTTAGTAGCTATGGGGTTGTTTAGATGGTTTATTTGTTCCTGATTTAACATTGGTTCCTGGTCTCTGGCTAGAAATTTGTCCATTTCCTCCAGATTTTCCAGTTTTCTCGAATATAGGCTTTTGTAGTAGGATCTGATGATTTTTAAAATTTTTCAGATTCTGTTGTTATATCTCCCTTTCATTTCTGATTTTGTTAATTTGCATACACTCTGGTTGGCCTGCTTAAGGGTTTATCTATCTTGTTGATTTTCTCAAAGAACCAGCTCCTGGTTTTGTTGATTCTTTGTATAGTCCTTTTTGTTTTTACTTGAATGATTTCAGCCCTGATTTTGATTATTTCCTTCCTTCTACTCCTCTTGAGTTTATTTATTTCTTTTTGTTTTAGAGCATTTAGTTGTGCTGTCAAGCTATTGACATATGCTCTCCCTTGTTTCTTTTTGCAGGCACTCAGAGCTATGAGATTTCCTCTTAGCACAGCTTTCATTGTGTCCCATAAGTTTGAGTATTTTGCATCTTCATTTTCATTAAATTCCAAGAAGTTTTTAATTTCTTTCTTTATTTCTTCTTTGACCAAGTTGTCATTCAGTAGAGCATTTGTTCAACTTCCATGTATATGTGGGCTTTCTGTCCTTATTGCTGTTTTTGAAGACCAGTCTTAGTGCGTGGTGATCTGATAGGATACATGGGATTATTTCTATCTTCTTGTATCTGTTGAGGCATGTTTTGTGACCCATTATATGGTCAATTTTGGAGAAGGTACCATGAAGTGGTGAGAAGAAGGTATATCCTTTTGTTTTAGGATGGAATGTTCTATAAATATCTGTTAAACCCATTTGGTTCATAACTTCTGTTAGTTTATCTATGTCTCTGTTTAATTTCTGTTTCAATGATCTGTCCACTGATGAGCGTAGGGTGTTTAAATCTCCTACTATTATTGTGATGTGCAATGTGTGCTTTGAGCTTTAGTAAGGTTTCTTTTATGAATGTTGGTGCCCTTGCATTTGAAACATAGATATTTAGAATTGAGAATTTATCTTGGATTTTTCCTTTGATGAATATCAAGTGTCCTTTTTTATCTGTTTTAATGGTTTTGGTAGAAAGTCAATTTTATTTGATATTAGAATGGCAACTCCAGCTTGTTTCTTTGGGCCATTTACTTGGAAAATTGTTTTCCAGCCATTTATTCTGAGGTAGTGTCTGTCTTTGTTCCTGAGGTGTGCTTCCTGCATGAAGCAATATGCTGGATCCTCTTTATGTATTCAGTCTGTTAGTCTTTGTCTTTTTATTGGGGAATTTAGTCCGTTGATATTGAGAGATATTAAGGATTAGTGATTGTTGCTTCCTGTTATTTTCATTGTTAGAGGTGGATTTATGTTTGTTTGTCTCTTCTTTGGTTTCTTTGCAAGGAAATTATATTCTTGCTTTGTGTACTGTGTAGTTTCTCTCATTGTCTTGGAATTTTCCTTCTATTATCCTTTGTACAGCTGGATTTGTAGAAAGATTTTGTATAAATTTGGTTTTCATCATGGAATGTCTTGGTTTCTCTATCTACCTTAATTGAGCGTTTTGCTGGATACAATAACTTGGACTGGCATATGTGTTCTCCTAGTGTCTGTATGACATCTGTCTAGGATCTACTGATTTTCATAGTCTCTGGTGAGAAATCTGGTGTAATTATTATAGGTCTGCCTTTATATGTCACTTGACCTTTTTCCCTTACTGCTTTTAATATTCTTTCTTTGTGTTGTGCATTTGATGTTTTAACTATTATGTGACAGGAGGAATTTCTCTTCTGGTCCAATCTATTTGGAATTATGTAGGCTTCTTGTATGTTTATGGGAATCTCTTTCTTTAGATTAGGGAATTTTTCTTCCATAATCTTGTTGAAAATATTTACTCTCCCTTTAAGTTGGGAACCTTCACTTTCTTCTATACCTATTATCTTTAGGTTTGATCTCATTGTTTCCTGGATGTTTGGGGCTAGAAACTTTTTGCATTTTACATTATCTTTATCAGTTGTGTCAATGTTTTCTATGGTATCTTCTTCCCCTGAGATTCTCTCTTCTATCTCTTGTATTCTGTTGTTGATGCTTGTATCTATGACTCCTCCTCTCTTTCTTGGATTTCCCATGTTCAGGGTTGTCTCCTTTGTGCCTGCTTTATTGTTTCTCTTTCCATTTTTAAATCCTGAAAGGTTTTGTTCAATTCCTTGACCTGTATGGGTGTGTTTTCCTGTAATTCTTTCAGGGATTTTTTTGTGTTTCTTCTCTAAGAGGTTCTAGATGTTTACTTGTGTTTTCCTACATTTCTTTAAGGGAGTTCTTTATGTCCTTCTTAAAGTCCTCCATCATCATTAAAAAATGTAATTTTAAATCTAAATCTTGCTTTTCCTGTGTGTTTGGATATCTAGTATTTCTTTGGTGGGAGAACTGGGCTCTGATGATGCCAAGTAGTCTTGGTTTCAGTTCCTTAGGTTCCTGCTCTTGTCTCTAGCCATTGGGTTGTGTCTGGTGTTTGCTTGTCTTGCCCTTTCTGAGAGTGACTTGAGCCTCCTGTAGGCCTTTTTGTCAGCACTTCTGTAGAATTGTTTTCCTGTTTTCTTTCAGTCTTTCCTGAGAACAGGTGCTCTGATTTCAGGTGTGGAGGAACTCCTGGAGACTGTCTTTCAGCTCTAGGTGCAGGCAGGAATCAAAGGGTTCTGCCCCTGATTGCTCCTACATTCTTGCACCCGGGGAACACAGTTGGCACTATTTGATTCCTTCTTGGGTCTGGACTGTGAGCAGAGCGTAGTGTCCTCTGAATTCTCAGGAATATCCACACTTCTGAGGGTTCAGCTCCCTCCCCCACAGGATTTGGGTGCAGGGAGTTGTTTGGCTGTTTCAGTTCAGTCCTGGGTGCAGACCAGAACCACAGGTATGGACTGATGTATGTTCCTATATTCCTGTGTCCAGAAGCACTATGCACTTTCCCCTTAGACCATGTATGTGGGCAGAGGTGTGTAGAAGTGACAGTCTGTCCTGCAATTTCAGGATGTCTGCACTCCTGGATATTTAGCTGTCTTCCCCCAAGGAATTTGGGTGCAGGGAACTGTGGGATGGTCCAAATGATTTTAATATAGTATATAAATAAGGGAATGCTCAATAACCTACTTGTGTCATACTGTTTCATATATATTTCAACAATAGTGAAGAAATTATTCTCCTATCAGGAGGGTATGTTCCAGCTACGTTCCAAGAAATAGCAGTAAGAAGTGACTAAACTATCTTTCCAATCCTCTTCTAAGAAAGAAAATAAATATTATCAAATAAATACCAACTGTGTGTCCAACATCCTAACCAGGCATTCCACATGTGATATCTTTCTTCCTTCAATAACTTCATCTACAGGTAAAAGGAAACTTTATATATAATGACAAGGAATTCTCTAGAGAATCTCTGGTGGCAAGCTCACTTTTTATTTTTTCATGCTCAAAATAGAATGTATTTAAAACAAGTCCTAAATAATGCCACAAAATTTGCCAATTTCAAATAAAATACAACATGTTGCTATAAAATTCTGCCCTCTGATAAAATAGTGTAGAAAGAAAACCTCAGCTTTTTCTTTTCTCAAACATTCTGAAGTAGATGCCTTTCAAGTCCATTTTTTATAGTCAATATCTACATTTTATAGTCACTTTCTACATTTTTTATGTTGATATTTGAGTTGTGTCTATTTCATTATGTATTCAGTAAGTTATTCAGCCAGTATACTAAAAATATGTTTTTAGTTTATAGAAAAATTTGAAACATATTATTTAAACCTTTCTTAAATACCCTTAGTCAAGCTTAGTTGTATTCGATGTTTATTTCACAGTTATTCAAATACAGCACTGAATCATTTGCCATGGTATTGTACCATATTCATAATTATAAGAGGCATGTTGTTTCAATTAATAAAACTGTTTTTCTGGCAATTTGCCTACAAATCTTAACACTTTGCATAACCTTTTAAATTACTCTAAAAGATTTCAAAATTTTATATTGTTTATTGCATAATGCTATAATAACTTCCTGTTATATATGAAGTCTTCACAGATTATCCAGTTAATATCTATAAACTTGATTATTATGAATCTTTGATCATGTTTAATACATGTTTAATGTTTATTTTTTCTAACGTGCTACATGTTGCCATGTTTCACATTTTTATTTACTGATCCATTCTCTTTTCAAATGTATGTACACAGAAACACGCACAATCCCATAAATGTTTTCTAATTTCTCCAGATGATTTAGTCAACTCTTATTTCGTGCTATGTCATTATATATTGTCATTTATTTATTGGTACACAGTTGTTTGCATGAAAGACTTTCCCTTTAGTAATTAAGAGCCTTCCCAGAATATTTCATTTTTATATATTTTTTTCACTTTCATAAGTCATACGATTCAGCATAAAATGAAATTTAATGAAATGGATAAGTATGTGTAATCCAGTTTACTCATTTATGGTATGAAATAGAGTTAGTTTTCTCTATCTCATAATGTCTTAGAAACATGAAGATTTATATATGAGGAGACACTGTAACAACAAAAGCCATATAAACTATTAAGTTGTCTACAAGCATTATGCTAGTTTCATCTAAAACTTTATCTTACTACATTTGAAAATACATTATCTCATCTTTACAGGAAAGAAGCCAAGAGGAAGAATAGCAGAGTATTTTAAATGAGAAATGGTGTATTTTCTTGGCCCTGATGGTTTCTTGGGACATGGTAATTTCAGAGGTAAAGCCGATCACTGAGCTCATCACTAAATCCACTTTTCTGATGTATGATGCGTATGCTTTTATCAACTATACCATATTAAGTGATGTCTAAAATAATTTTAAGCATATATATTGGTATGTCTAAGATGTATTTCCAGATATTATTTTCATGTGGATTATAAAATGAGAAGTTCAGCCCCATTACAATTGTAAAATTGGAATGATGGGCAGGCAGAACAAAACGTGGTAGAAGAGCAACGCCCCCAGAACTAAGTAAGCTGACATGTCTTTTTGCATGTGTTGAACACCATGGACATCAGGCTCTAGCAATTCTGCATTGAGGAGGGAATAACACAGGAAATTCAACAGGGAGTTTCTAAGTCTTTAATCAGAATCTACAGCAATATCACTCTTCTGAGGTTTCAAGCTTCTTGAACTGAGAAGTCATTGAAATTTGGCTCTCCAGTTTGTATAGTCATGGTAGGACTTCTGAATCTTCTTTGCTTTGGATTATTTACTTTTAAATACTTTTAAATATAAGTGCACACATATATTTATAAAATATGCATACACAAACATACACACATATGAACACTTATTCAGTCAGTTCCTTTATAGAAGTATAAATATTAAAGAGAATGTAAACAATTTAATAAGCTGTCTTAAATGAAGGGAAGCAGGTGCAGGAATATATTTGATCAATTTTGAGATCCTACAAGGCCTTTCTTCTCTAGAGAATAGTGAAGCTGAAAACTTTTTTGTAAACCAAACTCAGAACAAGTCAAGGATGAATGCTTTTCCTGCATCTCATCTATCAAGGAAGTCACTCTGTACCACAAATAAAATATGAAGTTTTCATAAAGGTATAAACACTGTCTACTTTCCTTCCTTATTAAGCTGGGGCTTTTGGTAATATAATCAGATGCCCCTGTAGCTTTGGAGAGGGTGAGATGTAAGACCTGCCGTTTGAAACTTGAAAGGTATAAGGATTAATATTGTAACTAGTATGTGTCTTTTGACAAGATATTAAAACTTTCTGTGATGGAGAATCTCTTTAATTCTATGTGTCAAAACAGCCACTGAACACTAAAGAGTGCATATCTGAGGAAATAAAATAATGAAGTAAAACTATTTTGACTTTTAGTTCATAATTTTGAATCCCCTAATTATGGACATATGATTAAAGTATTTTTCAGGGAAATCAGCCTGAAAAAAATATAATTATTATTATTATTAGAAAAAACAGCTAATATATATATTGCCTGCCTGATATAAATAGTAATGATATTCACTTTATAGTGTTAAGCACACAACAATTTATTGTTGGGACCTACCTTGGTGTTTCCCTCCCCCCTCGCTGAGCCTTTTTGCCTGTTATAGCAAGAAATTGTTTACACCCTCGGCAGCTGCTCTTAGCCCCTGATTTGGGGCTGGGGTTTTCCATGGCACCCTTCCTTCCCACTGAGCCTTCCTGCTTGTTGTTGTTAAGAAGTATGCTTCACTCCTTCTTTAAAAGGGGAACAAGAATACCCTTGGCAGGGAATAGAGAGGCAAAGATTAAAACAGACACAGAAGGAACACCCATTCAGAGCCTGCCCCACATGTGGCCCATGCATATACAGCCATCCAATTAGACAAGATGGATGAAGCAAAGAAGTGCAGGCCAATAGGAGCCGGATGTAGATCGCTCCTGAGAGACACAGCCAGAATACAGCAAATACAGAGGCGAATGCCAGCAGCAAACCACTGAACTGAGAATAGGACCCCCGTTGAAGGAATCAGAGAAAGAACTGGAAGAGCTTGAAGGGGCTAGGGACCCCATATGTACAACAATGCCAAGCAACCAGAGCTTCCAGGGACTAAGCCACTACCTAAAGACTATACAAGGACTGACCCTGGACTCTGACCTCATAGGTAGCAATGAATATCCTAGTAAGAGCACCAGTGGAAGGGGAAGCCCTGGGTCCTGCTAAGACTGAACCCCAGTGAACTAGACTGTTGGGGGAGGGCGGCAATGGGGGGAGGGTGAGGAGGGGAACACCCGGATGTTTGCCCGGAAACCGGGAAAGGGAATAACACTCGAAATGTATATAAGAAATACTCAAGTTAAAAAAAAAAAAAAAAGAAATACTCAAGAATAATAAAAAAAAAAATAAATAAATAAATAAAAGTATAAATTGCTTATTTTTATCATTGATGATAATTAATATGTATATTTAATAAAGCCCAAAGGCACTTGTAAATAAGCCAACAAAAGTCTACCAAAAAAAAAAAAAAAAAAGAAGTCGTTTATGCCCCTGATTGGGCCGGAACTTCCACCACACAGACTTTTCCTGTTTTCCTGGTTGGGGATTTTCACCTGCCTTGTTGTTTTTCCATGGCTTTGCCTCAGGTATATAAGGAGATCTCAGTAAAGCCTTGGTGGCACTCGCTGAAAACTGGTGACCCGTGTACATGTTTTCTTTCAATCCTGCAGACCTATGCCCGATATTCACACACTGGCGGCACAGGCGCCGACAATTTA
This sequence comes from Rattus rattus, assembly GCF_011064425.1. Classification (NCBI taxonomy): domain Eukaryota; kingdom Metazoa; phylum Chordata; class Mammalia; order Rodentia; family Muridae; genus Rattus; species Rattus rattus. Next base: position 224,683,773 of record NC_046154.1, on the reverse strand, counting down.
TTCCTTGGAAAAATATATTATAAAGCTAGTTTTTGTGGTTTGTTTACAATATACATTATGATAAATAGGGAATAATTCTTGTTGAATAGAAAGGGAAATATCAAAGCAAATATCAAAATATTATATGTAGTCTAGACTAAAAATTAGTAATATATGAAAGTGGAGAGCCATGACATGTCAGGAATAAAATAGCTGCAAGTAACTACATAGTACAAATTGGTATTCTAGGGAAAATAACCAAGACAAAATTATTGTCCTGTACCAAAATTTATTAGTAATTGTGATATAGGATTGTTTTCTGGATAAATATCACAAACTCATTTATTTTTACTTGTTAAAATGAATATATTGTTATTTCATATTACATCCTTTTAGATTGATTCTTCCCTACTATTAGCATTCTGCTAGGTTCTATCCCCACACTTACCTTGCAATTGCTAGGTATGCTCAGCCCCACAGTTACCTGCCAATAGCCAGGTATGTTTGATATAAAAAGGGGCTGCTGGTTCCCTCCTAACTCTCTTCCTCTTCCCCTCTTTCCCCTTTGTCCCTTCTCTCCCTATTCGCCTCCACCTTTCCCTCCACATGCTCATGGCCAACCTCTATTCCTTTCCTCCTTCTCCTCCTCCTCCTCCTCCTCCTCCTCCTCCTCCTCCCCTCCTCCTCCTCCTTCTTCTCTCTCCTCCTCCTCCTCCTCCTCCTCCTCCTCCCTCTCTCTCTCTCTCTCTCTCTCTCTCTCATCCTCTTATTACACCTTTCCACATGGAACCATGTGGCCTGGTATGATTTGTCCAGACATGAACTGAGATTTCTACCCCAACACCTACCTTCCAAATCAAGTTGTCTCATGCATCCTAGAGTCACTATTTCTTAAATGCTCAACATTTTTATCTCATCTGTATTCCCCAAGATTTTCAGACCCTAAAAGTATTCTGATATATTTTACCTATAAAATAATTAACTCTAATTTGTTGAGGATAATCCAGCATTCTTTCCTAAGACAAATTCTTATGTGATCTTTACTCTTAAAGGATTTTCTTAATATTATTCATACTTTGTTTTGTTCTTTTACCTTATCTTTCTATTGAGAACAAGCTCTTCATTTCTTTCTGCAGACTTGTCCAAAAACACATGTATATTGTTTTCACTTGGGGAATCTTTTTTTTTGCCCCCCTTTTTTTTTATTAACTTGAGTATTTCTTATTTACATTTCAAGTGTTATTCCCTTTCCCGGTTTCTGGGCAAACATCCCCCTCCCCCTCCCTTCCTTATGGGTGTTCCTCCCAACCCTCCCCATTGTGCCCTCCCCCAACAGTCTAGTTCACTGGGGTTCAGTCTTAGCAGGACCCAGGGCTTCCCCTTCCACTGGTGCTCTTACTAGGATATTCATTGCTACCTATGAGGTCAGAGTCCAGGGTCAGTCCATGTATAGTCTTTAGGTAGTGGCTTAGTCCCTGGAAGCTCTGGTTGCTTGGCATTCTTGTACATATGGGGTCTCGAGCCCCTTCAAGCTCTTCCAGTTCTTTCTCTGATTCCTTCAACGGGAGTCCTATTCTCAGTTCAGTGGTTTGCTGCTGGCATTCGCCTCTGTATTTGCTGTATTCTGGCTGTGTCTCTCAGGAGCGATCTACATCCGGCTCCTGTTGGTCTGCACTTCTTTGCTTCATCCATCTTGTCTAATTGGGTGGCTGTATATGTATGGACCACATGTGGGGCAGGCTCTGAATGGGTGTTCCTTCAGTCTCTATTTTAATCTTTGCCTCTCTCTTCCCTGCCAAGGGTATTCTTGTTCCCCTTTTAAAGAAGGAGTGAAGCATTCACATTTTGATCATCCATCTTGAGTTTCATTTGTTCTAGGCATCTAGGGTAATTCAAGCATTTGGGCTCACTTGGGGAATCTTAAAAACTGATTTAAGCCACTGAGTGTCGCGCCCACCTCGGCCGCAAGGAAGACGCAAAAAGATCGGATTTTTCTCAACAGCCTTTATTTATTTACCACTTCATTGCTGATACAGGGACCTCGAGCGAGAGGCAAAAGCGCTTGCCTTATGTACACAACAGGCTGGGGCTATGCTAATTGTCTTTCAGGGATTGGCGGAGCACAAATCACCCCACTATCACCCCTGCTACTTGTCCTCCAGGGTTTGGGGGAGCATGAACCACCCCATTAGCATAGTACCACCCAGGCCAGATTGACACCAGGTGCAAACCTGTGCATGCGCAGTACTGTTGTTCACCACAGGAGGGTGCCCGATCTCCTCATTATCCTAAGGCCGCCCTGGCAAGGGGACAAGCCTGCGCGATAAGTTGTTTACATCCAGATGGAGCTGGATGTCGGCGCCATCTTTCTTTTACCGTGCTGCTCGCTCCCTACAACTGAGTATTGCATGTTTTGGAGTTCTCACAAGGTTTCCAAAGAAATGTAAAAAATCTAAATGCTATCTAAACTTCCAGAGGGGGGCGGTGAATCCAGGAATGGGAACATAGCTGTCAGTAAAGTATAGGCCTCACAATCATAGGAACCTGAATTTCACTCAGCAAACCCATAGAAAATTACCTTGGTAGTCTGTATTTGTAATCTTGACATAGTGATAATAGAGTTTGGTAGGTGTTTGGAGCTCAATGACCTGGTCAGCGACCTTGCTAGCCTAACTAGAAAGTTAAAGGCCTATGAGAAACTCTCTAAATGTGGTGAACAGTATCATTAAGTGAATGATACCCAATATTGTCTTGTGCAGTCCTCAAACATTTATAAAGTATACATGTCACATATAGAAGGGGAGGGGGAGGGATTAGGGGGATGTTGGCCTGGAAACCATGAAAAGGAATAACAATTGTAATGAAAATAAGAAATACCCAATTTAATAAAGATGGAGAAAAAAAAACAAGAATCTGTATTAAAATGCCAAGCTCAAGGAATACACCTGGGATATGTTACAGGAAGACTAATTCAAATCACATCTTTTCTACAATCTTTCTAGAGAGGTTGTTCTATGACATTATATGAGAGCTTTCTTGAAAAGCTAGATTAATCTATAAAAATTCCCACTTTATTGGAGAGTTCATGAAATGCAGGATCAAAATTGATCATGAAAGAAGATAAAAAATGAATAACCTTAGAGGCGATGTAACGATGTAAATCTAAAGATTAAAGATTTATTCAACTTATATGTCAGCAAATTTTCAAAGAAAATAAAAAATATATTGAAATTGCCTTTGCCTGGAAGTGGGAGACATATTGCCATATTAAAGTATAGACTCTGAGAAATGTTATGTGTCACAAACAGTACAGAACAATTGAGTACTACAGCGTAATTTCAAGGGTGAGTATTTGCTGCTTTGTAACAAATATATTGTCAGTTGAAAGATAAGCAAAGATCTGGAGGAAATAAAGAGTCTAACTTATTTATTCCAGATAAGGAGTAGGAAGGCAATGGAGAGAGAAAGCTAGAGGAATCATTGAGAATGTTAGATATGCTCAAATGACTGTACCATCTCTTTGATTTGATTTGAGGCCTACTCCAAAGGAAGGATTTTCAAATGCTGAAACTAATTAACGTCAGACTCTCAGCCATAAGTAGAGTATCTATATAGTCACGCTCCCCAGAAAGGCTCATGGAACATCACAGAAGGTATCTTAGAATGAAGGTAAGATCAGAAAGATGTGGAGGGATGCTGTGGAACACAGGATGGTGGTTATAGACTCATGGCTACATTTATTTCACACATAAGCCCTCCTTGAGAGGAAGAGAGCAGAAAATTCCAGGATGATGAAGAGGATCCTGCAGCCAAGAAGATAATGGCAGTTAATGGCTTCTGAGAAAAAGTTGATTTTGATAGGGTGGTCTCTTCAGGTTCTATCTCTGCACTATTGGGAATTTTGCAAAGGACAGCCCTACTGTGTACTGGGAGGCTCTCACATACCTGGTTTCTTGGACTTTCTAGAGATTTCTCTGTCCTTCATTCCAAACATGGCTGAATATTTCTATTCATTCTCCTAACCCTTTGGTGTTTTCTCCTGTCTCCTGCCATACCTGATTCTGCTCTCCTTCCCCTCCCCCTCACACCCATGTCCCTTCCTCCCTCTGCAACATATTTTGAAGTGGGAATGAACCATTCATACTTGGGCCTTCCTTCTGTTTAGGTGTCAAGTGGTCTGTGGATTGTGTCATGGGTATTCTGAACTTTTTGACTAATATGAACTTAACAGTAAGTTCATACCATGTATGTCTTTTAGGTCTGTGTTATCTCATTCAGATGATAATTTCTAGTTACATCCATTTACCTGCAAAATTCATGATGTTCTCACTTTTAATAGTTCCATTGTGCAAATATATCACATTTTCTGTATACTTCCTTTGGTTGGGGGAAATCTGAGTTGTTTTTAACATTCTAGCTATTACAAATAAGGATGTTATGAACATAGAGGGGCATGTGACCTTGTGGTATAGTGGAACATCTTCTGAATACAAGCCCAGGGTCTTCAAATAGAACTATTTCTGATATTTTGAGGACACACCAGATTGATTTCAAGAGTGGTTGTACATGTTTCCAATTCCATCAGAATGGAGGAGAGTTCCTCTTTCTACACATCCTTGCCAGCATCTGCTGTCACCTGGGTTTTTAATCTTATCCACTCTTATTATTGTGAGGTAGAATCTTAGGGTCATTTTCATTTTCTTTTCCATGATAACTAAGAATGCTGAACATCTCTTTAAGTACTTCTCTGCCATTTGGGATTCTTCAAATGAGAATTCTATCTCTATATCCGTAGCCCCTTTTTAATTGTATTATTTGGTTTTCTAGAGTATAATTTCTTGAGTTCTTTCTATATTTTGGATACCAGCCTCTATCAGATTTAGAGTTAGTGAAGATCTTTCACAATCTGTTGGTTGTCATTTTGTTTTATTGACAGTGTCCTTTGCCTTATGGAAATTTTTATTTTCGTGAGGTTCCATTTGTCAATTGTTGATTGATCATAGAGCCTGAGTTACTGGTGATTTGTTTAGGATATTTTTCCCTGTGTGAATATATTTGAGGTACTTCCCCACTTACTCTTCTATTAGATTCAGTGTGTTTGGTTTTATGTTGAAGTCCTTGATACACTTGGACTTGAACATTGTACAAACTGATAAATATGGAAGAATCTAAATTTTGCTACATACAGACTGCTGGTTAGACCAGCACCATTTCTTGAAAATGCTTTATTTTTTCCCACTGTATGATTTTGGCTTCTTTGTCAAAGATCAAGTGTCCTTAGGTGTGTGGCATTATTTCTTGGTATTCAATTCTATTCCAATGATCAACCTGTCTGTCTTTGTACCAGTACTATATTGTTTTCATTCCAATTGCACTATAGAACAGTTGAGTTCAAAGATGCTAATTCCCCCAGAAGTTGTTTTATGGTTGAGATTTTTTTCACTCTTCTGGATATTTTATTATGCCCTATGAACTTTGAGAACTGCACTTTCCATCTTTGTAAAGAATTGAGTTTGGAATTTGATGGGGATTGCATTGAATCTGTAGATTGCTTTTGGTAAGGTGGCCATTTTTTACTATGCTAATCCTACTGATCTGTGAGTATGAGAGATCTTTCCATGTTGTGAGGTCTTCTTCAATTTCTTTAGGGACTTGAAGATTCCTTTCATGTAGATCTTTCACTTGTTTGTTTAGAGTAACACAAAAGACTCTGTGACACAGCTCTCTGTACCCAGATCCTACTTCGAGAAAGCTGGTTTTTCAGGAGTACTGACACAACTGAGAACATAGGTAAGGCCACCACTTCTGCTCCAAGGAACATGCTGTGAGACAGGATATTTCTGGTTTCTGTCTGCACCCTGAGCTGAACCTGTGCCACAGTTCTGTACTCAGAAGTTCTGACATACCTGAAAGCACATGTGAGACCACCACTTCTGCTCACATTCCTGGCCCAAGAGGAACCTTGATGGAGCCCTCAAGACACAGAAAGTGAGGAGCAGTCTGAGACAGGACCCTTCCGGTTCCTGTGTGTACCCTGAGCTGAACCTGTTCTATAGATCTCTGTACCCAGATGTCTCTGTACCCAGATGCCCCTGTGAGAGAGCTGGTATCCTAGTAGCAATGACACACAGTATTACAAGAGGGTAAAGTCACTGTCAAAGACAGCAAGACCAGCTAACACCAGAGATAAGCAGATAGTGAGAGGCAATTTGAAGAACCTAACAGAAATCAAGGACACATGGCGTCATCAGAACCAACTTCTGCCAACACAGAAGGCCCTGGATATCCCAACAGAGTAGAAAGCAAGATTTTGATTTAAAATTCTAACTCATGATGTTGATAGAGGACTTTAAGAAGGAAATAAATAATTCCTTTCAAGAAATACAGAATAACACATGAAAAGAAGTAGAAGCCTTTAAAGAGGAAACACAAAAATCAACCAAGCAGGTGAACAAATTGAACAAAACCATCCAGGATCTAAAAATAGAAATAGAAACAGTAAAGAAATCACAAAAGAAGAAAACACTGGAGATAGAAAACCTAGGAAAGAGATTAGGAGTCATAGACACATGCATTACCAACAGAATTCAAGAAATAGAAGAGAGAATCTCAGGGGCAGAAGATACCACAGAAAACATGGACACAGCCACCAAAGATAATGTAAAATGGAAAAAGCTCCTAGCCCAAAACATACAGGAAATCCAAGACACAATGAGAAGATCAAACCTAAGGATAATAGGTATAGAAGAGAGTGAAGACTCCCAACTCAAAGGACCAGTAAATATCTTCAACAAATTATAGAAGAAAACTTTCCTAGCCTAAAGAAAGAGATGCCCATAAACATACAAGAAGCCTACATAATTCCAAATAGATTGGACCAGAAAAGAAACTCCACCCATCACATAATAGTAAAAATACCTAATCACAACATGAAGAAAGAATATTAAAAGCAGTAAAGGGAAAAAGGTCAAGTAACATATAAAGGCAGACCTGTAAGAATTACACTAGACTTCTCACCAGAGACTGTGATAGCCAGAAGTTCCTGAGTAGATGTCATACAGACACTAAGAGAACACAAATGTCAGCACAGGCTACTATACACAGCAAAACTCTCAATTAAGGTAAATAGAGAAACCAAGATATTCCATGACAAAACCAAATTTATACAATATCTTTCAACAAATCCAAAACTACAAAGGATAAAAGATGGAAAACTCCAGCACAAGGCAGGAAAGTAAACCCTAGAAAAGCAAGAAAGTAATCTTCTTTCACTAACCATAAAGAAGATAGCCACGGGAGCCCTGCCAGAGACACCGCCGGAACCTGAAGGAAAAAGACCGGATAAACAGTTCTCTGCACCCAAATCCCGTGGGAGGGAGAGCTAAACCTTCAGAGAGGCAGACACGCCTGCAAAACCAGAAGAGACTGCTCTCTGCACACATTACTGATTCCAGAGGAAAACACCGGAGGCCATCTGGAACCCTGGTGCACTGAGGCTCCCGGAAGAGGCGGCGAGATCTTCCTGGTTGCTGCCACTGCATGGAGAGCCCGTGGGCAGAACCCCCGAGAGCTAACTTGAGCCTCGGGACCACAGGTAAGACTAACTTATCTGCTGCAAGTGACTTGCCTGGTGGAATCGGGACAACAGAGGCAGAATCCCTCTAGGACCAGGCACGCCCTGTGTTTAACAGAAGTCCCACACCGCGGATCCTGCCCGCAGCAGCTCTCTGCCCCAGAACCCATGGGGAGATACCACCGCCTGGTCAGGTGGGCACTCCTGAGGCTGCAGAGCGGAAGAGACCACCAACACTGCCCACCCCTGCCCACATCCCTGACCCAAGAGGAAACTGTACAAGGCCTCTGGGTTCCTGTAGGGGAGGGCCCAGGAGCAGCAGGAGCCCTGCCTGAGACACCGCCGGAACCTGAAGGAAACAGACCGGATAAACAGTTCTCTGCACCCAAATCCCGTGGGAGGGAGAGCTAAACCTTCAGAGAGGCAGACACGCCTGCAAAACCAGAAGAGACTGCTCTCTGCACACATTACTGATTCCAGAGGAAAGCACCAGAATCCATCTGAAACCCTGGTGCACTGAGGCTCCCGGAAGAGGCGGCGCAGATCTTCCTGGTTGCTGCCACCGCGGAGAGCCCGTGGGCAGCACCCCCCGAGCGAACTTGAGCCTCGGGACCACAGGTAAGACCAACTTTTCTGCTGCAAGTGACCTGCCTGGTGAACTCAAGGCACAGGTCCACAGGAACAGCTGAAGACCTGTAGAAAGGAAAAACTACACGCCCGAAAGCAGAACACTCTGTCCCCATAACTGACTGAAAGAGAGGAAAACAGATCTACAGCACTCCTGACACACAGGCCTATAGGACAGTTTAGCCACTGTCAGAAATAGCAGAACAAAGTAACACTAGAGATAATTTGATGGCGAGAGGCAAGCGCAGGAACCCAAGCAACAGAAACCAAGACTACATGGCACCATAGGAGCCCAATTCTCCCATCAAAACAAACATGGAATATCCAAACACACCAGAAAACAAGATCTAGATTCAAAATCATATTTGACCATGATGCTGAGAACTTCAAGAAAGACATGATGAACTCCCTTAGAGAACAAGTAGAAGCCTACAGAGAGGAATCCAAAAATGCCTGAAAAGAATTCCAGGAAAACATAAATAAACAAGTAGAAGCCCATAGAGAGGAGACACAAAAATCCCTGAAAGAATTCCAGGAAAACACAATCAAACAGTTGAAGGAATTAAAAATGGAAATAGAAGCAATCAAGAAAGAACACATGGAAACAACCCTGGATATAGAAAACCAAAAGAAGAGACAAGGAGCTGTAGATACAAGCTTTACCAACAGAATACAAGAGATGGAAGAGAGAATCTCAGGAGCAGAAGATTCCATAGAAATCATTGACTCAACTGTCAAAGATAATGTAAAGCGGAAAAAGCTACTGGTCCAAAACATACAGGAAATTCAGGACTCAATGAGAAGATCAAACCTAAGGATAATAGGTATAGAAGAGAGTGAAGACTCCCAGCTCAAAGGACCAGTACATATCTTCAACAAAATCATAGAAGAAAACTTCCCTAACCTAAAAAAAAAGAGATACCCATAGGCATACAAGAAGCCTACAGAACTCCAAATAGATTGGACCAGAAAAGAAACACCTCCGTCACATAATAGTCAAAACACCAAACGCACAAAATAAAGAAAAGAATATTAAAAGCAGTAAGGGAAAAGGTCAAGTAACATATAAAGGCAGACCTATCAGAATCACACCAGACTTTTCATGCCAGAAACTATGAAGGCCAGAAGATCCTGGACTGATGTCATACAGACCCTAAGAGAACACAAATGCCAGCCCAGGCTACTGTATCCTGCAAAACTCTCAATTAACATAGATGGAGAAACCAAGATATTCCATGACAAAAACCAAATTTACACAATATCTTTTACAAATCCAGCGCTACAAAGGATAATAAATGGTAAAGCCCAACATAAGGAGGCAAGCTATACCCAAGAAGAGGCAAGAAACTAATCGTCTTGGCAACAAAACAAAGAGAAGAAAAGCACACAAACATAACACATCCAAGTATGAATATAACAGGAAGCAATAATCACTATTCCTTAATATCTCTCAACATCAATGGCCTCACCTCCCCAATAAAAAGACATAGATTAACAAACTGGATACGCAACGAGGACCCTGCATTCTGCTGCCTACAGGAAACACACCTCAGAGACAAAGACAGACACTACCTCAGAGTGAAAGGCTGGAAAACAACTTTCCAGGCAAATGGTCGGAAGAAGCAAGCTGGAGTAGCCATTCTAATATCAAATAAAGTCAATTTTCAACTAAAAGTCATCAAAAAAGATAAGGAAGGACACTTCATATTCATCAAAGGAAAAATCCACCAAGATGAACTCTCAATCCTAAATATCTATGCCCCAAATACAAGGGCACCTACATACGTAAAAGAAACCTTACTAAAGCTCAAAACACATATTGCACCTCACACAATAATAGTAGGAGACTTCAACACCCCACTCTCATCAATGGACAGATCATGGAAACAGAAATTAAACAGAGACGTAGACAGACTAAGAGAAGTCATGAGCCAAATGGACTTAACGGATATTTATAGAACGTTCTACCCTAATGCAAAAGGATATACCTTCTTCTCAGCTCCTCATGGTACTTTCTCCAAAATTGACCATATAATTGGTCAAAAAACGGGCCTCAACAGGTACAGAAAGATAGAAATAATCCCATGCGTGCTATCGGACCACCACGGCCTAAAGCTGGTCTTCAATAACAATAAGGGAAGAATGCCCACATATACTTGGAAATTGAACAATGCTCTACTCAATGATAACCTGGTCAAGGAAGAAATAAAGCAAGAAATTAAAAACTTTTTAGAATTTAATGAAAATGAAGGTACAACATACCCAAACTTATGGGACACGATGAAAGCTGTGCTAAGAGGAAAACTCATAGTGCTGAGTGCCTGCAGAAAGAAACAGGAAAGAGCATATGTCAGCAGCTTGACAGCACACCTAAAAGCTCTAGAACAAAAAGAAGCAAATACACCCAGGAGGAGTAGAAGGCAGGAAATAATCAAACTCAGAGCTGAAATCAACCAAGTAGAAACAAAAAGGACCATAGAAAGAATCAACAGAACCAAAAGTTGGTTCTTTGAGAAAATCAACAAGATAGATAAACCCTAGCCAGATTAACGAGAGGACACAGAGAGTGTGTCCAAATTTAAATCAGAAATGAAAAGGAGACATAACTACAGATTCAGAGGAAATTCAAAAAATCATCAAATCTTACTATAAAAGCCTATACTCAACAAAACTTAAAAATCTACAGGAAATGGACAATTTCCTAGACAGATACCAGGTACCGAAGTTAAATCAGGAACAGATAAACCAGTTAAACAACCCCATAACTCCTAAGGAAATAGAAGCACTCATTAAAGGTCTCCCAACCAAAAAGAGCCCAGGTCCAGACGGGTTTAGTGCAGAATTCTATCAGACCTTCATAGAAGACCTCGTACCAATATTATTCAAACTATTCCACAAAATTGAAACAGATGGAGCACTACCGAACTCCTTCTATGAAGCCACAATTACTCTTATACCTAAACCACACAAAGACCCAACAAAGAAAGAGAACTTCAGACCAATTTCCCTTATGAACATCGATGCAAAAATACTCAACAAAATTCTGGCAAACCGAATCCAAGAGCACATCAAAACAATCATCCACCATGATCAAGTAGGCTTCATTCCAGGCATGCAGGGATGGTTTAATATACGGAAAACCATCAACGTGATCCATTATATAAACAAACTGAAAGAACAAAACCACATGATCATTTCATTAGATGCTGAGAAAGCATTTGACAAAATTCAACACCCCTTCATGATAAAAAGTCCTGGAAAGAATAGGAATCCAAGGCCCATACCTAAACATAGTAAAAGCCATATACAGCAAACCAGTGGCTAACATTAAACTAAATGGAGAGAAACTTGAAGCAATCCCACTAAAATCAGGGACTAGACAAGGCTGCCCACTCTCTCCCTACTTATTCAATATAGTTCTTGAAGTCCTACCCAGAGCAATTAGACAACAAAAGAAAATCAAGGGGAAACAGATTGGAAAAGAAGAAGTCAAAATATCACTATTTGCAGATGATATGATAGTTTATTTACGTGATCCCAAAAGTTCCACCAGAGGACTACTAAAGCTGATAAACAACTTCAGCAAAGTGGCTGGGTATAAAATTAACTCAAATAAATCAGTAGCCTTCCTCTACACAAAAGAGAAACAAGCCGAGAAAGAAATTAGGGAAACAACACCCTTCATAATAGACCCAAATGATATAAAGTACCTCAGTGTGACTTTAACCAAGCAAGTAAAAGATTTGTACAATAAGAACTTCAAGACTCTGAAAAAGGAAATTAAAGAAGACCTCAGAAGATGGAAAGATCTCCCATGCTCATGGATTGGGAGGATTAATATAGTAAAAATGGCCATTTTACCAAAAGCGATCTACAGATTCAATGCAATCCCCATGAAAATACCAATCCAATTCTTCAAAGAGTTAGACAGAACAATTTGCAAATTCATCTGGAATAACAAAAACCCAGGATAGCTAAAACTATCTCAACAATAAAAAAAGGACTTCAGGGGAATCGCTATCCCTGAACTCAAGCAGTATTACAGAGCAATAGTGATAAAAACTGCATGGATTGGTACAGAGACAGACAGATAGACCAATGGAATAGAATTGAAGACCCAGAAATGAACCCACACACCTATGGTCACTTGATTTTTGACAAAGGAGCCCAAACCATCCAATGGAAAAAAGATAGCATTTTCAGCAAATGGTGCTGGTTCAACTGGAGGTGAACATGTAGAAGAATGCAGATTGATCCATGCTTATCACCCTGTACAAAGCTTAAGTCCAAGTGGATCAAGGACCTCCACATCAAACCAGACACACTCAAACTAATAGAAGAAAAACTAGGAAGCATCTGGAACACATGGGCACTGGAAAAAATTTCCTGAACAAAACACCAATGGCTTATGCTCTAAGATCAAGAATCGACAAATGGGATCTCATAAAACTACAAAGCTTCACAAGGCAAAAGGACACTGTGGTTAGGACAAACAGCAACCAACAGATTGGGAAAAGATCTTTACCAATCCTACAACAGATAGAGGCCTTATATCCAAAATATACAAAGAACTCAAAAAGTTAGACCGCAGGGAGACAAATAACCCTATTAAAAAATGGGGTTTAGAGCTAAACAAAGAATTCACAGCTGAGGAATGCTGAATGGCTGAGAAACACCCAAAAGAAATGTTCAACATCTTTAGTCATCAGGAAATGCAAATCAAAACAACCTGAGATTTCACCTCACACCAGTGAGAATGGCTAAGATCAAAAACTCAGGTGACAGCAAATGCTGGCGAGGAGGATGGAGAAAGAGGAACACTCCTCCATTGTTGGTGGGGTTGCAGACTGGTACAACCATTCTGGAAATCAGTCTGGAGGTTTCTCAGAAAATTGGACATTGAACTGCCTGAGGATCCAGCTATACCTCTCTTGGGCATATACCCAAAAGATGCCCCAACATATAAAAAAGACACGTGCTCCACTATGTTCATTGCAGCCTTATTTATAATAGCCAGAAGCTGGAAAGAACCCAGATGCCCTTCAACAGAGGAATGGATACAGAAAATGGTACATCTACACAATGGAATATTACTCAGCTATCAAAAAACAACGAAGTTTATGAAATTGTAGGGCAAATGGTTGGAACTGGAAAATATCATCCTGAGTGAGCTAACCCAATCACAGAAAGACATACATGGTATGCACTCACTGATAAGTGGCTATTAGCCCAAATGCTTGAATTACCCTAGATGCCTAGAACAAATGAAACTCAAGACGGATGATCAAAATGTGAAGGCTTCACTCCTTCTTTAAAAGGGGAACAAGAATACCCTTGGCAGGGAAGAGAGAGGCAAAGATTAAAACAGAGACTGAAGGAACACCCATTCAGAGCCTGCCCCACATGTGGCCCATACATACAGAGCCACCCAATTAGACAAGATGGATGAAGCAAAAGTGCAGACCGACAGGAGCCGGATGTAGATCGATCCTGAGAGACACAGCCAGAATACAGCAAATACAGAGGGTAATGCCAGCAGCAAACCACTGAACTGAGAACGGGACCCCGTTGAAGGGAATCAGAGAATGAACTGGAAGAGCTTGAAGGGCTTGAGACCCCATATGTACAACAATGCCAAGCAACCAGAGCTTCCAGGGACTAAGCCACTACCTAAAGACTATACATGGACTGACCCTGGACTCTGGCCTCATAGGTAGCAAAATGAATATCCTAGTAAGAGCACCAGTGGAAGGGGAAGCCCTGGGTCCCTAAGACTGAACCCCAGTGAACTAGACTGTCGGGGGAGGGCGGCAATGGGGGAGGGTGGGGAGGGAACACCCATAATGAAGGGGGAGGGAAGGGATGTTTGCCGAAACCGGGAAAAGGGAATAACACTCGAAAATGTACATAAGAAATACTCAAGTTAATAAAAAAAAAAAAAAAAAGATAGCCACACAAACTTACTTCCATGTCTAACATCAAAATAGCAGGAAACAACAGTCACTATTCCTTAATATCTCTTAACATGAATGAACTCGTTTTCCCAATAAAAAGACATAACAGACTCGATAGGTAAAGAGTACTCAGTATTTTACTGCATACAGGAAACAAGCCTCAGTGACAAAGACAGCTACTACCTCAGAATAAAAGACTGGAAAACAATTTTCCAAGCAAATGGTCCCATGAAATAAGCTTGAATAGCCATCCTAATATTGAATAAAATAGACTTTCAGACAAAGTTATCAAGAAAGATATGGGAGGACATTTCATATTTGTCTTAGTTATGGTTTTTTTGCCTTGAACAGACACCATGACCCTTGGAAGTTTTATAACGGACAGCATTGAATTGGGCTGACTTAAAGGTTCAAAGGTTAGTCCATTATGATCAAGGCAGGAGCATGGCAGCATTACAGCATCCAATCAAGCATGGTGCAGCAGGAGCCGAGTTCTACATTTTCAACTAAAGAAAGCCCAGAACAGACTCCACATCCTAGTAGGAGCTAGGAGAAGGGTCTTCAAGCCCACCCCAAAGTGATACACTTTTTCCAACAAGGCCACACCTTCTAATAGTGCCTCTCCCTGGCCCAAGCATATGTGAACCATCACAATATTCATAAAAGGAAAAATCTACCAAGAGGAACTCTTAATTCTTAACATCTATATTCCAAATGCAAGGGTACCTACACTTATAAAAGAAACTTTACTAAAGCTCAAAGCATACAAAGGACCTCACACAATAATAGTGGGAGATTTCAACACCCCACTCTCATCAATGGACAGTTCATGGAAACATAAATTAAAAAGAGACACAGAGAAATTAACAGAAGTTATGAACAACCATGGTTTTAAGAAATATCTATAGAACATTTCATCCTTAAAACAAAAGAATATACCTTCTTCTCAGCACCTCACAGTACCTCCTCCAAAATTAACCATATAATCAGTCACAAGACAGGCTTCAACAGATACAAGAAGATTGAAATAATCCTATGCATCCTATTAGATCAACTCAGACTAAGGATCGTCTTTAATAACATAAAAACAACAGAAAGCCCATATACACATGGAAGATCAATAGTGCTCCACTCAATGATAACTTGGTTAAGGTAGAAATAAGTAAATTAAAGACTGTTTAGAATTTAATGAAAATGAAGGCATAACTTATTTGATACAATGAAAGCAGTGATAAGAGGAAAACTCATAGCTCTGAGTGCCTCCAAAATGAAACTGGAGAGAGCATACATTAACAGCTTGACAACACACCTAAAAGCTTTAGAACAAGAAAAGCAAAAACACCCAAGAGGAATAAATAGCAGGAAATCAGAACTTCACAGTAGACCTAATACCAATACTGTCCAAACTATTCCATAATATAGAAACAGAAGCAACACTACCCAATTCTTTCTATGATGGCACAATTACACTTAAACCTAAACAACATTAAAGACCCAACAAGGAAAGAGAACTTCAGATCAAATTCCCTTATGAATATAGATGCAAAAATATTCAATAAAAATTTCACAAACTGAATCCAAGAACACATCAAAACAATCATCCAACATGATCACATAGGCTTCATCCCAGAGATGAAGGGATGGTTCAATAAATGGAAATCTATCAACGTAATCCACTGTATAAACAAACTCAAAGAAATAAATCATATGATCATCACATTAGATGCTGAGAAAACATTTGACAAAATTCAACACCCCTTCATGAAAAAAAGTCCTAGAAAGATCAGGACTTCAAGGCCCATACCTAAACATAGTAAAAGCAATATACAGCAAACCAGTAGCCAACATCAAACTAAATGGAGAGAAACTTGTAGCAATCCCACTAAAATCAGGGACTAGGCATGGAGGCTGCTCATTCTCCCTACAATATGCAATATAGTACTTGAAGCCAGAACAATTAGACAACAAAAAGAGGTGAAAGGGATAGAAAGTGAAAAGGAAGAAGTGAAAATATCATTATTTGGAGATGATATGATAGTATACTTAAGTGACACCAAAAGTTCCACCAGAGAACTACTAAACCTGATAAACAACTTCAGCGAAGTGGCTGGATATAAAATTAACTCACACAAATATGTAGACTTCCTGTGCTCAAAGGATATACAGGCTCAGAAAAAAAATTATGGAAATGACACCCTTCACAAATGTCACAAATAATATAAAATACCTTGGAGTGACTCTAACCAAGCAAGTGAAAGATCTGTATGAGAAGAGCTTCAAGTCTCTGAAGAAGGAAATCAGAGATCTCAGGAGATAGAAAGATCTCCCATGCTCACGAATTGGCAGGATTAATATCGTTAAAATGGCCATGTTGCTGAAAGCAATCTAGAGATTCAGTGCAATACCCATCAAAATCCCTACTCAATTCTTCATAGACTTAGAAAGAACAATTTGCAAATTCATTTGGAATAACAAAAAACGCAGGAAAGTGAAAACTATTCTCAATGATAAAAGAACTTCAGGGAGAATCACCATCCTTGATTTCAAGCTGTATTCCAGAGCAATAGTAATAAAAACTGTATGGTATTGGTACAGAGACAGGCAGGTCGATCAATGGAACAAAATTGAAGACCCAGAAATGAACCTACACACCGATGGTCACTTGATCTTTGACAAAATAGCTAAAATCATCTGGTGGATAAAAGAAAGCATTTTCAAGAAATGGTGCTTATTTCCACTGGAGGTTAGCATGTAGAAGAATGCAATTTGATCCATTTTTCTCACCATGTACAATGCTCAAGTCTAAATGGATCAAGGACCTTCACAAAACACCAGAGACCCTCAAACTAATAAATGAAAAAGTAGAAAAGAGCCTCAAACACATGGGTACTGGAGAACATTTCCAGACCAGAAGAACGCTGGCTTATGCTCTAAGATCAAGAATCAACAAATGGAACTGCATAAAATTGCAAGGCATAGGAGACTTTCATTAGGACATAACAGCAACCAACAGATTAGTTAAAGATATTAATCAATCCTACATCCAATATAGAGCTAATACCCAATATATACAAAGTACTCAAGAAGTTAAACCCCACACAACCAAGTAACCCTATTAAATATTGGGTACAGAGGTAAACAAATAATTTTAAACTTAGGAATACAGAATGGCTGAACAGCCCCTACAGAAACGTTGAACATCATTAATCAGCAAAACACAAATCAAAACAACCCTGAGATTCCACATCACACAAGTCAGAATGGCTACGATAAAAAACTCAGGTGACAGCAGATGCAGGTAAGGATGTGGAGAAAGAGGAACTCTTCTCCATTTTCGGTGGGATTGAAATTTGGTACAACCACTCTGGAAATCAGCCTGGATGTACCTCAGAAAATTAGACATAGTACTACCTTAGGACCCAGCCATACTACTCCTGGGCATATACCCAAAAGATACTCCAACATATAACAAGGACACATGCTCCACTATATTTATAGCAGCCTAATTTATAATAGCCAGAAGGTGGAGAGTACCCAGGTGTTCCTCAACAGAGGAATGGATGAAGAAAATGGGATACATCAACACAATGGAGTACTACTCAGCTATTAAAAAAATGACTTCATGAAATTCATAGGCAAATGAATTGAACTCGAAAATATCATCTTCAGTGAGGTAACTCAATCACAAAAAAAGTGTTATGTACTCTTTGATAAGTGGATATTAGCCCAAAAGATTGGATTACCCAAGATACACAGGAAACTCAAGAAGGATAATCAAAGTGTGGATGCTTCAGTCCTTTTTAGAAAGGGGAACATAAGTATTCATAGGAGGAAATATGGAAACAAAGTTTGGAGCAGAGACTGAAGGAAAGGACTTCAACAAACTGCCCCACCTGGGGATCCAACCCATATACTGCCACCAAACCCAGTCAATATTGGTGATGCAAAGAAGTGCATGCTGATTGGAGCCTGATATAGCTGTCTTCTGAGAGGCTCTACCAAGCATGACAAATACAGAGGCTAAGCTAGTCTTTCAATCCTCATATAATTTAAAAATGTAGAAAATATATGTTGAAAGGAAGCTAACATTCAACAGCAGAATCTTTCTGTAAATTTATTTTACACATTAAATGACTGCAAAATGTATGTTATATTTTCTATTACTTCAAATTTCAGTCACGTAGTTCATTAAGTTAATGAAGCCAAGAATTTCACACTACCTGTTAAGAAACTAACCAAACTATTGATTGATTATTATTTTTAGAAAATTATAATGATAATGAACTAACAATTGTCTCACCTGCAAAATTTTTATAGTGAACATAGCACAAAATGAAATTCAGTTTCCTTGATTTGTGTAACAATGTAATAAGAACTTACACTATGACTGTATACATTATAGTAAAGATGATATAACAAAAAAGGCCTAATGACTACAGGAAATAAAATAAGCTATTGAGTTAGAAAAGAGATGATACAAATAATGCTATGCAATACCAAACAGAATTTGCACAGAAATTGCACAGAGTTTATGAAAAATCATAATGGATTTGGCAATTTACCTAAAATTGAATAACTAAGCATAATAAGCTCTTTATATAATAAATTTTTTCCTTATATTATGGGGTTACAACTATAAACATAACATAAGAGAAATCAATACACAATCTATAAGCATCATATTTTCCCACTATCTCTATTGAAATTATTGATTGGGTAATAATACATTGTAAATTAGTGAGTAACATTTGTAATAAATTTCAGAGTAACCCCCAATAAATTTTTTGATGTGTTTTGATGTGACATCACTATGTATTTGCATTTGAATGGAAATCGATGGCCACTGATGAATAAGTCCAAAGCTAAAACTTAAAGCATGAACATTTTCTTTATTAGATATAAAATATAGAGAAACACAAAAAGAAACATTAATGTAGATGTAAGAAATCGAAACATTGAATGCTAAAAAGAGATTACTAATACCCCCTTATCAATCTTAACTGTGACACGGTGATAGAGTGCATTAACTAGCTTATTTAATACACTTTTCGAGGGATGTATTTACAATTCTTTGCAAACACATAACTTCTCTGGACCATAAAACTAAATTAACTAGCTTATATTTCAGTTTAGTCTGAATTAGAAATTTTTAAAAACAAATTGAATAAAGAATATGAATATAGTTCCTTCACTCTCATAGAAATAAGCGGTTATTCTTTACATTACATTATGAATCAACACATACTTTATATATCAAAACCAGGCAAAATGTGACCTGTGTCCTCATCTTTAAGAATATGTGACAACAAAGTATGATAGAAGTGCAGGGTTGACAGGAATTTCAAACAGAGAGCACATCAGGTTATGTCTAGCAGCATAAATAATTTAATCATGGGTAATGGTATTATTACTGCAACAAAAATGCCTCGTAAGAAGCAATGTAAAGGGGAAAGGGTGTATTTTGACTTATGGCAATGATATAAAGTCCTTCGAGGCAGAGAGGTACAGTGGCAGCAAGTGTAGGGCCATTGGTCACATCTCACTACAACATAGAAAAAGCAGAAAAGATTTGGGCTTAGATAAAATTTCTATTTGTTGTTTAATTTGTTTATTTTTAAAAGAATATATCTTAATTATTTCAGAATTTTGTCCTATATATTTTGTTCAAATTCATCTTCCTTGAACCTCTTAGACCCTCCCCCAACTCCCTAGCCAGTCAAGTACACCATGTCCTTCATCATCAAAACCAATCAAAGAGATGGGGCACATATTACTCATCTTAGCTAGGAAGCTTTTGACATTTGATTGCTGGTGGAAGAGGGGAAGTCTGTTCTTTCAAATAATAAAAGCACTCAATGAAGTTCCCATGTCCTCAATAACTGGACTCTATTCTGTTTGTTTTTCTAAAGCATTTCTTCTTCTTCTTCTTCTTCTTCTTCTTCTTCTTCTTCTTCTTCTTCTTCTTCTTCTTCTTCTTCTTCTTCTTCTTCTTCTTCTTCTCTTCCTCTTCCTCTTCCTCTTCCTCCTCCTCCTCCTCCTCCTCCTCCTCCTCCTCCTCCTCTTCCTCCTCCTCCTCCTCCTCCTCCTCCTCCTCCTTTCTTTTTCTTTTTGCTTTGTCCTGGATTATACCTCATGACTTTAGAGGAATTTTAGTCCATCAGCATGGCTGCTCTGTCAAGAGTTCACACTCAAAGATCAAAGTCTGTGTGAATAGAGACAAATCCCTAATCTTAAGAGACAAAGGCAAGAAGATCTCTGAGTTCAAGTCTAGCTTGGTATACAGCAAGTTTCAGGTAAAGAAAGGCTTAGGTCCAGGCTTGTTGGTACATAGTACTTGTTTATATTTGTAATGTACAGAGTACAGAATTTAAAAGTTTTTTGAAATTACAGT
Source organism: Rattus rattus (assembly GCF_011064425.1). Classification (NCBI taxonomy): domain Eukaryota; kingdom Metazoa; phylum Chordata; class Mammalia; order Rodentia; family Muridae; genus Rattus; species Rattus rattus. The sequence goes on along the minus strand of NC_046154.1, from coordinate 224,663,249 downwards.
ATTCTGAAGTTCCTAAGATGTTTTGATTAATATAAATCTCACCAGAACATTTTCTGAGGTTCATAAATATTTGTTTTGAGACAGTCCAGTACAACCTCATTCAAAATTTGTTCTCTCTGTTTAGGCCCCTTAATATTTTGTTTTAAAGAATACCAGACATTTATTTTGCATGTAACTTCATATATAAATATACTGGAAGCTACATAAAACTTTGTTCATTAAGACTAGTCCTCTTTAAAAATATATCAAAGTAAAATTTTGAATTAGTATGGAGATATTTCTTCAACTTCAAAAATCAGCTGTTATGAAATAATGTTATAGGTAACATATTGAAAATACAGTACCAAGAGCTATTGCTGAAGACAGCACAATTTTCTCATAAGGAATAGAAGTCAACTTGGTACCATGACTAAGCTAGAAAAAGTCAAGTCAGAGGCTATTTCCCTAACTGTTATCCGCCAAGTTACTGAAAAAGTGTTACATGCAGGTTTCTGAGGTGAAAGCAATTATCAACATCCTTTTCTAATTGTGAACCTTATGAGGTACAATAAGAGCGGACATGGCAAGATATGACAACGAGCACAACAGTGATATCAACCACCATTACGGAAGAACCAACAGATTTCCAGGAATACGGTCAATTGTAGCTGCTAATACTTAAAGCATCTCTCATACTTCTTCCCATTTCTGGATTGCTGACACAGATGCTAAGTAGGCAGAGATCTGCTAAACTTCCTATTCAGAACTACTAAACCTGCTGTTAGTTGGAAACTTTGATTGGATCATACTCCCCTTTCCTTTAAAATGTTAACAATTCATTTAGGGCTAATTTCTTTCAAGCCCCAGGAAGCTTAGTCTCAACTCTGCTCAGTCCAAAGAACTCCTGATGTGTAATAAAATTATTATGTATTTTTTGCTGACATTGTTGGTGAGGGTAAAATTAAATATCTGCCTTCTGAATAGGAATTTTCTTGTATTTTGTACTATTGCATGAAGTTAGAGTAGTAATACTTCTAGGAATATTTTTCTGTATAATACAAATAAGATTAAATAAAATTAAAATATTTGATTATGTTTTTTCCTTATATTTGATATTTCTGTATATGGTTCAAAGTAAATTTTCACAAAAGAATGATTTCAGAATAAATATGCAGCAACCAGAAAACACTGCCAAGAAACATGTTGTTATTCTGATGCAATAAAACATTCACTAAATTTACAAAGTGCTTTTAAGGCTTTATATTACTTGAACTTTGATATTATTAGTATACTATTTCTAGACCAACATACATTCTTAATTGCTTGGGTTAATCATGGTATCTCTTAGAAATGTCAGCATGGAAAAATGAAAAACCCTTTGTGAAATTGTCTACAAGCTCATAATCTAAATCCAAGGTATTTTTGTTCCCTGTGTCCCCTAATGTGTGTGTGTGTGTGTGTGTGTGTGTATCTTCTAGAAGCTGAATATACATATATACATAGGCTTCTAGAATCTAAAGAAATATAAAAAAGATAATATTTATTCAGTTAATTTGAATAGAGTAAATTTAGCTTTCCTTAAGGCAATTAAATTACCAATACATAAATGCTTTAACTTAATAAAATTTGATTATGTGTTGCCCGATTATTTTGTTTTACGTTTAAGCCTTTGTTAATATGAAAGCAATAGAGCAATACATGTTCAGAACTAGCCCTAAATGATTACTTTATCATTTGCCAAGTAGTGAGTCCAGAAAAGAGACCAACAATGTCACTGCTTGTGAATTTTCATTCTCATTCGAGCCTCCACAAAAGTCCTTAAGCAGATGCACAGCATCTTCCACGTGGCCGTAACTCCCTCCACAAATCTCGTTGATCATGTAGAAATGAGGATGGATAGACTTGTTGAGTCAGTGGATATAACTTAACAACAAGGAAACAAAATTGAGGTCATCTGTTGAATTGAATGGCATGAAGTTCTCTTTGGAGACTCAATATCTTATGTTTGATGAAATAAAATTGAACTGAAAATGGTTATAGCTGTAGAAAACTACTCTTGGGGTTTCACTCTGTGAAATAGTACACAGAGCAGGCAAATAAAAATGGCATAACCCCAGTGTTTCACAGCTAAGTAATGGATACTGTGACTACAATAGAATAGGCAAAATAATCATAAGACAAAATTTAACTTATGTTCTGGAATCTAGTCAGAGCCATTCATATCATACTTTTAATCTTAAAATCACCAAATGAAAACACATCCATAACAATCATTAAGTTAGGATTTGACAGGAATCAAACTAACAATAACATGAATTGTATATATATGGGTTGAAAAACTGTTCCATATGCCTGCATTTTCTTAGCATTCTTTTTAGTTTTCATTTAAGATTTCCCATGATGCCTTAAGTTCACTAGCATGCAGAACAATGTGTTTCTTACATGGGCACTACATGTCGGTTCAATTATAACAAAATATTTCTAAGGCATTGACATTTTGTAATTATTTTCATCTATAAATGTACAACCTGCCAACCATGATCTCACTCTTCCTTAGAATATCTCTATGGCAATGGTGGGTGGTCAATATTATTATCACAATTTTATAAGGTGTTTTATTCAATGCAAAAGCAGCATTCTTCATATTATGCAGCTTTTTAAGGTGGCCCTTTGAAAAGATATTGTGTGACAAGAAAATCCTTTCAAATGCTTCTTTTCTATGAGGTAACAAGCTACTGCTCAATTTTACCATTTCTTAAAACCCCATTGTTCCTATGAGGATTATCATATTATATATTTACTTTTCCTCTCTGTCTGTTAGTTGAAGAGGTGCTCTAAAATATACATAATATAGAATAGTCATTAGTTGTACATTGAAATGTATCCATTGACCTACTAAAATTACTTATTTTAAATAGCACATATGTATTGCATCTAAAGCAACCCAATTCATTAACTTTATAAAGTAAAACAACAAAGAAATAAATGTTCTTTAAATTCTTGTTTATTTTTTAAAACATTGGGAAAATAAAGATTATTTTTGTCAGTTGAAATATCATTGAATATTTACCACACATTACAATGCAAAATTTAAAAATATATCTATCAATTATTTCAAATACAACCAAAGGACATAAAAATTTTGGAGGATATACAATACAGCATGAGATAAATATTGGATGAAGGTGGCTGAAACTGTCCTTGAAGATAAAAGATAGCTTATGAAACACTTTTATACTCTTGTCAATTGAGGAATGAAGCTTTTCTTTTCCAAGGAAATGGTGTGAGAGCTCTGTTGAGGGGTTTACTTTCATTATGGATAATACCGTTTAAAGAAGCAGATGCTCACTGGACTGAGCATGGGGACCTCAATGGAGAAGTTAGAGAAAGGACTGAAGGAGCTGAAGGGGTTTGCAAGCCCACAGGAAGAACAACAATATCAACCAACCAGACCCGCCCAAAACACCCAGAGACTAAACCACCAACCAAACAGCACACATGGAGTGAACAATGGCTCCAGCTGCATATGTACCAGAGAATGGCCTTGGCAGGCATCAGTTGGAGGAGAGGCCCTTGGTCCTGTGAAAGCTTGATGACTCAGTGTGTAAAGGAATGCCAGGCCAGGGGAGCAAGACTGGATGAGTAGGTGGGAGAGCACTGTCCTAGAAGCAGGGGAATAGGAATGGGATAGGGGGTTTCTGGAGAGAAAACCAGGAAGGGAGATAACATTTAAAATGTAAAGAAATAAAACATCCAATTTTTAAAAAACGAAAAATATGTATTGATCCAAGGCTTACATATAGACCCACAAATACCCATAAAAAAGTATTTTATGCCTGAATGTTTTACTTTGGGATTATAATTATATTGGTGATCTTTTGCAGTGATTTTTTTTTTGTTAAAAGTCATTTATCGTAATGCATCTTTAAGCATCCTTTGTTCCCCAGGCAAAGGCTATTGAGGTGTATAAGCTCAACATCTTCTCATGCATTTTATTTCTGTTATATATTTTGAATTTTATGTAATAAAAGTTGGTTGATATCCATGAGGACCAAAATATCGCACTCTAATTTTGCTTAAAATTGCTTTAGTTAATTAAGTAGATACATAAACAGAAAGATTGTCAGGAAGGAGAAAATATATTTGAATGGAGTAGTTTAAAAAGATGGCAATGAAATGTAAATAATAAAAGATCAAAGAGGGGGCATGGTAACAGTGGGCAAGGAGGATAGAGAAGAATGAAGTATAATACATGTATGAAAATGCCAAAATGAAACTAATTCTTTGCAGACTGGTTGAAAATTGATTTTTTTAAGTGAAAGCAGATTCATCTCTCATAAAATATATCCGAATTGCAATTTACACTCCCTGTACTCCTCTTAGGCCTCCCATGTCCCCTTTTCTCCAAACCTACTCCTCCTCTGTTCCTCTTCAGAAAGGAGGAAATATCCAAGACACAGCAACCAAACATGAAAAAAGATAACAATAAGACAATAAAAAGCCCTCATACCAAGGTTGTACAAGGATACTCAATAGAAGGAAATTGGTCCTAAAAAGCAGGCAGAAGAGTCAGACACACCTGCTTCTACTGGGTTTTGATACAATAAATTTGTTTTTAAATTTTGTTTGAAAGAGAGAAGAGAGAAGAGAAGAGAAGAGAAGAGAGAGAGAGAGAGAGAGAGAGAGAGAGAGAGAGAGAGAGAGAGAGAGAGAGAGAACAAGAGAGCAAAAGGTGGGGGTGCATAGAACCAAGGTAGATTTGGAGGTATTCAAAACATGGTGAATTAAGCCACTACCTAAAGACTATACATGGACTGACCCTGGACTCTGACCTCATAGGTAGCAATGAATATCCAAGTAAGAGCACCAGTGGAAGGGAAGCCCTGGGTCCTGCTAAGACTGAACCCCCAGTGAACTAGACTGTTGGGGAGGGAGGCAATGGGGAGGGTGGGGAGGGGAACACCCATAAGGAAGGGGGGGGGGGATGTTTGTCTGGAAACCGGGGAAAGGGAATACACTCAAAATGTATATAAGAAATATTCAAGTTAATAAAAAAAGTATTGAAAAAATTTTTAATGCAACATCAAGTTTTGACTTCAGGAAAGACTTGACTTATTTATAGGCTGTCATTTCATCATTTCATCACAGTGTAATTTTTTTAATCAAAAAAATTACCTGCTAGTCAATTTGTTGATAAGAATTGAAAGAATTCATTTAATGATAAAATAATCAAAAAGCATAGAGTACATTTATATTAGGATGAAGCACTCATAGCTTTGACAATATTAAACATTTATCATTGTTAATTTCCTGTAGAAATTGACACCCATATTCATATATGAACAACTATTAGAGTTGCACTGTAAATGTGGTTTTATGTTTTCTGAATAGAAATATATAACATCTTGAAATTAGAGCAAAATGAACTGTACTGAAGAGGAGAAAAATGCATGATGACCACTTACAAGATGGAGATATTGGGTTGATATAAATATGGATTTAATATGCAGAACAAATGATAGAAAATCATTTGATAGATGATAGAAATCCCTAGTTTACTGTGTTGAAAGTTCTCTCTGGCTACAGTAAGAGAGGATGCATCAAAGAGAGATGTTGTTGCATAAAGGGTATCTAAAAGGTTATTTGGCAATTAAGGTAAGGATTAATAATTACCTATTCCAAAAATTTATTACTAAAGCTAGAAAATAATACAAATCTTTGTATAATAACAAGAATGAGAAATGTGGTAATTTTAATAAATATACTCTGCAGCCCTTAGAAGTTTAGAGTTACAGTATGGGTGTGTGATGTTTCCTACATAGCAGGCTTCAATAGCTGGGCAATGAAGTTTATTTTGGACAATGCGGTATACTCAGATGTTTAGATACATTCTCAATGAAATGCATCACATGCCATTTTAAAAGCTCATTTCATTGTGCAAGAAATTAGGTTGGAGCTCCAGGACAAACCCACAAAGGAGGTAATAAAGAGGTCTTTGCAAACTTATGAAACACAAGAGCAACATGAGAGCAACTCAGATGTATCCACTGAAACCAATGTGCAGAGATCGATTCACCAAATAAGACAGGAAAGCAAACACAAGCAGACAAGCAAAAGAATTGGCCTTCGGGATTGAGATGCATTCTGCCTCATGTGTGGAGTCCATTAAAATGAGTTACAGAATCATCAGACCAACAAGTTAATTAAAAAGTGATCACAATTTTGCAATTATCTGGGGAGTACCTAAAAAGCAAAAAGCTAAAAATGGTGAAAGATGAAGCTTTCTTGAAAACTTCTAAATGTTTTCTTTAAAATATTCTCAGTCAACATGAGGTCAAAGTTTTAAAATCTGACATCAATAAACATGAAGACAATAAGCCTCTGATATAGCAATGTGAAAATGCAAACAATACAAAATCACACAAGCAATAAACCATTAGCCTACTAACTAAGGAATGGAAAGTTTTAAATAAATGTAGAATGATAATATTACTTTGGGGTTCTACAAGGTCCTTGCATAATGCTGTCTCTGGCTTTTTATGTAAAAACCAATCATACATACAACAGGAGTATGTTTGTGACTGTCAGACCCATTATACAGAAAACAGGAGTATGTTTGTGACTGTCAGACCCATCATACAGACAACAGGAGTATGTTTGTGACTGTCAGACCCATCATACAGACAACAGGAGTATGTTCATGACTGTCAGATCCATCATACAGACAACAGGAGTATGTTTGTGACTGTCAGACCCATCATACAGACAACAGGAGTATGTTTGTGACTGTCAGACCAATCATACAGACAACAGGAGTATGTTCGTGACTGTCAGACCCATCATACAGACAACAGGAGTATGTTTGTGACTGTCAGACCCATCATACAGACAACAGGAGTATGTTTGTGACTGTCAGACCCATCATACAGAAAACAGGAGTATGTTTGTGACTGTCAGACCCATCATACAGACAACAGGAGTATGTTTGTGACTGTCAGACCCATCATACAGACAACAGGAGTATGTTCATGACTGTCAGATCCATCATACAGACAACAGGAGTATGTTTGTGACTGTCAGACCCATCATACAGACAACAGGAGTATATTTGTGACTGTCAGACCCATCATACAGACAACAGGAGTATGTTCGTGACTGTCAGACCCATCATACAGACAACAGGAGTATGTTCGTGACTGTCAGACCCATCATACAGACAACAGGAGTATGTTTGTGACTGTCAGACCCATCATACAGACAACAGGAGTATGTTTGTGACTGTCAGACCCATCATACAGACAACAGGAGTATGTTCATGACTGTCAGATCCATCATACAGACAACAGGAGTATGTTTGTGACTGTCAGACCCATCATACAGACAACAGGAGTATGTTCGTGACTGTCAGACCCATCGTATAGACAACAGGAGTATGTTTGTGACTGTCAGACCCATCATACAGACAACAGGAGTATGTTTGTGACTGTCAGATCTTATTTACACAAATGGGAGCTCATCAAATTCAGTTGATGCATCATAGTTTTTTTTAACGTCTGCTACACATCATACTATATTCAGAATTATTGAAGAAATCATCAAATTATAATTATAAAACATATTAATCTATAAAATTATGGCAACATTTAAAAAGTCTGAGACATAAAAAGTCAGTAAATGCTCAAAAACAAATAATAAATACACAAAATATCTACAATAAAATGTGGCACGGACACCCTTGGAAGAGCATAGATAAAACAGAGAGCAGATACTTAACAAGACAGGACTCAAAAGAAAAATGAATTATAAAGAAGGAAGCTTAAGATCAGTATGTATAAAATGTACAAAATAAAATTTACTGGGAGAACATTTCACATTTTGGATCCATGCATTTAAACATCACAAAAGCACAGCTGATGGCAACGATACAAAATGATACAATATGATCTAAGAAGAGTCTACCACCTTAATTAAACTGAAGATTGACATAATAGCCCTGCAATGAACTTGGCAAGAGAGTAGTATTGCTAATGAAATATTCCATGGACCAACAATTTCCCTACTAGATTTATTCCCTAGGCAAATTTCCACATTATGCAAAGATAAATATAACCCAAAATTTCGTAGCACATACTTTTTTATTAGAAAAATGTGTTGAAATGCACCACGATATCCAGGCAGAGAGATATAAAACTCATGTTTTTATAATTATAATGTATTTACATACAAACTTAAAGAATGTGCATAGAGGTAAATGAATTGTAATGTTTAGATTTTATAACCTTATTCATATAAACTAAGAATTTATAAAATTATGTGTATATGCTGTGAGCTTTAAAAGTACTTGTATATGATGTGATAATTTTAAATAAAATTTAAACAAAATATTTTGTATAGTTTAAAGAGATACATAAATATTCATTTATTAAAAACCTAGACATTCATGGAAAACATGAATACCAATCTGGGTATAATGATAACTTTTTGCTCTATGTAAGTTAAAAAAAAGTACCAAATTTGAGTGTATAAGTTTCACAGTTAGTCTATTGGAAGACCAGCAGTCTCGACTAGTCTGGACCCTTGGGATCTCTCGTTCACTGAGCCACCATCCAGGCAGTATACCCCAGCTGATATGAGGCCCTCAACACACATACAGCAGAGGACTGCTGGTTCAGGACTCAGCCAGGGAGGGTGAACCCAGGGAGTGGGGCGGGGTCCGGTGGGTTGGGAATTGGAGTGAAGTTATCCTTTTGGAGACTGAGGAGGATATGTGGGATGTGGAGTGGTTAGGGTTGGGCCAGGAGGGGGATGGAGTCTGAAATGTAAAAAAGGACTAAGGAATAAATAAAAAATTAGTTTTACAGACAGTTTATAATTTTATAATTAAAGTACATCTGTATATAAAATATATTTTACATTGTTAATTATTGCTTATTTTCTTTTCACACTACCAGTAAAGAAACAATACACTCATCATGTTCACAAGTTGATTGTGTAGAGGAAAATATTGCTTTTGGCAGTGTGTTGTAGTAGAAACATTGGCCAATGCGTTAAGTGGATGCATCTGTCATACACAGGATGTCCCATGTAGCATATGGAGATTTGCAGCCCAAAAGAGGCAGCAGAGATGGTGATATTGATTTACAACTCATTAAAATCAATATGCTGAGTCTGAGGCAATGAATAGATGAGAGTTCATTGAGAGCGTACATTATTGATATGCTGAGAAGTTTCCTACAGCTTTGTGATGAAGTCTAGTGGCTATAATAATCTAGACCACATGATCAAGTAAAGAGCACTATACTAGGGTTTAAATGTTGATAACAACAAAGTACCTAGGTCTTGCCCAGGTAGGTTGTTTGTTTTTAATCTGGTAATTGTTCCCTGTATCATTGATATTTTGTGTTATATTGTAAACATTCTTCAAAGAAATTTGGCTATGGTGAAAAACAAGAGATGAGGAATGTGATGACAACTAGAAACGGTGAAGATGACAGCTTAAAAGGAATACTATAGAGAAAGGTGAGCACATTCAAAAAGGGTGAGCTTGTCCAGACAAATGAGAATTGGATTCAGCCTTAACATACTGCCCTGTAATCTCAGATACCTGAGAAACAGAAAGAAGAGGACATGAGTTCAAGTCCTTCCTGGACTGCCAAATGTCATCAATGCCAGACTGAGGAAGGCTCTCACAAACCCAGTGCTAAAGACAATGGGGTGGGGTTGTATCACAATATGAGAATACTTGTTAGCATTATTAACATCCTAGATGTGATTGTCACGGCAGGCAAGAACTTGTCAAGAGCACAATATTTACTCTCTTACTATTTTGAGGTAGGGAATAGGCATTGTCCTCTAATGTACATTGCCTAGATGCACAAAGGCAAAACCTGTTTTGTTTTGTGTTCTTTTGTTTCTCTTAAATCCTGCTCCAGAATTAGCAATATTATAATAGGTATAGAAGATATAGACTGGTACAACTATTCTGGAAATCAGTCTGGAGTTTCCTCAGAAAATTGGACATTGCACTACCTGAGGACCAGTTATACGACTCTTGGGCATATAACCAAAAGATGCTCCAACAAATAACAAAGACACATGCTCCACTATGTTCATTGCAGCCTTATTTATAATAGCCAGAAGCTGGAAAGAACCCAGATGCCCTTTAACAGAGGAATGGATACAGAAAATGTGGTGCATCTACAAAATGGAATACTACTCTGCTATCAAAAATAATGACCTTATGAAATTCATAGGCAAATGGATGGAAATGGAAAATATCATCCTGAGTGAGGTAACCCAATCACAGAAAAACACACATGGTATGCACTCACTGATAAGTGGATATTAGCCCAAATGCTTGAACTACCCTAGAGGCACAGAACACATGAAACTCAAAAAGGATGACCAAAATGCAAATGCTTCACTCCTTCTTTGAAAGGGGAACAAGAATATCCTTGGGAGGGAATAGGGAGGGAAAATTTAGAAAAGAGGCTGAAGGAACATACATTCAGAGCCTGCCCCACATGTGGCCCATACATATACAGCCACCAAACTAGATAAGATGGATGAAGCAAAGAAGCGCAGGCTGGCAGGAACCGGATGTAGATCTCTCCTGAGAGACACAGCCAGAATACGGCAATACATAGGCAAATGTCATCATTAAACCACTGAACTGAGAACAGGACCCCCGTTGAAGGAATCAGAGAAAGGACTGGAAGAGCTTGAAGGGGCTTGAGACCCCATATAAACAACAATGCCAACCAACCAGAGCTTCCATGGACTAAGCCACTACCCAAAGACTATACATGGACTGACCCTGGGCTCCAACCTCATAGGTAGCAATGAATAGCCTAGTAAGATCACCAGTGGAAGGGGAAGCCCTTGGTCCTGCTAAGACTGAACCCCCAGTGAACGAGATTGTTGGGGGGAAGGCGGTAATGGGTGGAGTATGGGGAGGGTAACACCCCCATAGAAGAGGAGGAGAAGGGGTTAGGGGATGTTGGTCTGGACACCGGGAAAGGGAATAACAATTGAAATGTAAATAAGAAATACCCAAGTTAATAAAGATGGAAAAAAGAGAAAATAAACTGCCCCACTTTCACAAAAAAAAAAAATGCATATCATGGGACTCTCTAGGATCCTGCTATTTTTTTTTTTTTTGCTATTCTGGTAAATATATAGTTTGCTTATATAGAATGAATGAGTAATATTTGAAACTTGGATCTCTTCTCAATTTCTGGCATTTAATTTTTGTGTCACACTAGGACTAGGGCTACTATTTTAAGACAGGTGACAGAGTTGAGGAAACCCTAAGTCAGCTTACTGAAAGGTAGAAGCAAACTTGAAGAAAAATGTGACAATGACAGCAGGCTCCTGTAGAAGTAAGAGAAATGACATGTCTATTGATCTGACTAGATTGACGAAATTTCTTAATATGTCCTCTGAACAGTCTCTAGAATACTCAAATATTTGTTCAAATAATATCACTGTACAATTATGCAAAAACTGTTAACCTGTGGTGGTAAATATTGTGGTACTATTTGGAAATATATATGCAAATACATATCATATATGCATCTCATGACATTGATAAAGGAGACCATGAATTCGAAAGAAAGCAAAGAGGGTATATGGACGGGTTTGCAGGAAAGAAAGAGAAAAGAAAGTGTGGTTTTGTTATGATGCTGAAAAATGCCCTCCTTTTGTTCCATGTGTAGCTTTCTTGGGGTTGGGGACTTTTCTCAGTAGTAGAGGGCTTGCCTAGAAAGGACAAGACCCTGGGTTCAGGCCATAGCTCTGAAAAATAGGGCAAAAAATAATTTAAAAAATAGTTAGGGCACCTGGAGTTAACCCAATCCTACAACTCTCTGTATCCAGATCCCATAGAGAGAGAGGGGGGCTCTCACAAGTGCAGACAATCCTGAGAACACAGGAGAGACCACCACTTCTGGTCACATTCCTGGTGCAAGAGGAACCCACCTGGAGCCCACTGGACACGGGAACCTAGGATCACACTAAAACACGATCTTTCCAGTTTCTGCCTGCACATAGAGCTGTGTCTCTCTGACACAGCTCTCTGTACCCAGATCTCACTGGGAGACAACCAGACTCCAGGGCTGCTGACACACAGGCTTACAGGAGGGTAAAGAGACAGTCAGAGACAGCAAGGAAAGCTAACACCACAGATAACCAGATGGTGAGAGGCAGTGCAGGAACCTAAGCAACAGAAACCAAGATTATTTGAAAAAAATCAGAGACCAGCTCTCCCACCAAAGTAAATAATGTATACCACAACACACCAGAAAAACAAGATTTGGATTTAAAATCACATCTCATGATGATGATAGAGGACTTTAAGAAGGACGTAAATAACCCCCTTAAAGAAATACAGGACAGCACAGGTAAACAACTAGAAGTCCTTAAAGAGGAAACACAAAAATCCATTAGTGAATTATAGGAAAGACTAACCAAACAGTTGAAGGAATTGAACAAATCCATCCTGGATCTAAAAATGGAAATAGAAACAATAAAGAAATCACAAAGGGAGACAACCCTGGAGATTGAAAACCTAGGAGATACATCAGGAGTCAGATACAAGCATTACCAACAGAATACAAAAGATAGAAGAGAGAATCTCAGGGGCAGAAGATACCATAGAAAACACTGACACAACCATCAAAGAAAATGTAAAACACAAAGCGGTCCTAACCAAAAACATCCAGGAAATCCAGGGCACAATGAGAAGATCAAACATAAAGATAACAGCTATAGAAGAGAGCAAATATCCCACCTTAAAAGGCTATTAAATATCTTCAACAAAATTATAGAAAAAACTTCCCTAACCTAAAGAAAGAGATAGCCATAAACATACAAGAAGCCTACAGAAATCCAAAAGGATTGGAATAGAAAGGAAATTCCTGCCAACATATATTAATCAAAACACCAAATGCGCAAAGCATAGGTAGAATATTAAAAGCAGTAAGGGAAAAATGTCAAGTAACATATAAAGACAGGCCTATCAGAATTACACCAGATTTCTTACCAGAGACTATGAAAGCCAGAAGACCCTAGGCAGATGTCATAGAGACCCTAAGAGCACACAAATGCCAGCCCAGGCTACTATATCCAGCAAAACTCTCAATTAACATAGATGGAGAAACCAAGATATTCTATGACAAAACCAAATTTACACAATATGTTTGGACAAATTCAACCCTACAAAGGATAATAGATTTCCAACAAAATTCCAACACAAGGGGGAAACTACACCCTAGAAAAAAGCAAGAAAATTTTCTTGCAATGAACCCAACAGAAGAAAGCCACACAAACACAATTCCATCTCTAACAACAAAAATAACAGGAAACAATAATCGCTATTCCTTTTAATATCTCTTAACATCAATGGACTCAAGTCCCCAATGAAAAGACTTAGACTAATGAATGAATATGCAAAGAGGACCCATCATTTTGTTGCATACAGGAAACATACCTCAGTGAAAAAGACAGATACTACCTCAGAGTAAAAAGCTGGAAAAGAATTATCCAAGCAAATGGTCTCAAGAAACAAGCTGGAGTAGTCATTTTATTATTGAATACAATCAACTTTCAACAAAAGTTATCAAAAAAGATAAGGTAGGACACTTCATATTCATCAAAGGAAAAATCCACCAAGATGACTCTCAATCCTGAATATCAATCTTGCAAAGGCACCTACGTTCATAAAAGCAATCTCACTAAAGCTCAAATCACACATTGCACTTCACAAAATAATAGTAGGAAAATTCAACACCTCACTCCCATCAAAGGACAATTCATTGAAACACAAACTAAACAAAGACACACAGACACTAACAGAAGTTATGATCCAAATGGATTTCACAGATATTTATAGAACATTTCATCCTAAAACAAAAGAATATACCTTCTACTCAACACCTCATGTTACCTTTTTCAAAATTGACCATATTATTGGTCACAAAACAGGCCTCAACCGATACAATAAGATTGAAATAATCCCATTCACCCTATCAGATCACCATGGTTTAAGGCTGGGCTACAATAACAACTAAAATGACAGAAAACCTATGTATGCCTGGAAGCTGAAAAACCTACTCAATGATAACTTGGTCAATGAAGAAAGAAAGAAAAAAATTAAAGAAGTTTTAGAATTTAATGTAAATTAACAACCTTCTATGATAACTTGTTCAAGGAAGAAATAAAGAAATTATAGATGTTGTAGAATACTTATGGAACACGGTGAAAGCAGTGCTAAGAGGAAAACTCATAGCTCTGATTGCCTCAAAAAAAAAAAAAACAAAACAAAAAAAAAAAAAAAAACAAAACAAAAAAAAAAAACCTGGAGGGAGCATACACTAGCAGCTTAATAGAACACCTAAAAGCTTTACAAGAAAAAGAAGCAAATACATACAAGAGGAGTAAATGGAAAGAAATAATCAAACTCAGGGCTGAAATCAACCAAGTAGAAACTAAAAGAACCTATACAATGAATCAACAAAACCAGGAGCTGGTTCTTTGAGAAAATCAACAAGATAGATAAACCCTTAGCCAGACTAACCAGAGGGCACAGAGAGTATCCAAATTAGCCAAATCAGAAATGAAAAGGGAATCAGAACAACAGAAAGTGAGCAAATTCAAAAAATCATCAGATGCTACTACAAAAGTCTGTATTAAACAAAACTGGAAAATCTGGATGAAATGGACAGGTTCCTAGACAGAAATCAGGTACCAAAGTTAAATCAGGATCAGATAAACCATCAAAAAGATCGATCATCATGACCAAGTAGGCTTCATCCCAGGTATGCAGGGATGGTTCAATATATGGAAATCTGACCAACATAATTCACTATATAAACAAACCCAAAGGAAAAATCCACATGATTATCTCTTTAATTGTTGAGAAATCACTTGACAAAATTCAACACTCCTTCATGTTAAAAGACTTGGAAAGATCAGGAATCAGGACTCATACCTAAACATAGTAAAACCAGCAAACCAGTAGCCAGCATCAAACTAAATAGAGAGAAACTTGAAGCAATCCACTAAAATAAGGGACTAGGCAAAGGTTCCCACTCTTTCCCTACTTATTCAATACAGTACCTGAAGTCCTAGCCAGAACATTCAGAGAAAAGGAGATCAAAGGATTCAAATTAGAAAAGAAAAGTTAAAATATCACTATTTGTAGATGATATGATAATATATTTAAGTTCCAGAGTTCCTAAGCCCGATAAACAACTTCAGCAATGTGGCTAGATATAAAGTTAACTCAAATAAATCAGTAGCCTTCCTCAACTCAAAGGATAAACAGGCTGAGAAAGAAATTAGGGAAATGACACCCATCACAGTACTCACAAATAATATAAAATACCTCAGTGTGACTCTAGCAAGTGTAAGATCTGTATGACAAGCACTTCAACTTAGGAAATTAATTCAAGAATATAAAGATTCCATTGTTAAATTTTATATTTGGAAAATTAATCAAATGATTGGTTTACATATGTATACTCCAGTCTTTTATGCTTTATGCGTGTTTGGTGATGCCTAAAATTTTCTGCTTTCATGGTTAGCTGCACTGGCATGGTAGGTTTAGCATCACATGGCATGCCTTCTGCCTCTATTTAACTATGTCCAGTTTACTACAGAACTTTACCAGGCACCATCTCTACTGCTCCTCACTCCTTTGGAGATTCCTTGTGCTTTCCCTCATCTTGTATGGTTTTGTTCTCCTTTTTCTCTTTCTACTTTTATTAAAAACACATTCTTTTCTTATGCAATATAACTGTATGCTAACTGATTACAGTTTCATCTTCATATATTCCTTGCAGTTCGATCCTAACTCCAATCCTATCAAGATCCATTTCCTTTTTGTCCCTCGTTAGAAAATAACAGGCTTCTGAGTGATAACAAAACAAAACAAAATACAATATAAGAAAATAAGAAAATCTACCACACTGAAGTTCGACAAGGAAAACCAACAGGAGGGAAAAATCCCCAAGAAAAGACACAAAAATCAGAGTACACTTGTGCACACTCAGGAGTTTTGTAAAATACTAAACTGAAAGCTGTAAGACATACTGTGAAGACCTGGTACAGATCCCTGTTGGCCCTTTGCACGCTTCCTCAGTCTCTGTTCAGATGTGGTTTGATCATGTTGAGTTACAAGAGTTTGTTTTCCTGGGGTCCTCCATCTCCTCTGCCTCTTGTACTCATCTGTCTCATTTTCTTCAGGGTGTCCTGAGCTTGAGAGCAAGAGTTAAATGGTGACATCCCATTATTAAATGGAGACCACCCACTTAGAGTTGAGTGTTTTAGTCTTTCCCTTTCTCTCTTTCCTTGATCATGTCTCTGTATCACTGTCTCTGTCTGCATCTCTGTGCCTCTTTTGTGTGTGTGTGTGTGTGTGTGTGTGTGTGTGTGTGTTTGTGTGTATGTGTGTGTGTGTGTATCTGTCTCTGTATTTGTTTTCATCTGCTACATGAGGAAATGCTACATCACTAATGATGACTGAATAAAGCACTGATCTATGAGCATAGAAGAATATCATTGAATCATGTTATCACTACTTTAAGAAAAACATTCATATTTTGTTTTATTCTTGGTCTCTGTGATAACTATTCTCTGCTTCATTGTCACCCAAGCAGTGTGGGGTACATACATCGTTTGGCTATTCTCACAATGGTGGCTTTGTGAATTGCACTAGAATATGTGATAGGCATGACAGACTTTAGATGAAAGGTTTTGCTTGATTAGTGAACTTCAGTGTAACTTCCCACAGCAAAGACAGGACTTCAGGGATGAAGTTTCAATATATGTACAAGCTTGACCTCTCCATGCCTAATGAATTGTGTGGGCATTATCTTCAACAGTCAGTATTTTCTCAGTAATAACTTGGAATTTTCTCTATTATGCCATTGCTTGTCTATTCTTAAAAGGCAGAAAGTAGGGAAAAAAACATAAGATGTCCCTCAATGAAAGAATGGATAAAGAAAATGCAGTACATTTACACTGTGGAGTATTAATCATGTTTTTTAAAAATTGCATTATGAAATTTTATGCAAGTGGATGAAACAAGGAAGAAAGCAAATCATACTGAGTGTGATAACTCAGACCCAGATTCATATGCTACGTATTCAATTATATATCTATATTAGCCTTTAAATCAATGATGATAAAACTATAGTCCACAGATTCAGAGAGGTTGTGTATGAAGGAAGAGACTAAGAGAGACACATGAATGTCCTTAAGAGTGGGAAGAACTCAGTAAGTTAGACTCCAGAAAGTCAAATCACCCTATTAAAAATGGGGTACAGAGCTAAACAAAGAATTCTCAGCAGAGGAATATAGAATGGCTGAGAAATACCTAAAAAATATTCAACATCCTTAGTCATCAGGGAGATACAAATCAAAACAACCCTGAGATTCCAACTCACACAAGTCAGAATGGCTAAGATCAAAAATTGAGGTGACAACAGATGCTAGCGAGGATATGGAGAAAGAGGAACACTCTTCCATTGTTGATGGGATTGCAAACTTGTACAACCACTCTGGAAATCAGTCTGGAAGTTCCTCAGAAAATTGGACATAGTACTACCTGAGGACCCAGCTATACCACTCCTGGGCATATACCCAAAAGATGCTATAACATATAACAAGGACACATTCTCCACTCTGTTCATAGCAGTCTTGTCTATAATAGCCAGAAGCTAGAAAGAACCCAGATGTCCTTCAACAGAGGAATGGATACAGAAAATGTGGTACATTTACAGAATGGAGTACTACTCCACTATTAAAAACAATGACTTCATGAAATTCTTAGGCAAATGGATGGAACTAGAAAATATCATTCTGAGTAAGATAACCCAATCACAAAAATACACACATGGCATGTGCTCACCAATAAGTGGATATTAGCCCAAAAGCTTGGATTACCCAAGATAGAATTCCCACATGAAGCTCAAGAAGAAGGAAGACCAAAGTGCAGATGCTTCAGTTTTTCTTAGAAGTGGGAACAAAAATATTCATAGAAGGGCTTACAAAGACAAAGTTTGTAGCAGAGCCTGAAGGAATGGCCATTCAGAGCCTGCCACACCTGGGGATCCATCTCGTATACATAGTACCACCAAACCCAGACAATATTGCTAATGCCAAGAAATGCATGCTGACAGGAGCCTGATATAGCTGTCTCCTGAGAGGTTCTGACAGAGCATGACAAATACAGAGACAAATGCTAGTAGTCAACCATTGAACTAGAAATGGGGTCCCCAATGGAGAAATTAGAGAGAGGATTAAAGGAGCCGAAGGGGTTTGTAACCCCATATGAACAACAATGCCAACCAACCAGAGCTTCCAGGGACTAAACCACTATCCAAAGACTACACATGGACAGACCCATGGCTCCAGCTCCATATGTAGCAGAGGATGGTCTTTTGGGGCACCAGTGGGAGGAGAAGCCCTTGGTCTTGCCAAAGCTGGAGCCCCCATTGTAGGGAAATATCAGAGCAGGAAGGAGGGAAGGGTTGGGTGGATGAGTGGGAAAACACCCACATAGAAAAAGGAGTGAATTTGAGAGGGGGTTTATGGATTGGAAACCAGGAAAGGGGATAACATTTGAAGTGTAAATTAAAAAAATCTATTAAAAAAAGAATAGTTGGAAATATCTTTCAATTCTCTGTTACCTTTCTAATTCCTTCATTTAAGTTGAATTCCTATATTTTATTTCATACTGTTACTACATCTTTAAAATGTTTTCCTTTATAGCTATCACTCCTTTACTAAAGAGCACATTAATTTAGCTAGAATGTATATACATTGGCATCTAAATATATAAGTTACACATTTTACATAAAGATTTAAATATAGACTAAATGATTTATTTCCCAGGATGTGTTATTTACTTATAAGCCTTATTCCTAATTTTGCATATAGATTTTGTGTCTTAAGAAAATATGTTTTCTTGGTGTAGCTCTGTCTTAGTTACTTACTATGTTGCTATGACAATGTTATAACACATACAACTAAGGATGATGGGCTTATTTTCTGGTATATTTGATGGTACAGTCACTATGGTGGTGAAGACACTGTCATAAATTTGAGGCAGCTGGTTGCATTCAGTCCATAATCAGGAAGCCCAGGAGGGATTGATATTTCTTATCTACCTTCATCTCTCTTTGCTTTCTGGTATCTATAAGCTTTGGTGTCATATTAGGTGATATTATTTTTTATTTACTTATTTATTTATTTAGAAAGGAAATTACTTTTTATATTATTTATTCACACATATATTTTTTCCTTACATTTCAAATGTTATTCCCTTCCCAGTTTCCTGTCCATAAGCCTCCATCCCCTCCCCCTCGCCCATATGGGTGTTTCCCCCATCCACCCACCTTATCGCCCTCCACCCCGCCCCCGCCTCCCGATATTCCCCTGCACTGGTGATCCACCCTTGGGAGGACCAAGAGCTTCCCCTGCCACTGGTGCCACAACAAGGCTATTCTCTGCTACATATGCAGTTGGAACCCTGGATCAGTCCATGTTTACTATTTTGGGAGTGGTTTAGTCCTTGGAAGCTCTGGTTGGTTGGCATTGTTGTTCTTATGGGGTTGCAAGCTCCTTCAGCTCTTTCAATCCTCGTCTAATTCCCCCAAAGGGGGTCCTGTTCTCAGTTCAGTGGTTTGCTGCTAGCATTGACCTCTGTATTGGATAAGCTCTGGATATGTCTCTCAGGAGAGACCTATATCCGGTCCATTTCAGCATGCACTTTTAAATTTCATCAATCTTTTCTAGATTTGGTGGCTGTATATACATATATATGCCATATAGGCCACATGTGGGGCAGGCTCTGAATGGCTGTTCCTTCAGTCGCTGCTCTAAACTTTGCTTCCATATCCCTCCTATGGATATTTTTTCTACTTTTAAGCAAGAGTAGGAGCATCCGCATTTTGGTCATCATTCTTGACCACAGCTTCCTGTGGTCTGTGGATTGCATCTTGGGTAATTTGAGCTTTTGTGCTAATATACAATTATTAGTGAGTCTATACCAAGAGTGTTTTTCTGTGATTGGGCTACATCACTATGGATGATATTTTCTTGTTCATTTCTTATGCCTATGAATTTCATGAAGTCATTGTTTTTGATAGCTGAGTAGTACTCCAATGTGTAGATGTACCACATTTTGAATCCATTCCTCTGTTGAAGGGCATCTGGGTTCTTTCCAGCTTCTGGCTATTATAAATAAGGCTGCTATGAACATAGTGGAGCATGTGTTTTTGTTATATGTTGGGGCATCTTTTGGGCATATGCCCAAGAGAGGTATAGCTGGGTCCTTAGGTAGTGCAATGTCCAATTTTCTGAGGAACCTCCAATTTTCCATTATGCAATCCATCCAAAAATGGAGGAGTGTTCTTCTTTCTCCACATTCTTGCCAGCATCTGCTGTCACCTGAGATTTGTATCATAGCCATTCTGATTGCTGTGAGGTGGAATCTCAGGGTTGTCTTGATTTGTATTTCCCTGATGACTAAGGATGTTGAACATTTCTTTAGGTGCTTTTTGGCCATTGGATAATCCTCAGCTGAGAATGTTTTGTTTAGCTCTGTACCTCATTTTTTAGTAGGGTTATTTGGCTCTCTGGAGTCTAACTTCTTGAATTCTTTGTATATATTGGATATTAGCCCTCTATCAGTTGTAGGATTGGTAAAGATCTTTTCCCAATCTGCTGGTTGCAGTTCAGTCCTAATGACAGTGTCTTTTGCCTTACAGAAGCTTTGCAGTTTTATGAGATCCCATTTGTCGATTCTTGATCTTCTAAGCCATTGGTGTTTTTTCAGGAAATTTTCCCCAGTGCCCTTGTGTTTGAGACTCTTCCCCACTTTTTCTTCTATTAGTTTGAGTGTATCTGGTTTGATGTGGAGGTCCTTGATCCACTTGGACTTAAACTTTGTACGTGGTGATAAGAATGAATAGATTTGCATTCTTCTACATGCTGACTTCCAGTTGAATCAGGACCATTTGTTGACAATGCTAAATTTTTTCCATTGGGTGGTTTTAGCTCCTTTGTCAAAGATCAAGTGACCATAGGTATATAGGTTCATTTCTGGGTCTTCTATTCTGTTCCACTGATCTATCCATCTGATGTTGTACCAATAACATACAGTTTTTATGACTATTGCTCTGTAATACTACTTGAGGTCAGGGATGGCGATACCCCCAGAAGTTCTTTTATTGTTGAGTATAGTTTTCTCTATCCTGGGTTTTTTGTTATTACAAATGAATTTGCAAATGCCTTTTCTATCTCTATAAACAGTTGAGTAGGAATTTTGATGGGGATTGCATTGAATCTGTAGATTGCTTTTGGCAAAATGGCCATCTTTACTGTATTTATCCTGCCAATCCATGAGCATGGGAGATCTTTCCATCTTCTGAGATCTGCCTCAATTTCTTTCTTCAGAGACTTGAAGTTCTTGTCATACAGATCTTTCACTTGCTTGGTTAGAGTCACTCCAAGGTATTTTATATTATTTGTGACATTTGTGAAGGGTGTCATTTCCATATTTTTTTTCTGAGCCTGTATATCGTTTGAGTAGAGGAAGGCTACTGATTTGTTTGAGTTAATTTTATACCCAGACACATTGCTGAAGTTGTGTATCAGGTTCAGTAGTTCTCTGGTGGAACTTTTGGGGTCACTGAAGTATACTATCATCGGCAAATAGTGATATTTTGATTTCCTCCCTTCCAATTTGTATCCGTTTGACCTCCGTTTGTTGTCTGGCTAGGACTTTGAGTACTATATTGAGGAAGTAGGGAGAGAATGGGCAGTTTTGTCTAGTCCCTAATTTCAGTGGAATTGCTTCAAGTTTCTCTCCATTTAGATTGATGCTAGCTGTTGGTTTGCTGTATATTGCTTTTACTATGTTTAGATATGGGCCTTGAATTCCTGATCTTTCCAGGACTTTTATCGTGAAGAGGTGTTGAATTTTGTCAAACGCTTTCTCAGAATCTAATGAAATGATCATGTGATCTTATGGTTGAATGGATTGTGATGATGGATGTTAGTATATTAAACCATCCCTTTCTCCCTCAGATGAAGCCTACTTGATCATGATAGATGATTATTTTGGTGAGTTCTTGGATTTGGTTTGCAGAATTTTATTGAGTATTTTGCATAAATATTCATAAGGGAAATTGGTCTGAAGTTCTTTCTTTGTTGGATCTTTGTGTGGTTTAGGTATAAGAGTAATTGTGGCTTCATAAAGGGAATTTGTTAGTGCTCCATCTGTTTCAATTGTGTGGAATAATTTGGACAGTATTAGTATGAGGTCTTCTATGAAGATATGGTAGAATTCTGCACTAAACCCATGTGATCCTGGCCTCTTTTTGGTTTGGAGACTTTTAATAACTACTTCTATTTCTTTAGGAGTTATGGGGTTGTTTAGATGGTTTATTTATTCCTGCTTTAACTTTGTTACCTGGTATCTGTCTAGAAAATTGTCCATTTCCTTCAGATTTTCCAGTTTTGTTGAATATATCCTTTTGTAGTAGGATCTGATGACTTTTTTTAATTTGCTCAGATTCTGCAGTTATGTCTCTCTTTTCATTTCTGGTTTTGTTAATTTGGATATACTCTCTGTGTCCTCTTGTTAGTCTGGCTAAGGGTTTATCTATCTTGTTGATTTTCTCAAAAAACCAACTCCCGCTTTTGTTGATTCTTTGTATAGTCCTTTTCATTTCTAATTGGTTGATTTCAGCCCTGAGTTTTATTATTTCCTGCGTTTTACTCCTCTTATATTTATTTATTACATTTTGTTCTAGAGCATTTTGGTGTGCCATCAAGCTGCCGACATATGTTCTCTCCTGTTTCTTTCTGCAGGCACTCAGAGCTATTTGTTTTCCTCTTAGCACAGCTTTCATTGTGTCCCATATGTTTGGATATGCTGTATCTTCATTTTCACTAAATTCTAAGAAGTCTTTAATTTCTTTCTTTATTTCTTCCTTGACCAAGTTGTCATTGAGTAGAGCATTGTTCAACTTCCACGTATATGTGGGCTTTCTGTCATTATTTTTGTTGTTGAAGACCAGTCTTAGTCCTTGATAGGATGCATGGGATTATTTCAATCTTCTTATATCTGTTGAGGTTTGTTTTGTGACCGATTATATGGTCAATTATGAAGAAGGTACCATGAGGTGCTGAGAAGAAGGTATATCCTTCTGTTTTAGGATGGAATGTTCTATAGATATCTGTGAAATCCATTTAGTTCATAACTTCTGTTTTTCCATGATCTGTCCATTGATGAGAGTGGGATGTTGAAATCTACTATTATTGTGTGAGGTACAATGCGTGATTTGAGCTTTAGTAAGTTTTCTTTTATGAATATAGGTGCCCTTGCATTTGGAGCTTAGATATTTAGGATTGAGAGTCTATCTTGGTGGGTTTTTTCTTTGGTGAATATGAAGTGTCCTTCCTTATCTTTTTTAATGACTTTTGGTTGAAAGTCAATTTTATTTGATATTAGAATGGCAACTCTGGCTTTTTTCTTCCAGCCATTTGCTTGGAAAGTTGTTTTCCAGCCATTTACTCTGAGGTAGTTCTGTCTTTGTCTTTGAGGTGTGTTTCCTGCATGCAGCAAAATTCTGGGTCCTCTTTTCATATCCAGTCTGTTAGTCTATGTCTTTTTTAGTGGGGAATTGAGTCTGTTGAGAGATATTAAGGAATACTGATTGTTACTTCCTGTTATATTCATTGTTAGAGGCAGGATTATGTTTGTGAGTCTCTCCTTTGGTTTTGTTGCAAGGAGATTATATTCTTGCTTTCTGTACGGTATAGTTTCTCTCCTTGTGTTGGAGTTTTCCATCTATTATCCTTTGTAGGGCTGGATTTATAGGAAGATATTACATAAATTTTGTTTTGTCATGGAATATCTTGTTTTCTCCATCTATGTTAATTGAGAGTTTTGCTGGATACAGTAACTTGGGCTGGTATTTGTGTTCTCTTAGGGTCTCTATGACATCTGTCCAGGATCTTCTGGCTTTCATAGTCTCTGGTGAATAGAAGTCTGGTATAATTCTTATAGGCCTGCCTTTATATGTCACTTGACCTTTTTCCCTTACTGCTTTTAATATTCTTTCTTTGTTTTGTGCATTTGGTGTTTTGACTATTATGTGATGGGAGGAGTTTCTTTTCTGGTCCAATCTATTTGTAGTTCTGTAGGCTTCTTGTATGTTTATGGGCATCTCTTTCTTTAGGTTAAGGAAGTTTTCTTCCATAATTTTGTTGAATATATTTACTGGCCCTTTAATTTGGGAGTCTTCACTTTCTGTTGTACCTATTATCCTTAGGTTTGATCTTCTCATTGTGTCCTGGATTTCCTGGATATTTTGGGCAAGAACTTTTTGCATTTTTACATTGTCTTTGATGGTTGTGTCAATGTTTTCTATGGTATCTACTGCCTCTGATTTTCTCTCTTCTATCTCTTATATTCTGTTGATGATGCTTATATCTAAGACTCCTTGTCTCTTCCTTAGGTTTTCTATATCCGGGTTTGTCTCCCTTTGTGTTTTCTTTATTGTTTCTATTTCCATTTTTAAATCCTGAACGGTTTTGATTAATTCCTTCACCTGTTTGGTTGTAATTCTTTCAGGGATTTTTATGTTACCTCTTTAAGAGCTTCTACTTGTTTACTGGTGTTTTCCTGCTTTTCTTTAAGGGAGTTCTTTATGTCCTCCTTCATTGTCATACAATGTGATTTTAAATCTAAATCTTGCTTTTCCGGTGTGTTTGTATACACAGTATTTTCTTTGTTGGGAGAGCTGGCTTTGATGATGCCAAGTAGTCTTGGTTTCTGTTGCTTAGGTTCCTGTGCTTGCCTATAGCCATTGGGTTCTCTCTGGTGTTTGCTTCTCTTGCTGTTTCTGAGAGTGACTTGACCTTGCTGTAGGCCTCTGTGTCAGCACTCCTGTAGAACTGTTTCCCTGTTTTCTTTCTGCTTTTTCTGAGAGCAGGTTCTCTGATTTCAGGTGTGTATGTGCTCCCAGAGAATGTCTTCCAGCTCTTGGAGAGGGCAGGAACCAGAAAGGTCCTGCCCCTGATTGCTCCTAGGTCCTTGCATCCAGGGAGCAGTTGGCACTAGGAGATTCCCTCTTGGATCTGTAATGTGGGCAGAGCATAGTCTCTGACTTCTCAGGAGTGTCCACACTTCTGAGGATGCAGCTCCCCCACAGGATTTGGGTTCAGGGAGCTTTTTGGCTGGTTCAGTTCAGTCCTGGGTGCAGACCAGTACCATAGAAACTGGCGGGTGACTGTTTCTATATTCCTGTTTCCAGAGGCATTGTGCAGTTTCCTCTTGAACCAGGGATGTGGGCACAGGTGCGCAGAAGTGGCAGTCTGTCCTGTGGTCTCAGGATGTCTGCACTTCTGGGTTGTGATTTTATTTATAAATTAGATAAATTGGATTCTTTGTTTTCAAGATCTCTCTCTCTCTCTCTTTCTCTCTCTCTCTCTCTCTCTCTCTCTCTCTCTCTGTTTATTTTGGACAAAGTATTCAAGCTCATGGAACATGCGAATAATGTGATTATTTCTACTCAGTAAATACTATTGTCTTCTCCTATACATGTTGCTTTGTTTAGAAGTGAAGAAGCCTAACATTTGGGGATATTTTTAGATTTTGTTCTGTTGCCTGGTTCTTTCCCAAGGGTTTTATTGCTTTGCCCTTCTGGACTTTGACTTTGACTTTATAATCCTGTTGTTCATCCGGACATTTATAATGATTGTTTTAAAAAAGTTTGTTCCAGGAATCTTATTTTGCTTGCTTCATTCTCACCTCTAGTGTTTTGTTCTATGAGGTCTGTTAGGGTGTTTATCTACTAGCATTTACAGTAGGGAAAATTCAATCCAACCAAATTTTGGGATCTCTATTCATACCTCAAGAAGTAATTGAAAGTAGTTAGCCCTAGAAAACTGTCATTAAAAGAATTTTTTGTCATAGCGTTCTTCTGAGAATATTTACTGCTCTAATTTCTGATCACTCCTGCTCAGACCTATCAGGCCATCACCTTAGAAGTTTATTTTGTTTTGTTAAGAAAATAGTTACACAATCCCCTTGGAGTCTCCTTTCTTTTTCCTCCTCCCTGTCTTCTTCCTCCTATTGCTCATAGTATTATTTCTCGCCACTTTGTTTCCTCCATCAATACCAATAATTTGAAGATTTTTTTTTCAAAATTGTGAAGCTAATCTTCTGGCAAATAACATTTCTGTCTCAGCCCCAAACTTAGCACACTTAATGTAGATTTTATTTTAATAGGGTGTATGTAATATATTTGGCTTGAATAAATTTTACTGATAAAATGTGTGTGTGTGTACATGTGTGTATGTGTGTGTGTGCATGTGTGTGTGTTTGTATGTGTGTGTGTGCTGTGCCTATGTGTGTGTGTATGTGTTTGTGTGTTCGTGTGTGTACATGTGTATGTTTGTACGTATGTGCATGTGTGTGTGTCTGTGTGTGTATATGTGTATGTTTGTATGAGTGTTCATGTGTGTGTATGTACGTGTGTCTATCTGTGTGTGTGCTAGTGTGTGTGCATGTGTGTGTATGTGTTTGTTTTTGTGAGTATATATGTGTGTATGTGTGTGTTGTGTGTGTATGTGTCTATGTGTGTTTGTGTGTGTATATGTGTGCATGTATGTGTCTCTGTGTGCACGTGTGCATGTACGTGTTGTGTGTGTGTGTGTGTGTGTGTGTGTGTGTGTGTGTGTACATGCATGTGGACTGGAACATAAGGATGTAATTGACTCCATGCTTTATGTTGATAATTGTTATGTCATTCTGGTCACATTTCAAAGAGTTTGATATTTTGTTATTTGATAATAATTATTAATTTACTTTTTATACCAATGAGATATAGGATACTGTCTTTTTTATACTTTATCTACCAATGAATGTTAGAACATCAAGAAAATATAAAAATAAATGGAGTCAGTGAAACATAGTCACATGTTTGTTACATTAAAAATAAATTACTCTTTCTTGTACTATTTGATCATTATGGACTGGTTTCTGGACGGCTTTATGTTAGAATGTGATAACTTATTTTACCATTACCCTATGGTTGTTACAATCTTATCTGGCCCCTTCTTTTAAAATTAGTGACAAAAATCGCTTGCTGTGGTCTCTTCCAGTATTCATCCAGTGCCCTCAGGGTTAAATGGTACTTTGTGCTTTATCTGGTCCATTAGTTGAATATGCTGCTATTTTTCAATGTGTCTTTTGTATTTTGTGATAACAAAAGGCTATCTTTTAGCATCTTCTAACCTTGTCAAATGAATTCTCTCTTCTTTCATTAATGTTTCAAATTAAGGGTGAAAAGTAATATCTTCCTAAAGTCATAGTGAGACTCTAGCATTTATGATTTGTTAACACATATTACATACTAAGAAAGACTCAAAACTAAATTTGGATTTCCCTGCTGGTTTCCCTGGTAAGGTGATACAGATTGTCAAGGGAAATTTTATATGTCAAAAATAAAGGTTATTTTTTT
The DNA here is from genome assembly GCF_011064425.1 of Rattus rattus. Lineage (NCBI taxonomy): Eukaryota > Metazoa > Chordata > Mammalia > Rodentia > Muridae > Rattus > Rattus rattus. The sequence goes on along the minus strand of NC_046154.1, from coordinate 224,635,728 downwards.
AAGAGTTGAATTTACACATTTTGCTTCCAAAGCCATGTATATCAGTTTATTTACCATATATTTATCTACTATCCATATCTCATTGTTTGAGGTTTACATTCACAACAAAGATAAAAATAAACCAACTTAGCATGTTTTTCCTCAGTAATATGTTGTTGTTGTAGGGTTTATTACAACATTAAAACAAAAATTTTTGTTCTATATTGTTTTCTTATGTTAGCTGAATTGTTCTTCCTGTGTTGAGTAAATTACTCCTCCTTCATATTAAATATACTATGGAAAGGTGGAAAAGATAATATTATTAATGCTGGAGGAGTTAGATCAGGATTAGAACTTCTAAAGAATTTAGTGTGAACTAAGATTTGAATTATGAATAGGTATCAATGCAAAAATATCCAACAAAGGAGAAAATTGATGTGCTCAGATTTCTGAAGTGGCTATGTAATTGCACTGAAGAATGCAAACTAAGGGTAGTTTCACTGAAGAGGATGTAAAAATGATTCTGAATAGCCATCTGAAGGATTTTGTAAATAAATAATTAAAGCCAGGAGTGGCGCCTTATACAGTCAGACAACCTCTATGGTAGGAAGGTTTTCAACAGCTCAGAGCTAGCTGGTCTCCTGAATTGGTTCCTGTCTCTGTTTTTTTCTCTATGCAAATATCTATCATCTCTGTCTCTATCTCTATTATCTCTAACTCTGTCTTTATATCATTTCATCTGTCTCTATATGTGTGAATATATATGTAAAAAAGATAAAGATATTTTTAGCCTTGCTCGAGAAAAGATGTAACTATCACTCAAATACTTGACTTTGACATAATTCACATAAATTATGAAGCTACTGGGATATATAGGTGTATGCCTGAAGCATAGAAAATAACTCCTTAGGGTTATTTTTGGACTAACTGATGTTTACATTTTTAAACACATTAAAAATATGTAACCACATATTTTTAAATCTAATAAAGTTTTTCTTGTGTTATATTATATAGTATGTCTTTCTTTTCTTTATTTATTTTACTTATTTTTTAAATTTTTTATTGGTTATTTTATTTACTTACATCTCAAATTTAATCCCCCTTCCTGACTCTCCTAGGATTCCCCTACACTGGGGCATCAAGCTTCCCCAGGACCAAGGGACTCCCTTCCTGTTTCTGCCAGGCAAGGCCATCCTCTGCTACATATGCAGCTGGAGCTATGGGTCCCTCCATGTGTACTCTTTGGTTGGTGGTTTAGTCCCTGGGAGCTCTGGGGGTGGAGGTCTGGTTCGTTGATATTGTTGTTCTTCCTGTGCGGTTGCAGTTCCCTTCAGCTCCTTCAGTCCTTCTCCTTGCTCTTTCACTGAGGTCCTCATAATCAGTCCAATGGTTGTCCAATGCTGCGTGCACCCGCATCTGTGTGTGTCAGGCTCTGGCAGAACCTTTCAGGGGACAGCCATACCAAGCTTCTGTCAACAAACGCTTCTTGGCATTAGCAACAGTATTTTGTGTCTGCAGTTGGGATGGATCCCTAGGTGGGGCAGTTACTGGATGACCTTTTCTTTAGTCTCATCTCCACTCTTAGTCCCTTCATTTCCTTAGGCAGAAACAATTCTGAATTAATATTTTTGAGATGGGTGGTGGCCCTGTCCCTCAAACGGGGCTGTGCCTAACCTATGGATTTGGTCTCTACAGGTTCTGTATCTCCTTTGTAGGGTATTTCAGATAATCTCATCCCTGTTGGGTCCTGGGAACTTCTTGCTTTCCTTGTATCTGGGCCTTTCTAGTGGCTACCCCTAGTTCCCCTTTCCCTACTGCTAAACAGTTCTGTATAATTTCCTGACCCACTGTGTTTCTTATTTCTTATTCATTTATTCATTTACTTTTATTCACTTTAAATCCTGTTCACTGCCCCCTCTCCCTTTTTAAAAAAATTACCTACTTAATTTTACATATATGAGTGCTCTATCTGCATGTACACCTGCATGCCAGAAGAGGGCATCAGATCCCATTACAGATGGTTGTGAGCCACCATGTGGTTGCTGGGAATTGAACTCAGAACCACTGGGAGAGCCGCCAGCACACTTAACCACTGAGCCATCTCTCCAGCTAGTATGTTTTCCTTACTCTTACCTTCAGTTATTAAAATAATATTTTGCCTCTTTTCAATAAAATGCATTCTTAATGATCAAAAGCCTTATTATACATGGGCATCATATTGCATAATTAGAATAATTTCGTGTCAAAATTCATAAGAAGGCTTTACAATGTGACATCTTTATCATAGCCCCTCCTCCTAAGGCTCAGGGGATTGTTGTGGAGAATATTCAGTGAGTGAAGAACATAAGAGCCCGAAACATGTTTGAATAAAGGCAAATGTTTTCATACAGAAAATATGTTCTAAAATGATTTTTTCCATTGTGTACATTTTAAAATTATCAAAGATAGAGTACATGTTCCTAGCATATGCAAAACAATAAAAATATATAAAACTTCAAAACAGGTAAAGAATTTTTCCTTCTACTATTTTTATTTGAGCTTAAAAGAAAAATTCTAAATGTTACATATGGTTTTTAGGTCATGCATATTTTACTGTAGCTCATTTCATGTTATCCCCATTTTAAATACTCAGGAGACATTCCGGGCTACTGGCAGTGCTATGTCAGAGCAGAGTACCATCATTTCTAAAAATAATGCAAAATCTGGTAGAAAATAAATTTGAAGGACTTATGGAAAATAAGGATTTATTTGTACATAAGATTTATATCTTTCCTCAGTATTGCCGTGATCTTTTATTTTTCATTTTGAACAGCAACAAAGAAAATATTTATGATTCCTGGGATTCAATCTCCCTGATTTGTGGTTTTGCACTTTTCCTTAGGATATTTCCTGTATTACCAACTGTCTTCCTCTACTGCAAACTTGTTTTAGCATGCCTACTTAAAGCTGTGTTAAAGCTATGATTAAGTTTTATTTTGTTGGGATATTAACTCCCAAATGTGGAGGAGCTGGAATTAACATTTACATCTCCTCACAATTCCCAGAGGCAACCGATACTTTGCAATTTAATGTGAGGTGCAAGTGTCAGAAATAAAACAGCTCCTCAGTGCAAAGCGGCTGAACACCACTGCTGTCCGTAGTCTACTTCTGCCTTGGTGTTTGATGCTCTCATGGAACCACATTACGTACTGACGTGAGCAGTTGCCCTGTAGGCACACTTAATGGATCGAAGATGAAGGAGAGGGATGATTAAGCATTTTATTTGTGGTTTTAATAATGTGGTTATAGGACCTGTAACTGATACAGGTTAGAGACACGAATCTGTAATAAATAATAAATTAGAAATTTCATTTTCTCTGATCACAACTTGGACCAATGGTGTATAAATTCCTGGATGCCAGTGCTTAAACTCCACCAAAACAACTAAGTGTTGCAAATTGCTGTGTAATTTATTTGTTAATTGTATTTAAATTATGTCTTTCGAACAGTCATCTACATTTTTATTGAATCACTTTTGTCAATCCTAAAAACTGTTAAATTTTAAGTGAAATCCTAGAATGTATATATGTATATGTATAAACATATAAATGTATATACATACACATGTATATGTATATATGTGTGTGTGTATACATATATATTAGCTTCCCAATCAGATCTTACATGTTTCTTTATGTAAAATATTTTTTCAAATGTTTTAAGAAGTTATGTCAAAAACTTCACTAAATGTCTCTTCTCATTTCTACTTAGATATAATCTTTCAAAATTCAAATATTTTATATTATAAAAATTTCACTTACATGTCATAAATGTGATGGTTGTACATATTCCATATTAATTACCATGAAAAAGTGTGCATGAGAAGATAAGTATAAATACCTCATATTTAAAACATGCCCTAGTGCTGGAGCCTATGAAGTCATTTTCTCAATTGTGGTTTGCTCCTATGAGATCTTTGTTGGTTGTCTCAAGTTGAAATAAAGAAGACTAGATAAAGAAAACATGGTGCATTCACACAATAGAATATTACTTGCTATTAAAAAAATAACATCATATATTTCAGTCAAATGGATAGAACTAGAAAAAAGTCATCCTGACTAAAACAACTTAAACCCCGAAAGACAAATATGGTATGTGTTAACTTATGAGTGGATATTACGATATGTAAAGGGTAATCATGCTACAATGCTGACCAAAGAGGCTAATCAACAATGGGAGGTCAAGAGGGAAGGAATAGGTATCCTTGGGAAGGAGAAATAGAATAGTCAACCTACCTTTTCTTACAGCATTCAGTTTAGGAAATGCACAAATATTAATCATTCCTTTGCAATTTTAGGTATAAACCTGGAGACTTTTGCTATTTTATAATTCAGAAATTTATTCTCCCTGACTCAGGAATCCTTGCCCTTAATCAACTAATTACCCTATTCTTCCAATTCTTCAGGTCTTGTGGTCTAAAGCTTATAACTCAGTTTCTCATAACCTAGCTGCATAATCTCATTCACCAATCCCTCACTGACTCTCCTCATTACCCTTAGAGTAGTTCTTATAATCATTTTATATTTTTTAACCATTTGCTCTCCAGAGTTGCATTCAATTTCTGTTTCTTGCTGAAAGAGCTTTGAATGTCTTCATTAATCACAGTAAGCATCATTTTTCTTATAGTAGTTTTTCTGTAGATTTATAAATATAGTAAATTCCTAACTGCACACAGATATATATTATATACATATTTTATTAAATATATAATATACCTGCAATATATATATATATGAAACATTCCGATGAGAGAATCATATTTGTGAATAAAGATATTCTGAACGTGGTTTGATTAGTTAATAGAATAGTAAAAACAGCAAAGTTTAATAATAAGAAAGTATAATGATATATCATTCAAATACTTTTTATTTCTGGTATGTTAAAATTTAAAATAATAGAAGTACATTAATCAATGACACTTTTGTTTTTCAATATGGAAATGCTTACTTTGGTTTGCACTTAAAAGCATTATGTACTAATATATGTCATTATCCTTTTAATTTGTGTGCATATATATGGAATGTCAGTGAAGAGTGGGCCAGTATCCCAACTCTATGTCATTGCCTGTGGCAGCCCAAAGAGATCTTGTCATAGACCTTTACACAGATAAAGCTAAGATTTTAAACTGTATAGAAAGGTCTTCATAGAAAGTATGACACAGAGACAGAATTCATAAGATGATATTTTAATATAGATCTACACATGGTATTGATAGAAAAGCTACCACTTAAGGTCCACCAAAGTGTTGAAGTGGACAACTCGAGATGTTCTTAAGGGTCCTGACAGTAGCAATTCACATAATTTGGTGGCTTTTGAGGCTGCATTGGTCACAGGGTTGATCAGAAAATCTGTGAGTGTTTGATAGTGTTGTCATTGTAGTTTTTCCCTTGTTTTCCTTTTTGTGTAAGTGAGATTCATTGTGCATAGTTCTTGATGTACACTGGATAGAATGACAGATAATAATGGGAACAAGGCCAGTTCCAAAGGCTGAGAAAGGAAGCAAAAGCAAGCCTGCAATATAAAGTCAGATTTTACTCTTGCTTGTCAGACGTCAAAAACTTGCAAGACTATATCTGAGAAGAGAGGTCATATATCCAAACGCCTTTAATGTGTTTGTTACTATTTTAACATTTGCAGCAAAATATTTCAATATGATTTCTCCATATAGAAAGTTTCATAGCAAATTTTGTTAACTGTACTAGAATTTTTGCTACCATGTGGGGAGAGAAATCAGCCTTACTCTGATGAAGTAGTTCTTTTACTTCTCCCCATTTCCCTAATTTCCCACCATTCTATATCATTTCACAGAATTAAAAAAAATCTATCCAATTTTGAAAATATTTGCACATAATACATCTAGAATTTTGAAGTATATTTTGAAGGCTGGTCATTATTCTATTTTATCTGCAACTTACTGTTTAGTCAAGTCTGGACTTTCCCTACTCCAACATTCCCAAGTGCTAATATTAAAGTAAGGTACCACCACACCAGCTCTCCTAATCTCAAGATAGTTATTGTTGGGAAGTTTCAATTTACTTTTTTCAATATTCTTCTGTGAGCATATATAATGTGGAGGTTATTTGTCTAAATTAAAAAGATTGTTAATGTTCCTTTCTGTAGATTTATGGGTTGGCACAAACTCAGAGCAGAATTTCCTTTAAATGTAGTCATAAGGAAAAGTGACACTGCCTGCTTCATTATTCACACAGCTGTCTTAATTACTAGTAAATTTTAAAGTGAAGTTTTTATCCCATTCCCTTCAGCCATTTTTAACTTCTTCCTTTTATACCTTATGATCAATTGAATCAAAAGGAAGTAATTTAATTCAAAACAACAGATAATAATTCATCACATTCTGCCAGTAGGTCTGCTCTTAAGTCTCTAAGTACTTAGCCTAGAGCAACACAGTTGCAGTTCTCAAAATATATACTGTTTGGGAGATGTTTATATTCTTAGAATTTGTAAAAGCTGGCCACAGAGTTACCTTCTGTTGCTAGTATGTAATGATTACTTTATTGAGATAAGCTATATACTTAGAAAATTAATCTTCCATAGCCTGTAGGAAAACGGATATTTAAAATGACTAAAACCCTAGCTTCCCTTTCTTGTAGTATAAGTTATTTTAAGACACTGTATTGTTGGGGCTGAACCATATGGTAAAGACTAACCATAGCAACTGGGCAGGATAGAAATGAACAATCCATGGGAAACCTTTTTATTTATTTATGCTATATATAACTGATTTACTAAAGGGGTATTGCCTATCTAATAGTCCAACATGCAGAACAATAGTCTGAGATATTTTCAGAATGTAGCTCTAAAGTTTGTTGAACTGAGTTTATGTAAAAAGGAAATAAGTGCATGTACATTTACTCCTTTCATTTATTTCATTCATTCAAACCAAACTAAATTTTGCTCACAGATTTAGGTCAACATGAACATTCATACTGTTTCTATGCATTCACAGTGCCACATCCATTTTCTTTTCCATTGATCTTGCAAGAAACAGAAGCTTGGTTTCAAATGCTTGAGTGCTTTCATTGAAGGGAGAGTTGTTTATATAGAGCACAAGAAACATAACAATCTCTATTTGTAACTAATTTGTAACTAACTTTAGGGTTTGCTACTTAATTTAGATTTTTTTCTTGAAAAGCATCATGTAGACAGTAGAAGACAGCTCATGTCTTGGTGTCTCACTCTCTAAGTTTTAGCTTCAACATTTCTTCTGAATTGTAAGGAATTGTATCTTATAGACAACAGACAGTTGGACCTTAGTTTCCACGTGGATGCTATGATCCAAACCCAGTCCTATATAAGAGTAATATTGTTCTTAACCACTTAAGTGTCTTCCTAATCTTTTATATATGGTTTAACAGCTAAGACAACATAGACTAGATCTACATTTTCTAAAAATTCTTTTCAATTGAGATAACATAGAATATATATGTGTGTATGTGTGTATATATATATATATATAGAGAGAGAGAGAGAGAGAGAGAGAGAGAGCAGAAGCATTTTTGAAATATAAATAGTATCATTTGTCAGTTTATCCTTTGTTGATGTTTTGAATGCTCTAAAATAAAATTTCAATTATTTATACTGCATGAGGACATATGGCAAGTAAATTAGAATTTAAAAACTTGCTTCTGGTTGCTGCCCCCATTGAGAGCTGAAACCTAGACCCAAGGAGTGACTTCATGCCTGAGACCAGAAGTAAGACCAACTTTTCTGCTCCAAGTGACCTGCCTGGTGGACTCAGGACACACAAAGGCAAAATTCCTCTGGGACCAGACACTTTCAGTTTCTAGCTGGCACCTGAACCTCGCTAAACCCAGCTCACAGCTCCCTGCTTGCAAACCCCAAGGGAGAAAAAGCTGATCACCCAGACTTGTGGGCAATCTTAAGGCTGCAGGGCAGGAGAGACTGCCACTTCTGCCCAACTTTGCCCACATCCTTGGCACAAGAGGAAACTGTATAAGGCCTCTGGGCACAGAGAGTTGGGGGCAGTCAAGCCACAGGAGCCATGCAGTCCATACTGCTACCGGATGTGAAAGGAACCAGGCAAACAGCTCCCTGCACCCAAATCACTTGGGAGGGAGAGCTAGACATTCAGAGGGGCACACACACCTGGGAAACCAGAGGAGACTACTCTCTGCCCACATTTCTGACTCTAGAGGAAAATGCCTAGCACCACTTGCGACCACTGAGCACAGGGACCCAGGAGAAGTAGGGGCAGGCCCTTCTGGTCCCCACCCACAGGGATGGCTGAAAGTCAGTGGAGAGGAATGACTACATGCCTGAAAGCAGAACACTCTGTTCCCATAACTGACTGAAAGAAAACAGGAAAACAGGTCTACAGCACTACTGACACACAGGCCTATAGGAAGGTCAACTCACTGTCAGAAATAGCAAAACAAGGTAACACCAGAGACAACCTGATGGTGAGAGACAAGCACAGGAAACCAAGGAACAGAAATCAAGACTACATGGCATCATCAGAGCCCAATTCTCCCACCAAAGCAAACACTGAATATCCAAACACACCAGAAAAGTAAGATCTACACTTAAAATCACATTAATTCATGATAATGGAGTTCATAATTAGTTCATGATAATGGAGGACTTAAAGAAAGACATAAAGAGCTCCCTTAGAGAAACGCAGGAAAACACAAGTAAATGAGTAGAAACTCTTAGAGAGGAAACACAAAAATCCCTGAAAGAATGAGAGAAAAAGACAGTCAAACAGGTGAAGGAACAGAAAATGGAAATAGAAACAATAAAGAAAGCACAAAGGGAGACAACCCTGGATATAGAAAACCAAAGGAATAGATAAGGAGCCGTAGATACAAGCATTAGCAGCAGAATACAAGAGATACAAGAGAGAATTTCAGAATAAGAATATTGCATAGAAATCATCAAAACAAATGTCAAAGATAATGGAAAATGGAAAAGGATAGTGGCCCAAAACATACAGGAAATCGAGGACACAATGAAAAGATAAAACCTAAGGATAATAGGTATAGAAGAGAGTGAAGACTCCCAACTCAAAGGACCAGTAAAATACAAAAAATAGGAAGAAAACTTCCTAACCTAAAGAAAAGATGACATTAAACATACAAGAAGCCTACAAAACTCAAAAAAAGATTGGACCAGAAAGAAACTCCTCCTGTCATATAATAGTCAAAACAACAAGTTCACAAAACAAAGAAAGAATATTAAAAGCAGTAAGGGAAAAAGGTCAAGTGACATATAAAGGCAGACCTATCAGAATTACACCAGACTTCTCACCAGACTATGAAAACCAGAATATCCTAAACAGATGTCATACAGACTCTAAGAGAACACAAATACCAGCCTAGGTTAATGTATCCAGCAAAACTCTGTATTAACATAGACAGAGAAACCAAGATATTCCAAGACAAAATCAAATTTACACAACATTTTTATACAAATACAGCCCTACAAAGGACAATAAATTGTAAAGCCCAACAAAAGGAGGCAAGCTACACCCTAGAAAAAGCAAGAAACTAATCGCTTTGCAAAAAATCAAAGAAGGGCACACAAACATAATTTCACCTCCAAATATGAAGATAACAGGAAGCAACAATCACTATTCCTTAATATCTCTCAACATCAACAAACTAAATTCCCCAATAAAAAGACACAGAATAACAAACTGGATACTTAAGGAGAACCCAACATTTTGCTGCCTACAGGAAACACACCTCAGAGACAAAGACAGACACTACCTCAGAGTAAAAGGCTGGAAGCCAACTTTCCAAGCAAATGGTGTGAAGAGCAAGCTGGAGTAGCCATTCTAATATCGAATGAAATTGACTCTCAATCAAAAATTATTAAAAAAGAGAAGGAAGATTACTTCATATTCAGCAAAGGAAAAATCCACCAATATGAACTCTCAATCCTAAATATCTATGCCCCAAATGCAAGGACACCTACATACATAAAAGATACCTTACTAAAGCTAAAAGCACACATTGCCCCTCACACAATATTAGTTTGAGATTTCAATACCCTACTTCCATCATTGGGCAGATCATGGAAACAGAAATTAAACAGAGACATAGACAGACTAACAGAAGTTATGAACCAAATGGACTTAGCAGATATTTATAGAACATTCTATCCTAAAACAAAAGGATATACCTTCTTCTCATGAACTCATGGTACTTTCTCCAAAATTGACTATATAATCAGGCAAAAACCAGGCCTCAATAGATACAAGAAGATAGAAATAATCCCATGTGTTCTTTCAGACGACTATGGGCTAAGGCTGTTCTTCAATACCAGTAAGGAAAGAACACCCACATATACATGGAAGTTGAACAATGCTCTACTCAATGACAGAGGAAGAAATAAAGAAAGAAATTAAACACTTCTTAGAATTTAATGAAAATAAACGTACAACATACCCAAACCGATGGAACACAATGAAAGATGTGCTAAGAGGAAAACTCATAGCTCTCACTGCCTGTAAAAAGAAACAGGAGAGAGCATATATCAGCAGCTTAACAGCACACCTAAAAGCTCTAGAACAAAAAGAAGCAAATACACCCAGGAGGAGTAGAAGGCAGGAAATAATCAAAATCAGAGCTGACATGAACCAAGTAGAAACAAAAAGGCCTAAACCAAGAATCAACAGAACCAAAAGCTGGTTCTTTGAGGAAATCAACAATAAAGATAAACCCTAGCCAGATTTACCAGAGGACACAGAGAGTGTGTTCAACTTAACAAAATCAGAAATGAAAAGGGAGACATAACTACAGATTCAGAGGAAATTCAAAAAATCATCAGATCTTACTATAAAAGCCTATATTCAACAAAACTTGAAAATCTGCAGGAAATGGATAATTTCCTAGACAGATACCAGGTGCCAAAGTTAAATCAGGAACAGATAAACCATTTAAACACTCTATAATTCCTAAAGAAATAGAAGCAGTCATTAAAATCTCCCAACCAAAAAGAGCCCAGGTCCAGATGCAGGTGCAGGTGCAGAATTCTATCAGACATTCCTAGAAGACCTCATACCAATACTATCCAAACTGTTCCATAAAATTGAAACAGAGTACTACTGAATTCCTTCTATGAAGCCACAATTACTCTTATACCTAAACCACACAAAGACCCAACAAAGAATAAGAACTTCAGAGCAATCTCCCTTATGAATATCAACACAAAAATACTCAAAAAATTCTTGAAAACTGAATCCAAGAACACATCAAAACAATCATCCACCGTGATCAAGTAGGCTTCATCCCAGGCATGCAGGGATGGCTTAATATATGGAAAACCATCAATGTGATCCATTATATAAACAAACTGAAAGAACAAAACCACATGATCATTTCATTAGATGCTGAGAAAGCATTTGACAAAATTCAACACCCCTTCATGATAAAAGTCCTGGAAAGAATAGGAATTCAAGGCCCATACCCAAACATAGTAAAAGCCATATACAACAAACCAGTTGCTGACATTAAACTAAATGGAGAGAAACTTGAAGCAATCCCACTAAAATCAGGGACTAGACAAGGCTGCCCACTCTCTGCCTACTTATTCAATATAGTTCTTGAAGTTCTTGCCAGAGCAATCAGAAAAGTGAAGGAGATCAAAGGGATACAGATTAGAAAGGAAGAAGTCAAAATATCACTCTTTGCCGATGATATGATACTATACTTAAGTGATCCCAAAAGCTCCACCAGAGTACTACTAAACATGATAAACACCTTCAGCAAAGTGGATGGGTACAAAATTAATACAAACCAGTAGCCTTCCTCTACACAAAAGAGAAACAAACCTAGAAAGAAATTAGGGGAACGATACCCTTCAAAATAGTCCCAAATAATACAAAATACCTCAGTGTGACTTTAACCAAGTAAGTGAAAGTATATGATAAGAACTTCAAATCTCTGAAGAAAGAAATTGATAAAGATTTCAGAAGATGGAAAGATCTCCCATGCTCATGGATTCGCAGGATTAATATAGTAAAAATGGCCATTTTACCAAAAGTAATCTAGAGATGCAATGCAATCCCCATCAAAATTCCAATCCATTTCTTCATAGAGTTAGACAGAACAATTTGCAAATTCATTTGGGATAACAAAAAAGCCAGGATATCTAAAAGTATCCTCAACAATAAAAGGAATTCCGGGGGAATAAGTATTCATTAACTCAAGCAGTATTACAGAGAAATAGTGATAAAGACCGTCTGTTTGGTATTGGTACAGAGACAGTCAGATAGACTAGTGGAATAAAATAAAGACCCAGAAATGAACCAATGCACCTATAGTCACTTGATTTTTGAGAAAGGAGCCAAAACCATCCAATGAAAAATAATAGCATTTTCAGCAAATGGTGCTGGTTCAACTGGAGGTCAGCATGTAGAAGAATGCAGATCGATCCATTCTAATCACCTTGAACAAAGCTTAAGTCCAAGTAGATCAAGGACCTCCACACCAAACCAGATGTACTCAAACTAATAGAAGAAAAAGTAGGGAAGAACCTTGAACACATGGGCACTGGAGAAAATTTTGTGAACAAAACACCAATGTCTCATGCTCTAAGATCAAGAATTGACAAATGGGATCTCATAAAACTGCAAAGCTTCTGTAAGTCAAAGGACACTGTGGTTAGGACAAAACGGCAACCAACAGATTGGGAAAAGATCTTTACCAATCCTACAACTGATAGAGGGCTTATATCCAAAATACACAAATAACTCATGAAGTTAAACTGTAGGGAAACAAATAACCCTATTAATAAATGGCGTTCAGTGTTAAACAAAGAATTCATAGCTGAGGAACGTCAAATGGCTGAGAAACACCTAAAGAAATGTTCAACACCTTTAGTCATAAGGAAACTGCAAATTAAAACAACCCTGAAATTCTACTTCACACCAGTCAGAATGGATAAGATTAAAACCTCCGGTGACAGCAGATGCGGGTAAGGATGTGGAGAAAGAGGAACACTCCTCCATTGTTGATGGGATTTCAAACTGGTACAACCATTCTGGGAATAACTCATGAAGTTAAACTGTAGGGAAACAAATAACCCTATTAATAAATGGCGTTCAGTGTTAAACAAAGAATTCATAGCTGAGGAATGTCAAATGGCTGAGAAACGCCTAAAGAAATGTTCAACACCTTTAGTCATAAGGAAACTGCAAATTAAAACAACCCTGAGATTCTACTTCACACCAGTCAGAATGGATAAGATTAAAACCTCTGGCGACAGCAGATGCGGGTAAGGATGTGGAGAAAGAGGAACACTCCTCCATTGTTGATGGGATTTCAGACTGGTACAATCATTCTGGGAATCAGTCTGGAGGTTCCTCAGAAAATTGGACATTTCACTACCTGAGGACCCAGCTATACCTCTCTTGGGCATATACCCAAAAGATGATCCAACATATAACAAAGACACATGTTCCACTATGTTCATAGCAGCCTTATTTATAATAGCCAAAAGCTGGAAGGAACCCAGATGCCCTTCAACAGAGGAATGGATAAGATAATGTGGTACATCTACACAATGGAATATTACTCAGCTATCAAAAACAATGAGTTTATGAAACTCATAGGCAAATGGATGGAACTGGAAAATATCCTGAGTGAGGTAACCCAATCACAGAAAGAAACACATGGTATGCACTCATTGATTAAGTGGATATTAGCCCAAATGCTCGAATTACCCTAGATGCACAGAACATATGAAACTCAAGAAGGATGACCAAAATGTGAATGTTTCACTCCTTCTTTAAAAGGTGAACAAGAATATCCTTAGGCGGGGATAGGGAGGCAAAGTTTAGAACTGAGGCTAAAGGAACGGCCATTCAGAGCCCGCCCCACATGTGGCCCATACATATACAGCCTCCAAACTAGGTAAGATGGATGAAGCAAAGAGGTGCAGGCTGATAGGAACCGGATCTATATCTCTCCTAAGAGATATATACAGCCAGAATATGGCAAATACATAGGCGAATGCCAGTAACAAACCACTGAACTGAGAACGGGACCCCCGTTGAAGGTGTCAGAGAAAGGACTGAAAGAGCTGAAGGGGCTTGATATCCCATATGAACAACAATGGCAACCAACCAGAGCTTCCAGGGACTGACCGTGGGCTTCATCTGCGTAGGTAGCAGTGAATAGCCTAGTAAGGGCACCAGTGGAAGGGGAAGAACCCCTTGGTCCTGCCAAGGCTGGACCCCCCAGTGAATGGGATTCTTGGGGGGAGGTCTGTAATGGGGGGAGGATGGTGAAGGGAACAGTCATTTAGCATGGGAGGGGAGGGGTTAGAGGGATGTTGGCCTGGAAACTGGTAAAGGAAATAACATTTGAAATGTAAATAAGAAATACCCAATTTAATAAAGACGGAGAAAAAATTTTAAAAAATTAAAAAAAGAAATGCCCAGTTTAATAAAGATCAAAAAAAAAAAGAAATAGAAATAAAAAATATCCAATAAAAGTGGTACATGTGAAGGCATAGACTTCAAAAGAAATGAAATTTAATAGTGAGGAACTCAGTTAACTTAAAATGATTCTTTTGATGTTATCAGCAAAAATTGGTATCATCAAAAATTCATATTTTCCAAAACCTTATTAGCTGATTTGGATATATTATATTATTTAATTGACTTGATTAGCTAGTGCTTTTTGTTTTGTTTTCTAAATGAACAGAATATGATTATAACATTGTGTTCCCCCATCCCAGGAACACAAGGTGAATTACTGGGCTGAATGCAACATGTTTTGTCCATTATGAGAACACTCTCCCTACAATAATAAAATTGAGTAAATCATTTAAAAATTTTAGATATAGAAATAAAACCATTTGTTTATTTTTATATAAATTTATTTTGTTAATATTCTGGAAAATAAAAAATGTTAACACGTTGTGAAGAAAAAAAATCAAACTATAAGCCAGACTTTTGGAAAAATGTAAGGTTCATATGTTTTTTTCCTTTCATAATGAATTAAGAAAAATGCTTATTTGCACTGTAATCAAACACAGTGAGAGAGTTTGGTTGTTTTTATTTAAGTGGAAAAAATGGATAGGAGTAAACATAAAATGATTAATAATATTTAAGTGCCAAAAAATTAAATATTAGGCAAAGTACAGAAAATGAGGATCTTGGTCTTTAGGCAAAGGAATATGTTAATTAAATAGATGAAAGAGAAAGTTTGCAAACAATAAACAATGCAATAAGTATTTTGAGGGAAAATAACTCACAAAATTCATTTGGTAGCCATAACATTTCATAAAATGATGTGCAGAATTATCTTCCAATTACCATAATTTTGGAGTCATACTTCAGACTTAACCTAGCCTCATGCATGATGGTATGGAAAGAATTTTACCAATAAGAGATAAATCCATCCACCAAATTTTTTAAATATAAAAGGAAATCAAGTGCAACATAAAGTGAATAAGTCTTGAAAGGTGTTTGCATAATGTGATAATTGTTTATTGTTGAGAAGGCTGGTGTGGAACACTTCCAAATTCAGCATGGTTAATAAGAGACAGATATCATACCAGTATGGTTGGAAAGATTCTGCCTATAATGAAACTATCTCTACACATATTTTGTTGTAAAATTAGAAGGCATTAGCTTCTTAACCTAACACCCAGTACTATATTATACTGCACTATACTACTATATTAAAATAATATATTACACTAGCCTTAGAATATAAAACATAAACGAAGGGAAAACGAAAGGGAAAGAAAAAATGAGGGAATAAATGAAAGAATGATACACAGAAAGGGGTCCCAAAGAGAACTGGAAGTATTGAATACAAAACAAAGATAATTCTGCTTTGTTTGAACAAACTATATAATGTCAATTACATGTGCAGCCTAAAAGTAATCAATAAAAATCTTTCCTCTCTCCCTTCCTATTGTTGGTAGATCCTACTATTTAAAGGTCTTAGTCTACCATGTCAGCGCAGCTCCCCTGACCTCTATCCCAGCAGATCTTCCTCTTCTCTACCTTACCTGGGGAGCCTGATATCCACCCTATTCTCTACCAGAGAAAGGCAACATAATCCTGGACAAAATGACAGGTTCAAATTCCTAAAATGCCCCTTCATGTCAATGAGGTATGCCCAGAACCTTAAGTGTGTATATATCTATATACTTGATTCATACCGAACAAGGGAATGTGCGTAAGTGGTTT
The DNA here is from genome assembly GCF_011064425.1 of Rattus rattus. Lineage (NCBI taxonomy): Eukaryota > Metazoa > Chordata > Mammalia > Rodentia > Muridae > Rattus > Rattus rattus. The sequence goes on along the minus strand of NC_046154.1, from coordinate 224,619,518 downwards.
CATTGAACTACCTCAAAGAGAGCTGATTCATTGAATAGTGTCTAAGAGCTGTAACACTAAAATCCTCGGAGAAGATCTACCCCCTAACTTCTACCTCACCTCTCCCCGCCACCCCAGGCATTAGCTGCTGGACCAAGAGCCTGCTGACCCACCGTCTCTGCACTTCACTCCATCCTTCCCCTCCTGGTAGGCAGCAGTGTCTGGACACACCTAGGGAAGAAGCAGAAAATGGAACCACAGGTCTGTTTCCATGTCAGCCATTTTAATCCTAAATAGATGAAAGGGAAAATGAGGAGTAAAGACAGGTATGTGTCCTGGTTTGGTGGATGTTAGTTTCTTTTTTTTTTTTTATTGGTTATTTTAGTTATTTACATTTCAAATGTTATTCTCTTTCCCAGTTTCCCTTCCACAAGCCTTTTAACCCCTCTTCCCTCCTTCCTGCCTCTATAAGGCTGCTCCCCCACCTTCCCACCACTCTTGCCACAGTGGCCTAGTATTACCCTATTCTGGGCCATCAAGCCTCCATAGGACCAACTGGCTCCCCTCTCAGTGATGCCTGATAAGGCCATCCTCTCCTACATATCCAGCTGAAGCCATAGGTATACCCTGTGTGCTCTTTGGTAGGTGGTTCAGTCCCTGGGATCTTAGGAGTGTCTGGTTAGTTGATATTGTTGTTCTTCCTATGAGGGTGCAAACCCCTTCAGATTCTACAGTCCTTGTCCTAATTTCCCCTTTGGGGTCCCCGCGCTCAGTCCAATGTATGCTTGTGTACATCCACATCTGTATTGGTCTGGCTCTGACAAAGCCTCTCAGGGGAGAGCTATACCAGGCTCTTGTCAGTAAGCATTTCTTAGTATCAGCAATAGTGTCTGAGTTTGATGTCAGCAGATGGGATGGATCCCTAGGTGGGGCAGTCTCTGGATGGCCTTTCCTTCAGTTTCTGCTCCTCTCTTTGTCCCTGCATTTCCTCTTGACAGGAGGAATTCTGGATTAATATTTTTGAGGTGGGTGGGGGCATCCCTCAACTGGTGACCATGCCTATTCACTGAATATGGTCTCTATAGATTTTATCTCCCCTTTGTCGGGTATTTCGGGTAATGTCCCTCCTGTTGGTTCCTGCAAACCTCTTGGGTCCCTGGCATCTGGGAATTTCTAGTGGCTACCTCCAGTTCCTCCTCCCCATCTGCTACAAACCTACTTTCTAATTGCTGACCCTATGTACATCTATTCCATTTCCTCCATTATCTGAACTGTCCCCCTTTTCCCTCCCCCTCCTCTCTCCTTCAAGGTCCCCGACCCCATCTGTTTTCCAGGGATTATTCTCTCCCCCCTATTGAATAGTACTGTAGCATTCATACTTTGGTATGATCTTCTTTCTTCTTGGGTTTCATATGGTCTATAAGTTACACCTTATGTATTGTGAGCTTCTTTTTGGCTAATATCCACTTATTAGTGAGTATATACCACATGTGTTCTTTTGTGACTGGGTTACCTCACTCAGCATGATATTTCCTAGCTCCACCCATTTGCCTGTGAATTTCATGAAACCATTGTTTTTAATAGCTGAGTAGTACTCCATGTGTAAATGAACCAAATTTTCTGCACCCATTCCGTTGTTGAGGGACATCTGGGTTCTTTCCAGCTTCAGGCTATTATAAATAAGACTGCTGTGAACACAATGGAGCATGTGTCCTTGTTATATGTTGGACCATGTTTTGCGTATATACCCAGAAGTGGTATGACTGGGTCCTCAGGTAGTATTATGTCTAATTTTCTGAGGAACATACAGATGATTTCCAGAATGGTTGTACCAGATTGCAATCCCACAAATAATGGAGAAGTGTTCCTCTTTCTCCAGCATGAGGTTTTTTTTATTTGTTTTGTTTTGTTTTATCTTAGGCATTCTGGCAGGGGTGAGGTAGAATCTCACGGTTGCTTTGATTTGCTTTTCCCTGATGACTAAGGATGATAGCTTTTGGTGAATGAACTTCAAGTAAAGTGAGACAAAAAACTGAAAGGCTAACATTGTATTGAATTCTTTTACTTGTATAACCTTCAACTACATTCTCTGACTATAGCTACTTCTCATGGCCTACCATCTTAACCTTGGCATTTTTCATTTTATGACTGTTAATAATTTACAACTCTCTTCAGGTAATAGAATTAGATCCATTGCAATTACTAATTCTGAGTGAGGCTAGCATAGAATTTTCATTTGACCATTTTTTTATGAGGACAATATTATTTGGAGCTGGCTTATAGGTTCAGAGGTTCAGGTTATTATCATCAAAGTGGGGGTACGTCAGCATCCAGGTAGATACAATGTAGGAATAGTTCTACATCTTGTTCCGAAGACCTTCCAGTTAGCAACGATGAGGGTCTTATAGCCCACTCACATAATAACACACATACTCCAAGAAGGCCACACCTTCTATTAATGCCATTCCCTGGGCCAAGCTATATAAACCATCACAGTGAGGAAATAATAGAATAAAACAAGACCTAAATCCAGCAGTGCAAACTCCAAATCTGAAACTCCATGTTTGATGTCAAAGGTCTTAGATGACTCTTTTCTTCTATGGCAATGTGATAGGAAAATACCTCTTACATTCTAAGAGATGAGAACTTTTGCTGGACTTCATAGTCAGAGTTAATAAAACACTGAGAGGTCAATTAAAACTTAAGGCTGCTATCTTACTGTATACTCAGCCTGGAAAAAAAAATCACATTTTCTAATGAGGAAAATTCTGTCTTTGTGATTTAGTCACATGAATTCCTTGAGTGCATGTCTATGAAAGGAGAGATAAAGAACATGGAATTCACATTAAGAGGCAAGGATAAATAGGGCAATAAGTTAAACAAGTATTGAAGAATGAATGTTTTGAAGTTGGAAATTTTGGTCCTAAAGTTATCTTTGTTTCAGATCTCATATATTATTGATATATTTGAACTTGAAACAACCTTTCAGCATCCCCTCTAGAATCAAAACAAGGAATGCTACAGACAGTCATCAATAACAAGAGAAGTTACCTTTGCTGCCTCAGCAGTCAGAGAATTTGCTAGGTTTTGTTTTTCTTGACCTCATTTTGGTTAGAATCTGCTTGGAGATACAGAACACTATGCCTTCATGTTGTCCTTTTGAAATTTCAACATGATCAAATAATTTTGTTTTTAAAAGAAAGACTGAGGGAGGATAAAAAAATTCCCCTTTCTTGATTGGCTTGAAATTCATACATTCTTAGAAGAGTTTTCTTTAGGTTGTAAAAAGACAGTTTATTTCTTTAATCATCATCTGTCCAGTGTAGACTTGAGCATAATATGAATTAGTAGAAAAATTAGAAAGAACAGACTTTTAGATTCAACAGATGAAATAAAACATTCTGTCAAAAATCTTTAATAGGCTCTAAATATTTCATCTTTTCTGTTTGACACTAATATTGTCAAGGAGAAAGTGTGTTTGTCCCCAAGAAATGTTCTGGAAATGGCTTTTGAATGACATTATTTTAAAGAAAACATGATCATATATATTTTATTTTATGCAATGCTCATTAATAAAACATTAAAAAATAAAAAGTAATATGTAAAACTTGCTTTGTATGTAGAGAATTCCTGACTGTGCTATTTACTCTTTCTCATTAAAATGAAATATCTCTACCTTAAAATCTGCATGGACATGAGATTTCAGATGAATCAATAAGTATGGCTTACAATAATAAAAATGTTATTGTAGTAACATGTCAAATGGATTCTCTTCTAGTCCTGAAGGTTTTTCATTCATTCTGGGACATATGGAACAACTATGACAAAATTAAGATGAATTGTACTTTTTGGAATAAAATTTGTTTGAGTATGGTCTGTTACCCAATTTCTTTCTCTATTGTTTTTAAACAAAGGTGGCAAGAGGGCCTAAACATGAACAAGTAATAGCCAGTAGTTCTTTAGTATCTAAATCAGTATTTCTGTCAACATTTAAAATATAGTTGTCATCCTGATCTTGAATGACCAAGGACTGACCCCTATGCTCTAAGTAAAATCTTGACAAGTTCACAAAATGCCTTACCATATTTTAACCATTTATTTTCTTGGTATAGGATCCGTAAGTCTAGTTAATTAAAATCACTTCAATTGTTAATAGTAGCACTGAATTTGATCTCCATCAATATTAAAATTTTAGAATTAGTAACTGATATATTATTTCTTTTTTTAAAGAGTATTAAGAGCATCTGGAGAAGCAAGAATTAAAATACTGGAAGAAAAATCATTAAATTTCTCCAATGAGAAACTTTAACTGAATCCCAAATGGTAACAATATCTCATGTTTCATAAATTCTCTTGAAATTTTACAAATAACATTTACTGAGCATGTTGTAATACCCAAAGCTTTATGAGGCTAACTGCTTTCAGAGAAGTTTGAGGATGTTACTAAGTATTTCAGCTTTACTGTAAAAAATTGGGAGATGCTGTGTGACTGCTGCATCAGAGTAGGATGAGACACCTTAGCTACAAACTTTTGTCACTTAGTAAGTAATTTGATGGACATTTGCTATTTACAACTGCTAGAAGATTTTCCCATCCTCACAAGAACAACTACTGAGCAAGGGACCCTCAAACATCTCCATTTTATTCTGAGGAAATAAATTGAAAATGGATAAGAAAACAAGAGCAACATGAATGAGAGAAAACCTGGGGAGCGAGAATTTGTTAACTCCCTCGGAGGCACTCAATAACAGGGAAGTTGGACTTTTGGTAAAAAGACAGCTTCTTGCTGCTTCTCTAGGGGACTATGTTCATGTACCAGAATACTTGCTATTAATTTCTTAGGTTCAGCTGCAGGAGGAACAATTTCTCTCTATGTCTTCCACACTCCTCACACCATGTTGTTTTAGGGGTATCTAAAAATAAAACAAGACAGATAACTAAGGAGGCTGTTAACAACAATTCTTCAAAAGGAGCCTCTCACATATTTTTATTCTACAAAGTTCCAGAATAACTTCATTAATTAACATTATTAAGCATGCTTTTTCTTTAAAAGCCATCTTGCGTTGATGTCATTTCTTAATACTACTGTGTTTAATGATTTTAGAAAAGGAATTTATATATTATATATGGGACTAATGAAATATTAGTTCATGAACAGTATGTATGTAGTTCCCACATTAATCAAAAATTGTCAGCTATTAAATTGGGAAAATTTAAATGGACCAGAAAGTGTAGAGAAACTGGGTCCAATATTATTTATAATGTATTTCATTAACTCTCTTAGAATTCCATGCATGCTCATTAATCATATCTACCTCCTACTCTTCCTAACTCTTCGAATATCCATGTGTTATCTAAGCATATCTTTTAATTTTCCATCAACCTGTCTATTTGCCAGAAGCTGAATTGGTCAGTACAAAATCTAATACAGTCTTCTCTTATTTAGGATAATGGGTTGTTTTCTGGCTCTGACTTCAACACAGTGTTCAGAGAGCAGGTGTTCATTCTACCTACCTACCTATCTATCTATCTCTCTCTCTCTCTCTCTCTCTATCTATCTATCTATCTATCTATCTATCTATCTATCTATCTATCTCTTTCTCTCTCTCTCTCTTTGAGTGTGTGTGTGTGTGTGTGTGTGTGTGTGTGTGTGTCTGAATAAGAATGCATATTGCACAATTCCACATGTAGAAGTCCGAATTGATGCTGGTAATGTTCCTTATTTATGCTTTTAAAGTCTTTTTATTGATTCTTTGTAAATTTCACATCATGGACCCCAATCACGTTTGCCTCTCTCTCCCTTTATCCTTACAAGCTCCCTCCAAAAGAAAACCAAATCTATTATAAAGAAACAAGTTTGACCATGGAATCTGCTGTGTTTCACAGTATGTCACTCAGTGTGTCACCCAGTGTGTCACCCAGTGTGTCACACAGTGTACCCTTTTTCTCAGAGTCCAATTATTTTTTAACAGAACTTTGTGTTTCAGAGCTATACTCTAGAGTCTAGTCCACTTACACTCTTAAAGAAAACTGACTAGCCTCTCCCATTGAAAGCAATCATTTGTCAATAGCTTCAGTTAATGTGTGAGATCATAACCCCCTCCAACTTCCATACTATGTATAGTTAGAATGATCTTGTGCAGGTCTTTTACAGGTAACAAGGTTTCTGAGAGTTCACGAGTGCAGTAGTCCTGCCATTTATATACATGTACTGTTTTGCACCCATCCTCCCTGACCATTGGTTTTAGCAATCTTTTTAAAAACTTTTATTATTATTATTATTATTATTATTATTATTATTATTATTATTATTATTACTGTTGTTGTTCCTTTTACATCTCACTCACTGCACCCTTCCTGGTCACCCATTTTGACCAACTAGCTCACTCAGTCAACCGGGTCTCAAGGGAGAGAGTGAAGAATAAAAAGAAACACCAATGGCTTATGCTCTAAAATCAAGAATCGATAAATGGGATTTCGTAAAACTACAAAGTTTCTATAAGGCAAAGGACACTGTTGTTAGGACAAAACGGCAACCAACAGATTGAGAAAAAAATCTTTACTAATCCTACATCTGATAGAGGGCTTATATCCAAAATATACAAAGAACTCACAAAGTTAGACAGCATAGAGACAAAAACCCTATTAAAAATGGGGTTCAGAGCTAAACAAAGAATTCACAGCTGAGGAATGCCATATGGCTCAGAAGTACCTAAAAAAATGTTCAACATCTTTCATCATAAGGGAAATGCAAATCAAATCAACCCTGAGATTCCACTGCACACCAGGCAGAATGGCTAAGATCAAATACTCCACTGACAGCAGATGCTGGCGAGGATTTGGAGAAAGAGGAACACTCCTCCATTGTTGGTGGGATTGCAGACTGGTACAACCATTCTGGAAATCAGTCTGGAGGTTCCTCAGAAAATTGGACATTGCACTACCTGAGGACCCAGCTATACCTCTCTTGGGCATATGACCAAAAGATGTTCCAACATGTAACACAGACACATGCTCCACTATGATCATAGCAGCCTTATTTATAATAGCCAGAAGTTGGAACGAACCCAGATGCCCTTCGACAGAGGAATGGATACAGAAAATGTGGTACATCTACACAATGGAATACTACTCCACTATCAAAAACAATGACTTTATGAAATGCATAGGCAAATGGATGGAACTGGAAAGTATCATCCTGAGTGAGGTAACCCAATCACAGAAAAACACACATGGTATGCACGCATTGATAAGTGGATATTAGCCCAAATGCTTATATTACCCTAGATGCACAGAACACATGAAACTCAAGAAGGATGACCAAAATGTGAATGCTTCACTCCTTCTTTAAAAGGGGAACAAGAATACCCTTTGGAGGGGATAGGGAGGCAAAGTTTAGAACAGAAGCTGAAGGAACACCCATTCAGAGCATGCCCCACATGTGGCCCATATACAGCCACCAAACTAGATAAGATGGATGAAGCAAAGAAGTGCAGGCTGACAGGAACAAGATGTAGATCTCTCCTGAGAAACACAGCCAGAATACAGCAAATACATAGGCTAATGCCATCATTAAACCACTGAACTGGGAGTGGGACCCATGTTGAAGGAATCAGAGAAAGGACTGAAAAAGCTTGCAGGGGCTTGAGACACCATATGAACAACAATACCAACCAACCAGAGCTTCCAGGGATTAAGCCACTACCCAAAGACTATACATGGACTGACCCTGGACTCTAACCTCATAGGTAGCAATGAATAGCCTAGTAAGGGCACCAGTGGAAGGGGAAGCCCTTGGTCCTGCGAAGACTGAACCCCCAGTGAATGGGATTGTTGTGGGGAGGGCGGTAATGGGAGGAGGATGGGGAGGGGAACACTCATGAAGTAGGGGAGTGGGAGGGGTTAGATGGATGTTTGCCTGGAAACCGGGAAAGGTAATAACAATTGAAATGTAAATAAGAAATACCCAATTTGAAAAGATCTTTACCAATCCTACAACAGATAGAGGCCTTATATCCAAAATATACAAAGAACTCAAGAAATTAGACCGCAGGGAGACAAATAAGCCTATTAAAAAATGGGGTTCAGAGCTAAACAAAGAATTCACAGCTGAGGAATGCCGAATGGCTGAGAAACACCTAAAGAAATGTTCAACATCTTTAGTCATAAGGGAAATGCAAATCAAAACAACCCTGAGATTTCACCTCACACCACTGAGAATGGCTAAGATCAAAAACTCAGGTGACAGCAGATGCTGGCGAGGATGCGGAGAAAGAGGAACACTCCTCCATTGTTGGTGGGATTGCAGACTGGTACAACCATTCTGGAAATCAGTCTGGAGGTTCCTCAGAAAATTGGACATAGAACTGCCTGAGGATCCAGCTATACCTCTCTTGGGCATATACCCAAAAGATGCCCCAACATATAAAAAAGATACGTGCTGCACTATGTTCATTGCAGCCTTATTTATAATAGCCAGAAGCTGGAAAGAACCCAGATGCCCTTCGACAGAGGAATGGATACAGAAAATGTGGTACATCTACACAATGGAATATTACTCAGCTATCAAAAACAATGACTTTATGAAATTCGTAGGCAAATGGTCGGAACTGGAAAATATCATCCTGAGTGAGGTAACCCAATCACAGAAAAACACACATGGTATGCACTCATTGATAAGTGACTATTAGCCCAAATGCTTGAATTACCCTAGATGCCTAGAACAAATGAAACTCAAGACAGATGATCAAAATGTGAATGCTTCACTCCTTCTTTAAAAGGGGAACAAGAATACCCTTGGCAGGGAATAGAGAGGCAAAGATTAAAACAGAGACAGAAGGAACACCCATTCAGAGCCTGCCCCACATGTGGCCCCTTGCGTATACAGCCATCCAATTAGACAAGATGGATGAAGCAAAGAAGTGCAGGCCGACAGGAGCCGGATGTAGATCTCTCCTGAGAGACACAGCCAGAATACAGCAAACACAGAGGCCTATGCCAGCAGCAAAGCACTGAATTGAGAATAGGACCCCCGTTGAAAGAATCAGAGAAAGAACTGGAAGATCTTGAAGGGGCTCGAGACCCCATATGTACAACAATGCCAAGCAACCAGAGCTTCCAGGGACTAAGCCACTACCTAAAGACTATACATGGACTGACCCTGGACTGTGACCTCATACGTAGCAATGAATATCCTAGTAAGAGCACCAGTGGAAGGGGAAGCCCTGGGTCCTGCTAAGACTGTACCCCCAGTGAACTAGTTTGTTGGGGGGAGGGCGGCAAGGGGGGGAGGATGGGGAGGGGAATATCCATAAAGAAGGGGAGGGGAAGGGGATGTTTGCCCGGAAACCAGGAAAGGGAATAACACTCGAAATGTATATAAGAAATACTCAAGTTAATAAAAAAAAAAAAGAAAAGAAAGAAAAGAAAGAAAAAAAAATGAAATACCCAATTTAATAAAGATGGAGAAAACAAGAAAAAAAAAGGAAAGAAAAAGTCAGTTAGACAACATTATAACATGACTCCAGCCAGCACTGTGGCTGAAGAGGGTTTATTTTTTTTTCAGTCTGTACTTTAAGTACATGCAAATAATAAGGTCAGTTCTAGGTTAAGGAACAAACAAAGTAATAAATACCAATAGTCAAGGAACAAACAAAGCGACAAACAAAGTCCTGTGATCACTGGATGACTAAGATATCTGAGCCTCCTTCCCTGTCCCTGGCCCCAAGTCAAATTTTTGCCTGAAGCCTATTTTTTTTGTTCTAGCCCAAAGGTAGATTCCTGCCTTAGCTTACTTCTGTGTTCTGACCCAATGTCAAATTCAGTCAAGTTTCTAGAAGCAGCCCTCAAAGCATATCCTTCCTCCACAATATCCTCTCCACAATCGTTCCCCCATTCCCCTTTTCCTTCTCTTCCGATCTGGCGAGGACCCCGCTGGGTATACGCCCTCCCTGGCACATTATGTCTCTTTGAGGCTAGGCTCATTGTGTCCTACTGAGGCCAGATAAGAAAACCCAGCTAGAAAATATATCCCATAAACTGACAACAGCTCTTAGGAGAGCCCCCGCTCAAGTTGTTCAGGAGCCACATGAAGACCAAGCTGCGTATCTGGTACATATACAGCGAGGTCTAGATCCAGCGTGTGTGTGTCCTTTGATTGCTGGTTCGGTCACTGAGAGGCCCAAGGGTTGAGGGTAGTTCACTCTGTTCATCTTCCTGTGAAATTCCTATCCCCTAAGAGGCTGCAATTCTTCCTCCTGTTCATCCGTAAGAGTCCCCAAGCTCCATCCTCTGTCTGGCTATGGCAGTGGGGTGACTCTATCTGTCTGAGTCAGCTGCTTGGTGCAGCCTCTCTGAAGATAGCCATGCTAGGCTCCTGTCTGCAAGCATAACAGAGCATTTACCACACTATCTTTCATTATAGTCTCTAAGCCTATGTGTTTGGCGGCCAAATAAGAAATTCATTTCTGCCTTAGCATTATACTGTGGGTCAGATTTATTTTACTGATATTTCTGTAAACTTGATTTTGATAGCAATTATATTAAATAGGCAAACCATAGTAGAACACCCTGAATAACTTGAAGTGTTTCTTAGACAGTTGAAAACTTGAATGGAAGGAGAAGACTGAACTCTGTGTAGTAAGATAATTCTGATGTATAGATTGTGAATGAAAACTCTCCTTGGAGTCTGGCAGTTGCCAACACAGCCTTTGTGTCTTGGGAATTACTATTGTTCATGATTATGTGACTCAGTTTTATACAACATTAAAAATATCTAATTTGTATTTATCGATATCCCTATCCATATCTGAGGTGCTGCATTATTTTTGTTAGACTCATAATAAGACATTTGTCCTGTCACTTTTTCTATTTTTATAGGTCTTTCATCATTTATCTTAAGTAATCACTATCTAGAATAAAAGTTAAAATAATTAAGGATATTGAAAATTTCAAATTTTGTACATTATCTCATGTTTTAAATGCAAATATATTAGCTAAATATAGATGTAATAACAATGTACCTAAATGAATTCTACTCAATAGAGTAAATTTGATATTATTTTTTATATTTATGCCTGTTTAAAATGTCATATTAAAATCTTTGCAAGGATGACACAGATGACCATTTGTAGTTGAAAACTCCATTGTGGTTTAGAAAATTTTTTGAATATTTCATTGAGGTTATTTTGGATAAGGTTAATATTTGCATTATCAAACTGGTTGGAATTCCATGAATAATTTGACTGGGTCTTATTTGGTCAGTTTTGGATGTGAATAACTAACTATTCTCAAATACAACCCTCCAGTAAACATAGGAGACCACAGAAAATTAGGTTTGTATACAGAAAAATATATAAGTATCGGAGAAACAATGTATTCCATAGAGTGAAAGCGAATCTTTAATAGGTTGCTTCATATAATGATTAGTATTCAAAATTTATAGAGAACTTCTGAAATTAAGCATCAAAAACTGCCCAACTGCCAGTGAATAAATGGGATAATGACATGTTGGTTCTCCTGACCCCACCCCCCAAAGATGTATAAATACCCAATAAAATACCCAATAAATAATTTTAAAAGTTTTGATATTCCTAGTGTCCAGAGAAATGCAAATTTATACTACTCTGTGATACTATCTCATGCTAGTCAAAATGGCTACCAAGAAATTTGACAGGAGAAACAGCAAGATACTGGGGTAAAGGAGAATGATTTATTCATGATTGGGAATAGACACTAATCATTTACCACAAAAATGAACATGAAGGCCTCTTTTAAAATAAAAATATAACTACCATATGACTCAGCTGTACCATCCTTGGGCATGTACCAAAAGATACTCAACCTGAGCATAGTCCATGTATACTACCAATCTGTCCATAATAGCAAGGACATTGAATCTGAGTAAGTCTCTAGGAACAGAAAAATGAATGATGAGAATGTACACACACACACACACACACACACACACACACAAACACACAAACACACACACATACACACACATATATATATATATATATATGAATTTTATTCAGCTGCAAAGAAGGTGTCATTTCTAGGAATATGGATTAAACTTAAAAGTCTTATATTATGTGGGAAGATTACAACTCAGAATGATGAAAACTACATGACCTCAGTCATATATGGAGTCCAGTGTATGATCTCTACATTTTGATATGTGATGGGAATAAAGGTGTGTAAAATCTGAAAAGCAAAAGAGAAATGTAGGATGTGGTTCCTCATTTTGTCACAAAGCAAGGGTGTGTGAACTCTACTCAGATAGATGAAACTGAAATCCTTAGTCTATGAAGGTAGCCTGAGATGGGAATTTAACCCTGGGAGACAAATGAAGAAGGAAGAGGCCAAGGAGGCAGGGGTTCTCAAACTCCCGGGCATTCAGTCATCACTGGAATCTATGGAGTTGAAAACGAAGGCAGCCTTTGGCAACTTGTAAAGATTCCAGGCCAGGGAGAGGGGGAAACTCAGGCTTAGTTCAGAGGTGAGTGTCCAGGACTTCTTGGGGAAGACCTAAGCCTTATTAATGCTCTGTATGTGGAAGGATTTCCCTCACTATGGTTATTGATGAGTAAAACAATCCTGGCTTACCCAAAGTGTTTATTGGTGGTGCAAAATGGCAGTAGGCAATATAAATATAAATGGAGAGAAACTTGAGGCAATCCAACTAAAATCAGGGACTAGACAAGGATGAGCACTCTCTCCCTATCTATTCATTGCAGTGCTCATGGTCATAGTTAGAGCAATTAGACAACAAAAAGGAGGTCAAGGGGATATAAATTGGAAAGGAAGAAGTGAAAATGTCATTATTTGCAGATGATATGATAGTATACATAAGTGACTTGAAAAATTCCACCAGAGAACTCCTACAGCTGATAAACAACTTCAGCAAAGTAGCTAGATATAAAATTAACTCAAACAAATTAGTAGCCTTCATCTACTAAATGATAAACAAGCTGAGAAATTAGGAAATCAACATACTTTATAACAGTCACAAATAATTTATACACTTTGATTTGACTCTAACCAAGCAAGTGAAATATCTGTATGACAAGCACTTCAAGTCTCTGAAGAAAGAAATTGAAGATATCAGAAGATGGAAAGACATCACATGATTGCTCATGGATTGGCAGGATTAATGGAGTAAAAATGGCCATTTTGCCAAAATCAGTCTACAGATTCAATGAAATCCCCATCAAAATTCCAACTCAATTCTTCATAGACTTAGAAAGAGCAATTTGCAAAGTCATTTGGAATAACAAAAATCCCAGGATAGCTAAAACTATTCTCAAGAATAAAAGAACTTCTGGGGGAATCATCATCCCTGATCTCAAGCTGTATAATAGAGAAATAGTGATTAAAAACTGTATGGTATTGGTACAGAGACAGGCAGGTAGATCAATGGAATAGAATTGAAGATCCAGAAATGAACATACACACCTGTGGTTATTTGCTCTTTGACAAAAAACCATCCAGTGGAAAAAAGACAGCATTTCAAAAAATGGTGCTGGTTCAACTGGCAATCAGCATGTAGAGGAATGCAAATTTATCTATTCTTATTGCCTTACACAAAGCTTAAATCTAAGTAGATCAAGGACTTCCACTTGCAACAAGATACACTGAAAATTATAGAAGAGAACGTGGGGAAGAGCCTCGAACACACGAACACAGGAAATTTCCTGAACAGAATGCCAATGGATTAAGCTCTAAGATCAAGAATCAACAAATGGGACCTTATAAAATTACAAAGTTTCTGCAAGGCCAAGGACACTGTCATTAGGACAAAATGGTAACCAACAGACTGGAAGAGCTTAAAGGGGCTCAAGACCCCATATGAACAACAATGCCAACCAACCAGAGCTTCCAGGGACTAAGCCACTACTCAAAGACTATACATGGACTGATCCTGGGCTCCAACCTCATAGGTAGCAATGAATAGCCTAGTAAAAGCACCAGTGGAAGGGGAAGCCCTTGGTCCTGCCAAGACTGAACCCCCAGTGAATGTGATTGTTGGGGGGAAGCGGTAATGGCGGGAGGGTGGAGAGGGGAACACCCAAAAATATCTTTACCAATCCTACATCTGATTGGATCTAATATCCAATATATATATATATATATATATATATATATATATATATATATAAAGAACTTAAGCAGTTAGACTCAAGAGAATCAAATAGCCCTTTTAAAAATGGGGTACAGAGATAAATAAAGAATTCTCAACTGAGGAATATTGAAAGGAGTAGTAGCTTGTAAAGAAATGTTCAACATCCTTAGACATCAGTGAAATGCAAATCAAACCAACCCTGAGATTCTACTTTACACCAGTGAGAATGGCTAAGATCAAAACCTCAGGTGACAGCAGATGCTGGTGTGGATGTAGAGAAAAAGGAACACTCCTCCATTGTTGGTGGGATTGCGAGCTTGTACAACCAGTCTGGAAATCAGTCTTGAGGTTCCTTAGAAAATTGGACATAATATAACCTAAGGACTCAGCTATACCACTCTTGGGGATATACCCAAAACATGCTCCAACATATACCAAGGCCACATCCACCACTATGTTCATAACAGCCTTATTTATAATGGCCAGATGCTGGAAACAACTTAGATGTCCTTAAACAGAGGAATGGATACAGAAAATGTGGTACATCTACACAATGGATTACCTCACAGCTATTAAAAAATGAATTCATGAAATTCTTAGGGAAATCCCTGGAACTAGAAAATATCATCCTGAGTGAGGTAACCCAATCACAAAAGAACAAACATGATAAGTGGATATTAGCCCAAAACCTTGAATACCCAAGATACAACTTACAGACCACATGAAACTTAAGAAAATGGATGGACAAAGTGTGGATGCTTCAGTCCTTTTTAGGTGGGGAAACAAAATATTTACAGGAGGAAATATGGAGACAAAGTGTGGAGTAGAGACTGACGCAAAGGCCATCCAGAGACCACCACCTTGGAATCCATCCCACATACAGTCATCAAACCCAGACACTATTACCAATACCAAGAAGTACATGCTGACAGGAGCCTGATATGGCTGTCTCCTGAGAGTCTTCACCAGAGCCTGAGAAATACAGAGGCAGATACTCTCAGTGAACCATTGGACCGAACACAGGGTCCCCAACTGAGGAGTTATAAAAAGGACTGAAATAGCTGAAAGGTGTTTGCAACCCCATTCAAGAACAATATCAACTAACAAGATACCCTAGAGATCCCAGGAACTAAAACACCAACCAAGTGGTACACGTGGAGCAACCCATGGCTCCAGGTGCATATGAAGCAGAGTTTGGCCTTGTCAAACATCAATGGGAAGAGAGACCCTTGGTCCTGTGAAGGCACCATGCCCCAGTGTAGGGGAAGGCCAGGGTTGGAGCCTTGAGGTTGTGGGTGGGTGGGTGCTAGAACACTCTCATAGAAACAAGGGGAGGGTGGATGGGATAGGGGGTTTCTGGAGAGGGAACCAGGAAAGGGGATAGCATTTGAAATATAAATAAAGTATCTAATAGAAAATGGAAGCATACAACTTACTCAGGGTAGACCAGAGATTAGATACCTTTTGAGGGATGGAATGCCCAGGAAAAGAAGCTTATTGGCTAAACCTTTGGGCTGGTTCATCTAGATACATGGAGAATGGTGCTCTAAGTAACTAGTGGTCTGTTCTACACAACTAGTGATCATGCTCTTCATGTGGGTTATCTTGGTCATGTTCATCAGAGCAAGAACCAGGTGAGATCCTCTAGGTCTCAGAAATGAGAATACCCTTTTCCCTTTGAGAGAGTGTGCCTCCACCCCTACCCCCAGCCTTGTACTCCCTGCCCCTGGCTAGGCATATCCTCTCCCACTGAAGCCAGGCAAAGCAGCCCTCTGCTACATATACATACTCTTTGTTTGGTGATTATTATCTTTGAAAGCTCCCAGGAATCCAAGTTAGTTGACGCTGTTGGTATTCCTGTGGGGCTCCTATCTCTTTTAGGCCATTCAATCCTTCCCTCAACTCTTCCATATAGGTCCCCACCCTCAGTCGAAAGTTTGATTGCATCTGTTTCAAGAAGTAAATGTATTTTTCTCATTTGAATAGTTCTTTTAAAATTTCCTATAGCACATTTTTATCATATTCAGCTTCTCTCCCAACTCCTCTGAGACCTACAACTTCCCTATATACCCATTGTTGTATAAAGTTAAAAAGAAAATAAAACAGCACAATGAGAACAACATAAACTGTAACAAAACTTACATTATGTTTTGTGATGCCTGTATGCTTTTGAATTTTGTGTGTCAATCACCTGAAGTGGTGTGAATCTACCATATATTCAAGAAAACAAACTTTCCTCCTCCCTGTAGCTACAATGCCTAACAGCTCCTTAGTCTAAGGATTCAGAAAATGACCAATCAATTTCCGTGATAATATTCTGCTCTCTGTCCTCTTCTTCTGGACCGTCTGTTCCCTTCAATAGCTGTACTTTTGCTTCCATGTCTCATGTACTACTCTATCTTCCTGTCTATCCTACCCATGAGATCTTTTGCCTCTTCCTGTTTTATGACTTATGTGTACAAGTCTACCCAAGTGAAAAGGTAGAATCTGCGGGACATATTCAGCATTTATCTCTTTGAGTCTGTCTTAGTTTGTTGTGTTATAATCATTGGATGGTACTGGATTTTATATTTCAAGCCTCTGTTGTGCAAGGTTATTGGGTCTTTTTCTTTCTGGCTATGCTCAGAAGAGAATTTCACTAGGTTTCTAACACTTGGTTTTCTTTAGCCAACTTAATTTCAGTTCTTTCTACCCCTGTCACTAACTTCTGTGACTATCCTTGAATGACTCTCTATGTTATAGCAAAGAATGACAGCTGTGATAGTCTCTTCTAAATGTGTGATTTTTTTTTTTGAGCAACCATTCAATTATCTCATGTGGATTTTCTGTAGAGTAGCTCTATTATCTTCTTTTATTCCCTTATTTCAAAAGAGCACATTCTTTATTAGTTCCCTATGAAAGTATTAAAAAAGTAGTAGAATGAAGGGTATGATTTGTATGCTTTGCAGTATTGTTATTCAATATAATGGTTGGGGATGATGCTATCTATAGAAATTGTAACAGGATGGACAAGCCCTTAAAATATTCAATAATTTCTCCATTATCTTTTATTAAAGTAATAGCTAAGAAAATCTAACATAATGCAGTTTTGAATTTTAATTATAATTTTGGTTTTGTGTAAGCTTTAAGACTGATTAAATTATAAAACAATATTTTATATATAAATATGGAAATTTCATTTTATTCTTTATGTATTGTGATGACTCTTTGATAATATAATCAATTAGGAGTGAAAATTATTCTGATTAATTTTTTCATTCCTTTGTTTAAAATGTGCTCAATGAATTATGTAAGAAATATATGATATGATAAGATAAATAGAGACATTTGATTCAGAGAGTCAGAGTGCAATTGTCTAGGGTAAAGATAATACTATATTATACTCTCATACATAAAAAATGTCAGGTACTAAGTCTGTCTACACATGGAATGAGGTAGAAGAACAAAGCTAACCTGGATTCAGAAAGTCCATCCTAACACAGTACTACACAATGTATTTATGACTATATCATATAGGTTTTATTTGCTTTCAAATATCTAAAAAAAAATCAATATATAGGAAAACCATGAGGAAGTCACCAAAAAGTATCTTTGAACAGCATGTTTGCCTAAGAACAGACCAAATCTACATCGAATCCTATCTAATAAACTAAAATATCCACAATTTACTGTGATGCTATGTGAAACAAGTGATAAGCTTATCTTTTGATTTCAAATTATTCGTGTTTATCTGTGGCTAGGGTACATTAACAAAATGAAAATTGGGAAAAATGGATTCTAGAAAAATAGGTAATAATTAAGAAAATTCAAAAATTATTCCTATACTATTTCATATTTTTATCTAGTCGTTGTCTTTTAAGAAAATATCACTTAGGTATTATAAAGCAATTTTTATTTTGTATGGTTTTGAATTATAAAAAATAATTTTGTATTGATATCAGTATTTAATTTGCTTATATATTGAGAAAATACTTGTCAATTTGTATTTATCTTACTCTTCACTTATAACAAATGAGTACATCAGGCTCCCTTTGAAAGAGCATTGTAAATGTTTTGGTATTTGGATAATTGTATCCCTATGTTAATAGGTGGTGAAGCTGTTGCAGACACTAAAGGATTGTCGACATCCATTCCTTTGGAACTATTGTGGATCCACCAAGACAACAGATACAGAAACTTGCAACTAGGTGCCTAGTTTTGTTTCTGCTAAAAGACCTTAGAAGTCGCTTTGTGCATTTAAAGCATATAATGAATATGTGTCCAAGACAAATAAAATATTCAAGAGGTAAGTTCTTACTTTTGTGCAGTGAAAAGTAATTAATTCATATACGATTAATAAAAATGACCTATGACTGCCAAATGTGAGAGTGGCATTATCCACAAGACAGTCAATGAGTTACACAAGATCATCTTACATGAGATCACTATGTGAGTTACGTAGAATGGGGATTATAATGAAAGAATGCACGGCAAAATGAAACACTTAGAAAATATTAAGATGTCAATTAGTGAGATTAAGTTGCCATGTGGTCAAATAAGCATGACCTTTTCATATAAAACAAGGGGGTAGAAATCTTTTCTTTACATAAATTGCAACTCTTCAGTGTATGTGTCCCTATTAGTGTGTCATGAGCATGAAATATGGAAACAACAGAAATTATTATTCTGTGATTTATTGAAATATTGTGAATGGCATATTTAATGTGTTAAACATCTTAAAAATGAAGCAAAATGTAAAATATAACTTGAAAAATGCTTAAACTGTTATTTGACTAAAGTAACATGCTCATAAAAATATGTTAACAATACACTTAAGGATATTTGTAAATATCCTTTGTAAATATTCATAAATTCTGATGTTTATTTGTCTTGTCCTTTGAGACATAATTGAATTCTAGACAGGTAACCACCTTGCTCATGGTGACCTTTGGAGCATACAATATTATCATGTATTTCCTAATATTTCCGTAGAGCTAGAGTAATCATTTTATGTAGAACACTTATAAGAATAGTTCTTAACAATGAAAAGTGACTCAGCAAAATCAGATAACTATTCCATTGTTATTCCCTTTGCTACATTAAATAGCAATTCAACTAAAGCAACTAAAAACAGGTTTTTATTATATGTAATAGTCTTGGTGGGGAAACCATGGTGGCAGGAACTTGAGGAAGTTACCCACTTTGTGCACAATGTCTAGAAACAGAGAGGGATGAATTCTCGTGGTCAGGTAGCTCCCTTTGAATATATTGCCTGACCCAAACTAGTGAATGATGTTTTCCACATTCAGTAGAGGCATTTCCATTTCAGATAAAATAATGAGGAAAATTACTCACAGGCATATCTAAAGGTTAACCTAATCCAGATAATACCTCACAGATGTTAAAAGGAACTTGTCTCATGAGTTATTCAGGCTCTCTATCATGTCAACTGACAGTCTGTTTAACTTAAGTAGAACAGTTTTAATACATTTAATGTATTCACTGCATATTCTCAAATATAAGAGATTTGTTTCCCCATAATTTATAAAATATGTGGTAGAAAATTTTGTGATTTCACTAGTTAAGGTTTGATGAAAAAAATTGTTCAAAATTTGATGTCCTGTATTAAACACACACTTGTCATAATTAAGTGGAATGTAACTACCTGATGTTATTATGGGTCATGAGACTAAAGGGGCTGTGACCCATGAGTTTAGAACCACTGATCAGGCTCTATTACTTTGGGTCATCTGTTAGAGCCCACTGGATAACCTGAGAACAGGTAACTCATGACACTAGGATTTTTATTTGATAGCCAATATTTGTGGAAGACACTTTGCCTTCCCCCTATTGAAGTAACTAGGTAACACCACTTCAAATATATATATATATATATATATATATATATATATATATATATATATATATATATACACACACATATATATATATTCTTTATATGTAACATATATATATATACATTTTACTTTATCTCAAAATAAGAAAAATTGCAACAAAACATAGAAAATATTACTACTGAGCATAAAAATTCCAAATAAAATGCCACTAGGCATGGAACATTAGAAATGGGGCAATGGGAGGTTTATTGAAAAAAATTTTGAAACAGTTTAAATAATTATTTATACATAGTTGTATGCATATACTTATTACCACAAATGATCATTTCAAATAATATCAATATTTTTTAATTTAAAATCAATATTTATATTTTCATTCATTTTTATTAAATTGGATATTTCTTATTTACATTACAAATGTTATTGCCTTTCCCAGTTTCCAGGCCAACATCCCCTTAACCCCTCCCCGTCTCCTTCTATGTGGGTGTTCCCCTCCCCATTCTTCCTACATTACCGACCTCCTACCAACAATCCCGTTCACTGGGGGGTCCAGCCTTGGCAGGGCCAAAGGCTTCCCCTTCCACTGGTGCCCCTACCTGGTTATTCATTGCCACCTATGAATTTGGAGCCCAGGCTCAGTCCATGTACAGCCTTTGGGTAGTGACTTAGTCCCTGGAAGCTCTGGTTGGTTGGCATTGTTGTTCATATGGGTTTTCAAGCCCCTTTAGCTCTTTCAGTCCTTTCTCTGATTCCTTCAACAGGGGTCACATTATCAGTTCAGTGGTTTGCTGCTGGCATTCACCTATGTATTTGTCATATTCTGGCTGTATCTCTCAGGAGAGATATCAATCAGGTTCCTGTCAGCCTGTACCTCTTTGCTTCATCCATCTTATCTAGTTTGGTAGCTGTATATGTTTGGGCAACATGTGGGGCAGGCTCTGGATGAACGTTCCTTCAGTCTCTATTCTAAACTTTGCCTCCCTATCCACTCCTAAGGATATTCTTGTTTCCCTTTAAAAGAAGGAGTGAAGAATTCGAATTTTCGTCACCCTCCTTGAGTTTCATGTGTTCTGTGCATCTTGGGTATTTCAAGCATTTGGGCTAATGTCCACTTATCAATGAATGCATATCATGTGTGATTTTCTGTGATTGGGTTACCTCATTCAGAATGATATTTTCCAGTTCCATCCATTTGCCTATGAATTTCATAAAGTCATTGTTTTTGATATTCCACTGTGCAGATGTACCACTTTTTCTGTATCCATTCCTCTTTTTAAGGGCATCTGGATTCTTTTCAGCTTCTGACGATTATAAATAAGGCTGCTATGAACATAGTGGAACATGTGTCTTTGTTGCATGTTGGAGCATCTTTTGGGTATATGCCCAAGAGAGGTATAGCTGGGTTCTCAGGTAGTGCAATGTCCAATTTTCTGAGAAATCTCCAGACTGATTTCCAGAATGGTTTTACCAGTCTGCAATCCCACCAACAATGGAGGAATGTTCCTCTTTCTCCACATCGTTACCAGCATCTGCTGTCGCCAGAGTTTTTGAACTTAGCCATTCTGACTGGTGTGAGGTGGAATCTAAGGGTTGTTTTGATTTGCATTTCCCTTATGACTAAAGATGTTAAATATTTCTTTAGGTGCTTCTCAGACATTAGATATTCCTCAGCTGTGAATTCTTTGTTAAGCTCTGAACCCCATTTTTAATAGGGTTATATGTCTCCCTGCAATCTAACTTCGTGAGTTCTTTGTATATTTTGGATATAAGTCCTCTATCAGTTGTAGGATTGGTAAAGATCTTTTCCCAATCTGTTGGTTGCCATTTTGTCCTAACGACAGTGTCCTTTGCCTTACAGAAGCTTTGTAACTTTATGAGATCCCATTTGTCGATTCTTGATCTTAGAGCATAAACCATTGGTGTTTTGTTCAGGAAAATTTTTTCCAGTGCCCATGTGTTAGAGATTCTTCCCCACTTTTTCTTTTATTAGTTTGAGTTTATCTGGTTTGATGTGGAGGTCCTTAATCCTCTTGGTCTTAACCTTTGTACAGGGTGATGAGTATGGATCAATCTGCAATCTTCTACATGCTGAACCAGCACCATTTGCTGAAAATATGATCATTTTTTCCATTTGATCGTTTTGGCTCCTTTGTCAAAATCAAGTGACCACAGGTGTGTGAGTTCATTTCGGGGTCTTCAATTCTATTCCACTGATCTATCTGCCTGTCTCTGTACCAATACCATACAGTTTTTTTTTATCACTATTGCTCTGCAATACTACTTGAGTTCAGGGATAGTGATACCCCCTGAAGTCCTTTTATTGTTGAGGATAGTTTTAGTTATTTGGGTTTTTTGTTATTTCGGATGAATTTGCAGATTGTTCTGTCTAACTCTATAGAGAATTGGATTGGAATTTTGATGAGGAATTCATTGAATCTGTAGATTGCTTTTGGTGAAATGGCCATTTTTTCTCTATTAATCCTGCCAATACATGAGCATGGGAGATCTTTCCATCTTCTTAGATCTTCTTCAATTTCTTTCTTCAAAGTCTTGTAGTTTGTATCATACAGATCTTTAACATGCTTGGTTAAATTCAACCGAGGTATTTTATGTTATTTGGGACTATTATGAAGGTTGTTGTTCCCTAATATCTTTCTCAGCTTGTTTCTCTTTTGAGTAGAGGAATGCTACTAATTTATTTGAGTTAATTTTATACGCAGCCATTTTGCTGAAGGTGTTTATCAGGTTAAGTAGTTCTCTGGTGGAACTTTTGGGGTCACTGAAGTATACTATCATATCATCTGCAAATAGTGATATTTTGAGTTCTTCCTTTCCAATCTGTATTCCTTTGATCTCTGTTTGTTGTCTGATAACTCTGGCTAGGACTTTGAAAACTATATTAAATAAGTATGGAGAGAGTGGGCAGCCTTGTCTAGTCCCTGATTTTAGTGGGATTTCTTCAAGTTTCTCTCCATTTAGTTTAATGTTAGCTACTGGTTTGCTGTATATGGCTTTTACTATGTTTAGGCATGGGCCTTGAATTCTTGTTCTTTCCAGGACTTTTATCATGAAGGGGTGTTGAATTTTGTCAAATGCTTTCTCAACATCTAATGAAATGATCATGTGGTTTTTGTCTTTCAGTTTGTTTATGTAGTGGATTAAGTTAATGGTTTTCTGCATATTAAACTATCCCTGCATATCTGGGATGAAGCCTACTTGATCATGATCGATGATTGTTTTGATGTGTTCTTGGATTCAGTTTGCAAACATTTATTGAGTATTTTTGCGTCAATATTCATAAGGGAAAATTATTCTGAAGCTCTTGTTCTTTGTTGGGTCTGTTTGTGGTTTAGGTATAAGAATAATTGTGGCTTCATAGAAGGAATTCTGTAGCGCTCCATCTGTTTCAATTTTCTGGAATAGTTTGGATAGTATTGGTTTCTTCTATCATTTTATTGAAGATATTTAGTGGTCCTTTGAGTTGGGACCTTCTATCATCCTTAGGTTTGATCTTCTCATTGTTTCCTGGATTTCCTGTATGTTCTGGGCTAGTAATTCTTTCTGTTTTACATTATCTTTGACAGTTGTGTCGATGACTTCTATGCAATCTTCTGCTCCTGAGATTCTGTCTTCCATCTCTTGTATTCTGTTGATGTTGCTTGTATCTATGTCTCCTTGTCTCTTCCTTTGGTTTTCTATATCCAGGGTTGTGCTCCCTTTGTGCTTTCTTTATTGCTTCTATTTCCATTTTCAATTCCTTCACCTGTTTGATTATGTTTTCCTGTAATTCTTTCAGGGATTTTTTTGTTTCCTCTGTAAGGGCTTCTACTTGTTTACTTGTGTTTTCCTGCGTTTCTCTAAGGTAGTTATGTCTTTCTTAAAGTCCTCCATCATCATGATCAAATGTGATTTTAAACTAGATCTTGCTTTTCTGGTGTGTTTGGATATTCAGTGTTTGCTTTGGTGGGAGAATTGGGCTCTGATGATGCCATGTAGTCTTGGTTTCTGTTGCTTGGGTTCCTGTGCTTGTCTCTCACCATCAGGTTGTCTCTGGTGTTACCTTGTTTTGCTATTTCTGACAGTGAGTTGACCGTCCTATAGGCCTGTGTGTCAGGAGTGCTGTAGACCTGTTTTCCTGTTTTCTTTCAGCCAGTTATGGGAACAGAGTGTTCTGCTTTCAGGCATGTAGTCATTCCTCTCCACTGACTTTCAGCCATCCCTGTGGGTAAGAACCAGAAGGGCCTGTCCCTACTTCCCCTGGGTCCCTGCGTGCAGTGGTCCCAGGTGGTGCTAGGCATTTTCCTCTAGAGTCAGAAATGTGGGCAGTGAGTAGTCTCCTCTGGTTTCCCCAGCGTGTCTGCCCCTCTGAAGATCTATCTCTCCCTCCCATGATATTTGGTTGCAGGGAGCTTTTTGACTGATCCCTTTCAGATCTGGGCACAGTCTAGAATGCAGGGCTCCTGCAGGTTGACTGCTCAAATCTTCTCATGCCCAGAGGAACTATACAGTTTCCTCTTGTGTCAAGGATGTGGGCAAAGTTGGGCAGAAGTATCGGTCTCTCCTGCCCTGCTGTCTCAGGGTTGCCCACAGTTTTGGGTGATCGTCTCTCCCTCCAGAGGGTTTGGGAGCAGGGAGCTCTGCGCTGGGATCCATGAGGTTCAGGCACCTGCTAGAAATCAGAATTGCCTGGTCCCAGAGGATTTTTGCCTTTTTGTTTCCTGAGTCCACCAGGCATGCCCTTGGGCAGAAAAGATGGTCTTATCTCTGGTCTCAGGCCTGAAGTCAATTCTTGGGACTCAGTTTCAGCTCTCTCTGTGGGCAGCAACCAGAAGGGCTTGTCCCTACTTCTCCTGGTTCCCTGGGCGCTAGGAGTTTTCTTTTAGAGTCAGAATTGTGGGCAGAGAGTAGTCTCCTCTGTTTTCCCATGCGTGTCTGCCCCTCTGAAAGTTTAGCTCTCCCTCCCACAGGACTTGGGTGCAGGGAGCTGTTTGACAAGGTCCTTTTAATCAGGGCTCAGTCTGGACCGAGGGCTCCTGCAGCTTGACTGCTCCAATCTTCCCGTGCCCAAAGGCACTAAAAAGTTTCCTTTTGTGCCAAGGATATGGGCAAAGGTGGGCAGAAGTGGCAGTCTCTCCTGGCCTGCAGTCTCAGGATTTCCCACACTTCTGGGTGATCCGCTCTCTCTCTCCCATGGGGTTTGGTAGCAGCGAGCTGTGGGCCAGGATCTGTGAGGTTCAGGCACCAGCTAATATTAAGATTTTTAAAGTTGATCCAGTGACTATGTCATTACAACTAAAATATCTTCATATGCTTTATAAAAAGTTTTTAATGAGTCTAACTTTAATAACACTTATAGCCAAGAAAAAATTATAAAGGGATTAAGTACACCTTGAAATATGGAGAGCAAGTCTCTATGTCTTATTCTGTCAGCAGTAATTATTTTTAACAGTATTGTTTAAACCTATATGACAATAGTGATGAATTTGTTCACGTTGGCCACAAGAAAATGTTCCTAGGTAAAAATATTTGAGCATGGATAGATAAAAGCTTAGTGTGATATCTAGGATATTCATGATTCTAGTACAGAAAGTGACTTTTCTATATGTTTTGTAATAAGAAAGTGTGAGAAATTATTAAATCCCTACTACATTGACATTCAAAACTATGAGAAATAAATTGAGCATGTTTATTCTTCTCAGCCTTGTCCAGGTGAGGTTCGAATATTTTGGGTGGTGAGACTTTATGAATGTAGCTTTTGATATTCTAGGAGACACCATCTCACCACAAATGCCTTGGTCCTCTAGTTTATTCTATTCTTCCTGCTCCAAATATACATGATCCTTCAATGCTGTAGTTGTTTTGCACATGTATCATTTGGTTTTATTTCAATACTGTACATTTTGATTGGTTGTATTTTATATAAGCCCCTCTGTTGAAAATAGGTTTCCTGGAGGATAACAACAATAGACATTCTAACTTGATATGGAAATTACAAAAGGCTTTCACCCTATCCAAATAATTACAGTCAACTAAATGATGCCAAGAACCTGATAGTCTCCTTCAGAAAAATACAAAACAATTAGTTCTCCAATGTCAAATGGTTAACTCTAAAATCATACATAAAAGTGCTATTAAAAAACTGATTAATATTAATAAATTGCCTGCATTTATGTATATAAATAAATTTAATGTAAAAGGTGCCATGATAGCATCTTAGAAAATAATAAGGGATTATTATTATTTTATTCTTTAGAAGAAAAGAGAAACTATAAAATTACACCTTAAACTACATTAATTCTGAACTTCAGTGGATTTTCCAGTGACAATATTGAAAAGAATTACACGTTGAAGAAAATATTTCCAATCCATTGTCAGCAAAGTATTTGCTTATATGCAGAGAACAGTAGGTAGCCATATTTAGTAGTAGTGACATAGCATGATACAAAATAGCTGAACAGAATATACCCAAGACAATTCATAAAACAGCCTTGTAGTCTCAGACTGTACTAACAGACTTTTAGTTATATGGTGTTTTGCTATAAATGTATTATTTTATGATACATGTCCTACTTATGTCAGATAAAAAATATTCAGGAACACAAGAAATTGCAAGCTCTTTAGGAAGAATAAAACGGTAAAAGAGTTAAGCATGACCTATAATGGTGCGTGAGAGATTTGGTTTTGAAATTTACAACAAAACACTATTTCAGAATTAATATTTATTTTAGTAAATTGAATATTGGTAGCTAATTCGGGATTGTTAGGAAGGATGGGTTAGTTAACCTTGTGGCACCAAAAACTTGAAAGAAATAGAATGATTACTTTCTGCAGTAGAAGAAAGAACGTATGGGGGTTTAATTAATCACCGCTGACTGTTCAATCAGTTTTCCTATATAAGGAAGCCTCCATAGCAATAGTAAATGCTGGGGTTCAGAAAGCTTTCATTTTTGAAATCATACAGAGGTGTTGAAGGTAGCTGCAGAAAAGATTTATGGTCCTTTCTTACTTTCTATTATATATTCTTTATTCCTTCTTTCTATAACTGCTAATTCATAGTGGTCTATACCATGGCAAATAGAGTGAGTTCTGTATTTTATGCTAGCATATGTTTGGACATGCATAAGACCCCTGATTTATAAACAGGTCCATGACACAGAAATAACCTGGGCTTGTAATCTGCATCAGAAGAAAGGCTGCTTATATGGGAGTGGGCTTGAAACAAGTGTAACCTGATATCCCATGTGGACAGCATTAGAACTGTGAGAAACTAGGACACTGAGAGGGTTGCTGCAGAAAATTGAAACTTGCTTTTTTAGTTTAGTTGTGAATAAAACAAAAACATTTTTTGTGTTGCAATAGAAGAAAAATATTTGAATTACCTAGTTGCCTAGAACAAATGAAAACGGATGATCAAAATGTGAAAGCTTCACTCCTTCTTTAAAAGGGGAACAAGAATACCCTTGGCAGGGAATAGGGAGGCAAAGATTAAAACAGGGGCAGAAGGAACACCCATTCAGAGCCTGCCCCACATGTGGCCCATACATATACAGCCACCCAATTTGACAAGATGGATGAAGCAAAAATACAGGTGCGGAAAGATCCTGAGAGACACAGCCAGAATACAGCAAATACAGAGGCGAATGCCAGCAGCAAACCACTGAACTGAGAACGGGACCCCCGTTGAAGGAATCAGAGAATGAACTGGAAAGCTTGAATCGAGACCCCAAGAGCTTTAGCCACTCCAAAGACTATACATGGACTGACCCTGGAAAGCAATGAATATCCTAGTAAGAGCACCAGTGGAAGGGGGAAGCCCCTGGGTCCTGCTAAAGACTGAACCCCCCAGTGAACTCTTGCAATGGGGGGAGGGGGGGGAACACCCATAAGGAAGGGGGGAGGAAGGGGATGTTTGCCTGGAGGGGAATTTCTCAAGTTAAAAAAAAAAAATAAATAAATAAAAAAAAAAAAAAGTTAAATAAAAGAAAGTAAGGATACGAGGTTTTGTATCAAAATATCAAGTTTTAGCATCCATTGAAAAGGACTGGCTTGTGTCATCTTGTGGGCCTCTGTTCTGGAGGTTTTCCATGGAGATCTCTGGTCTGGCTAGATTCGTGGTTTCAGGAGAAGGGAAGAGAACTTGGGCAGGTGTTGTTCTACTTCTGCTTCAGGCCGGGCTTAGCCAGTAGGGGACTGACTAGCCGGAGATGGGTACAAGAGGGCTTCTGGCGGTGATTTCGGGAGAGCAAATCTCTTTCTCAAGCTGTATGTTACAGCTCTTATGACAGAAGCTCTCAGAAGATGGAGTAATTGCTGCACACTTTTAATGTACTTAAATACAGTTTTGAATGGGTCAATGTCTGACAGTAGATACTTCCTATTGGTTTGGCCTGAGAGCTTGGGAAGACCTCATCTGCCTATTTAAAGACATGATCCTGATCTGTCTTGAGCCTATGTGACCTGTTGTCATGTCCTCACCTGTCGACCTGCCCTACATGACTGGTCTGTCTCAAACCTCTCTACAAGGATCTGTGGGGGGCTGCAGCTAGTGAGTCCTTGATCTGGAGAAAGGGAATGTGCCTGCTATCTCTTTTACTGTACCCAGGGTATTTGACCTATCTCGACCAGGAATGATACCCGCCACAGCTCAATGCCATTATTAAGCTTTGCTTGGATCACAAGTGCATCATTTATTCACTTTATCTTCATTACTGTGTGTATGTGTGCACATGTGCATACAAATATGTGTGCGTGCTCTTTTCTCAGTCTTTCTTAGATATTTTTATAAGGATGCTAACACTACCTTACTGATAAATTTAAT
Organism: Rattus rattus; assembly: GCF_011064425.1. Taxonomy (NCBI): domain Eukaryota; kingdom Metazoa; phylum Chordata; class Mammalia; order Rodentia; family Muridae; genus Rattus; species Rattus rattus. The sequence continues at coordinate 224,590,762 of NC_046154.1, read as the reverse complement.
AGTTTAGAGTTATATTTTCATTAAAAAAGTCCTTAACTAATCACACCTGTATAATCTAACCTCCCCTGGCCCCATTTCTTATTTGCTCCCACTCTATCACTTGTTCTTTCTGTCTCTCACTCTTTCTTCTTTGAACTGCGTCTAATACTATGTTCTAGATTTTTATGGAAGTATATATGCAACTGTGGCTGCCTTGAGTTTGTGATCTTATTGTTCAGCCTTCTAAGGTCAGTGTCTCTTTCTGTGATCTGTATTGTACTCATATGTCCCACCAATTGGAATATCTTTTTAGTCTTGTATAATACCACTGTCTTTAATGAATATTACCTGACAAAAGTATTAAGTAAGGAAATTAAAAATGCTATGCTGAAGATGAAATATACTCTGTAAACATATCTTACAAGATTCAATCTGTAGAATTCTAAATATGAATGTGTACTTCAAATAATATATGAGATACATAAGAGAAACTCTCTTCCCCAGACTCACATTCAAAGGGCTTGGAAGTGGCTCGTGAAGTTAGTTAAATCTAACACAGGAGGAGAGATGCCTATTCTATTCCTCAATAGTTCCAGCAAAAGATAATATATAACTTTCTCAGCAAAACATTTTGGCATCTTGAGCAATGAATATTTAAAACCTAACTCTCACAATTGAGAGGTTTGGAATTATAAAAACCTTTGCAGTTCACCCAGGTAACTGACGTTGTTGCAGGAATCAATGTTTTCGACTGTAGTGACATAGCAGTTCTCAGACTTTGTTTTTTATTATAACTAAAAATATAAAAGATAAATACACTGTGGCATGGGATTAAGTTTTTATCCTGTACTTTTTCTAGTATTTGGAATACAAAACAACCCCTGAAAAGATAACTTCAATCTGAAGTGATTAAGGGGTGTGTAAAGAAAGGCTTTTAGATATTTCCTTGTTATCTAAATGTTTTTTTTTAAATTTCTCCTGTCTCTCTGATATTGTTGTATTGAGAAAGGGAAGGGCAAATCTTCTGGGGTAAAGGAAAGACAGAAAGTGAATATGGAAATGAAGGCTGAGCACAAATTCTCTGGTCACTTCAGCACTGAAATAATTCCCAGTTTACTGTTTCCCTCTTTATACTGTATCTAGTAAGAGGACAAATATGCTAAAAATCTGTTACTTTGGAAAAGATATCTCGTCTAGCAGGGTGCAAGAAATCATTCTTTGTTGGCAAATATTCTGATCCCATCCTTTATATTCTCAGGTGTGTTTTAACTTGTATCACTTACTCTGGAGCAGGGGTGTCCATATCTCTAGGCATTACCCCCTTAATAGTAATGCTAGATCCATCATGTTTTGACAGCAATAATTTGCAAATAATGATTCAGTTGGTTTTTTTTTCAAAGTACATGCACATGGTAGAATGAACACTGTGAATTCAGAATAACATTAGAAAAGGGAATATTTTGTGGGAGTCTGACATTCATGTCAGTGGGGAAATATCACATTTTCCACATTTCCAGACTCTGCACTTCAAAATGTAGCATAAAGAAACAATACAAAGGCTTGAGTGTAAATTCTAGAAGATGCCCAAGGCTTACTTTTGCAAAGGAATTTATTCTCAGATAACCCCTGATCCTTAGGGTTCATTGTCCCATGTTTCTTATACATGCCTCAAAAAAAAAAAAAAAAAAAAAACCTAAAACTAAAAAAAAAAACAACCCCTGAACATTATGTCTAATGCAACATATCAGCTCTTTGTGGTTGATTTCTTTTAATGATGATAGTTGAATGCTGTGTTTCCTTGGGGTAATATTGTCTTATTACTGCATTTAATAGCTTAAAGAAGTCAGGCTTTATTTGCTACAGGAATTGTTCAGAATCTGACACATTTCTGTTTTGTTAAATTAAGTATCAAAATTTTAAGTTGACTAAGTATCATTTTGAAATTGGTGTCAAGCTAAATGACCATTTCATTTTACAGCTCCAAGGACAGGCTAACCTATTGGAAAGGAATCAGGAATGGGAGACCTTCTAGAAATGTGTGTTCTGGAAAAGGTTAAAGTGTGTTTTGATCTATTCAACTCTATTTCAGGATGCAGATCAATATCTCTGGAGGGCTGGAAAGTAAGTTTTTCACTAAAAAATTTCTCCATAAAACAGAATTAATTATTATGGTTGTTTCTTCCTCAACTCTGATTTTGTAAGAACTGACCTTTCATTCTTTATAGGATAGCATGTCTTTTACACATCTCTCTGTCGATTGAATTGGTCAGAAAGGAAAGCTTTCTTCAATCAAATAATGGTGAATAATATCTGTAGATTATTACAGATATGATTAGATAAATGATAGGAGAATAAGAGAACAAAAAAATAGAATAAAACCTCTGTGTCATCATATTCTTGTGAAGAACGCAATTTCTTCCCCTATATAAGATGTCATTTAAAATTTTTGAAATATCTAAATAAAAAGCAAAGGCAGTCCAATAGTCAGGAATACTTGCATTAAAATCATTTTATATTTTTTATTTATGATAAAGGGTCATCTGAATTTATGAACAAATTTTGAGCAAAAAATTAAAATCATATTTTTAACTGTTGAAAATTATTAGATACTAAAATCTAACTGCAAAATCATTTTATGGCAAATCTCTGTGACTTACTACCTATCCATCTATCTATCTTTTTATCTGTCTTTGTCTGTCTGTCAGTGATAGGTTTAAGATACTTCTCTTGGGACTCCTTTTCTTCCACTCTGTTAACTTGCCCATTAGTTATGAAATTCATGATTTTTCTGAGAGTAAAAGCAGGTCAGATCAATGGTTTCTGGTTCATCTGATATTCAGTAAAATTTTCTTATTCTCAAGAAAGAGAACTACTATTGAGATCAGTGACATCTGTTAGTAGATGTTTGATAGCTGCAATTACATGTTATGACTTTCAATGCATTTACTTAAAGGGATACATATTACATATACCTAACCTAATATATTTTGTATATGTACAAGTTGCTATCATCTGTCCAAGGTTTAAATTTCTTCTGCCATGCTGTTATTTTTACTTTTTGATTTAGTCTTTCAATGGACCATGACTATAAACTCATCCAGAAATTAAGCTCTGAAATAATGTCAGCTATTAGGAGAAATATAATTCTGAAGACAGCAGGTTAAGAGTTATAATTTTCAAATTACCTTGACAAAAAAAGTGAAGGGCAAGTTAGAAGAATACTGGGTTAGATTCAGGAAAACCTTAAATATGTATTTTATTTCCTAGATCAGACATAATAATCTGCTTGGTTTAGGAAGATGTACAAGATATAGTTATGATATACAATTAAAACTGTCAACGTATAAAATTATGTAGCAGATAATATTTCATAGATAAGGATTGGTTAATGTTAAGTATCATTATAATTACATTTTACTGTTGAAACAAGTGGAGAAGCCATTCTCTGGAAAATGTTTAGGGGCAAAAAATAGTTTGTTTTAAGGGGAATTTGGTACATCTATTTTATTGTTATTGTTGTTTCTTTTAAAATATTTTAATTTTTCTTTTAAAACTTTATAAATTTGTATAATACAATTTTCATCCAGTGGTTACACCCCCAAAGGAGGGTAATCCTTCCTCCTTTAACAGCAATTGACCATCAATAGTTCCTCCTTCAAATGTAAGGGCTACATAGTCTTTCTCCCATCCATTCTGATATTTGACTGGTTTGATCTTACACAAGTTTGGTGCAGGTTACCATAGATACTGCAAGCTAATGCATGACATAGTCACCTTAGGTCCAGGTATCAGCATTTAACAGATTTCTTGCCCATCAGCCAGCTCTCATATTCTTTATACCTTCCTTCCTCAATGTTCCCTGGGTCTTGTATTGCAGAAGGTAGGTGATTTATCCATGAGTGAAGAGTCATAGGTACATATAATTGAACATGGCCACTAATAAGTTGCTGTGTAAACTAATCTATGGATACAAACATAACATTTTAAAGAGTATGTGACAAGACATTTATCAAAACAGCAAAAGTATCTTCCATTCTGAAGGTCTTTGATCTCCTGAGTTTTTGAGTAGGGTTGCAATACTATTCAGGAAACATCTGCCATGGAGTAGGCTTCTTATCCAAGCAGAAATCTGTTTCCTACCCATGCAGCTATTATTTAACTGATGTACCTGTCATCGCTTCTTACCAGATAAGTTGGTATTGTTATGGGCAGAATCAAGTGATGATGAGACTATTGATGTCTCTTCTCCCACAGTTCCTTGCATAACTCATTCTGGAAGTGTGTAGATTAACCAACAAGGAGAGGATTTCCTTGTTAGTTTAAAGTTGATTTCATTCTGTCCTGTATCCATACTGTTTGGATTTTTAGCAACAGGGTCATACAGTCTAGTCTGGAGATTCCATCAATAAAAACTCAGAGGTTGTGTCTTATTTCTAGAACTGAGCACTAAGAGGACATAACTCATGTCTTCTTCTTCAAACACCACTGTTGTTTTGGCATGTGTTTTGATATTTTACTTGCTATATATGTTAGGGTTTTATTCTTATAAAAAGACCAAGGCAACTCTTATGAAGGGAAACATTTAATTAGCTGTGGTTACATTTTGAGAGGTTTAGTCCATTATCATCATGGCAGGAAGTATAGCAGCATGCAGACAGGCATGGTGTTGAGAAGGAACTAACAATTCTACACTTTGATTCAGAGGAGGCCAGGAGAAGACTATTTTCCACAGTCTATAGGTTATGAGCTTCAGAGTCTACAAAGAGATCACCTCCTCTAATAAGGCCACACATCCTAATAGTGCCACTCCTTATGGCCAAGCATTCAATCCCATGAATCTATGTGGGCCAAGACTATTCAAACCAACAAAATTTCCTACAAAATATTAGACTGCAAAAAGCTTTCTTATTTTAAGTGACTATATACATCCCTTGCCATTTCTTCTGCCCAACTCTATTATTATCACTTAAAATTTTAATGCTGAAAATCCCTACCTTCTCCTTCTATGTTATCTGTATACTCCTCTCCTCTCTAATCATTCACTCCACTATAGGATGGGAGATTATGCATTTCCACATAACATTTTCAAGCATAATTCTTTTTAGTTAAGCAGCTGAGAGCAAACCTCATTTTCAGAGTAAACGAGTTAGTAGAGGATATTTGAGTGTTAACAGTGTACAGATAGTTAAAAAAGGTTATACTTAAAGCTTAGGTGAATATAATAAAATGAAGTGAACATAAGAGAAAAATTTTAACCAAGAGAAACTTGTAAGATGCAATGGTTGGGGTAGGCAGAGAGTACTACAAAACAACAAGATAAAAAATTGAGGGGGTTGACAATATAATTTTATAGGTTAAAATTTTATGTGCTTTTTACAGCGTAGTCGCAACCAGACCAAAAGACTTCAATAAATAGCTTTGTAGTTAATGAGATAAAGTAGTGAGGTCTATACCCTTGTAAAAAGGCTTCATAGATGAAGTGTGCTCTTTCAAGTCCATTCCATCCTGTGAAGACATAGCATCTGTCCCTCCAGGGTATACAACAGCAGGAACCACTTGGAATGGAAGTAGACACCACTCAACTGTACTTTGATCTTCACTTCAGAAAATAGCTTGATTGCAAATGGAGACAGATTAATCAAATTTTATTTTGATATAGTCATTTTTTTCTAAAATGTGTTGGAATAATTCCAGGAATAAAAATAAAAGGGAAGATAATTTCTTTAGATTTGTCATCCTGATTACATTGCTGTCTGCATATGTGATTCAAACTTCCAAATGACTAGTGAGTTGCATAAGGAAAAAATAAAACATACTACACTAAGCGAACAAGGCCATCAGAAAATCTTGGGGATATTTTAAGTATAATAGTAGACAGTAGATAGTAGCTCAGCTGACATCATGTTTTCTCTAGACCTCTGAAACAATGCAAATGTAAGCTATGGATTTATGTAAAATAAACATGGTCCCTAACCAACACAATGCTTGTGTGAAAGTGAATTAGGAATGATTATTCCTGGGAAGTATAGACATTTGGGATTCCAAAGCTGTAGATAAGTATGGATTTTAACTTACTGAAAGAATGTTAAACATTGTTATGTTTGTTAGGCACAGGTAAGGGTCCATCTGCAAATCTATTATTCTTTGAGAAAGTATGGATGTTAAGGTTTCTGAAAAGTAATCTAAATAAAATAATCAATTGGCCTTTAATTCTTAAAGGAATAGAAAAAAATTTACCAGGGAATTTACTGACGTTTATCAAAGTGTCTGATACTTGACTAGCAAGAGGGTTTATTTTTCCTGGTGAGGTAGCACAGGTAAACAGAGAACACGTCTATTTTCAAAGAATATTATTATTAAAGAGTAACATGCACAGGATATTTGCAAATTTGTTGGCCTTTGGGTCCCACTATTGAAAAAAATGCTTGTTTATCAGATTACTATTTACTGTATTTTGATAAACCATACAATGTAAAAGTTATGTATACAGTAGAGAGCACTAATAAAATTAATTTTTATTGCCTGGTTAGTTTTATTTCCTTGCTATCTACCATTACTAGCCACATTATTACTTTAAAAATTAATGAAAAATAAATACTTTCATTAATTAATTGTTTTTATTTAAAAGTAGGAATATTTTAAAGACATGTTAACACAGATAAAAGTTTGGATCCAAATATTTTTATATAAAAATATGTTAGTTGGAATTCTGAAATTATTCAGCAATTTTTGTCTCTTTATGCATGGATTTTTGGAAAGCAGCTAGACTGCCATAATTTTTTGTCACTACATATACTCTGAAATAGCTGTGATGGTTGAGGCATGTAAAATGTGTAACTGAACAGGTTATGTTTAAGGATATATATATATATATCCTTATGAAAGAAGATGCATGGATTTACATGAGAGTAAGGAGGATTATGTAAGAGAAGGGAAGGGAGAAAAGACATAATTATATAATTTGAAAAAATTTAATTGGTAATAGACAAAGTGTTTTGCCATAGTTGAAGCATAGAAGTACTTTGAATGTTTTTCAAGTAATTGTACTTGTTAAATATTCCTACCTGAGACCATATCAGGATCTCCCATCATATGCAGTAGCTATTTATTGAACTAGATGCAAGAAATGATTAGTAGATTAGTAAATCATATGAAATACATTACATAAATGTATGAAACAACCATAATGAAACCTATTATTTTATATAATTAACCCACATTCACAAATAATAAAAAAAGCCTTGGGTAGAAACTTATACCTGCAATCCCAATACTCTGAAGTTTGAGACAAAAGGTACAACACAAGTTTGAAGTCATATTGATAAATCTTGTAAGTTACAAACCAGTTAAGGCCCTACAGTGATTCTTAGTCATGAAAGAGTTTGATATTAATAATATTTGTCAATTAAATGAAAACAACAAAACCCTCATTGTCCTAGACTCATCAAATTGTGATTGCTGGTGATTTTGTAACAGGATCATTGATTATTTATATATAAATAATTGTTCACATCCATAAAGATCTGCAAGAGCTTTAGATGTGTTGTAGATTGTTGAGTCATTGGCAAAAAAGATCCCATAGACTCACCAGTCATTAAAAAATATTGTCAAGGCCATTAGGTTCTCTGAACAATCCTATGATTAGGTTCCATTGCTTTGTCACCAAGCATAGTTTAATTGAACTAATGCCAAAATAACAGTAGCTTCAGTCCTACTGAATAGCATTTATAATGCTAGAAAATACGTTTCATGCTATTGGAGGAGAAAAGCAATCATTGATATCATTAAGGTACAAATTCTATGGCATACAACAGAAATTTGTCTGCAAGGTATATTGATGTAATCGTGGCATGAATGCTATTGGGATAGCCAAACACTTTTTTTTTTGGTTCTTTTTTTTTCGGAGCTGGGGACCGAACCCAGGGCCTTGCGCTTCCTAGGCAAGTGCTCTACCACTGAACTAAATCCCCAACCCCAGCCAAACACTTTTGATTGATTTTAAGATCCACTTCAAAAGATGGAACCCATAACTGACATCACTACAGTGCCTGAGAGCCAGAGACTAGTTAAGTCAGGACGTAAGGGAAAAGTTAATTACTACTACTCAGTTAAGGAAATAAAGCACTAAATAGCATGCAATGACATATTGCTACATTGATAGATCAGAATATCACTCAGTTCTTATTAGAGAAGCTTCGTTTTGCTGTAGATAATAATTACTACAGGTCCACAAATAGGATGCCTTTATTAAAAACCATTTCCTCAAAGCTCAAGTAGTAGAAAGATATAAGAGCTAGAGAAGGTGGATGACCCTAAAGAAACAGAGTTTTTTACTACAGGACTGACTCACAGTTGAATGCACAAAGACTGTGACAACAGGAACAAGAACTGCAGATAGTCAAAACATACAAAATCTCAGTATGGGAAAGCATACATGGAAGGAATTTGCATCTCTTGCTTACTTGAATTGATACATTCTGCCAAAGGTAAAACTGAAACTAGTTTTATTCCTTAGAGAGTTGCTAAGAATCACCCAGAAATCAGGGAGGTCCTCATGCCGTAATAAAATGAATTTGTTTTTCTTTCTATCTTTTGTGATTATTTTTGTTTTATCTTGGTATATTTTAACTTCCTTTTTCTTCAATTTTATAAATTGTTTTGTTTTTTTTTATTCTGCTATGTTTTGTTGTTTGGTTTTTTTGAGAGAAAAGAAAAAAATATAGAGTTGAAAAAATGGAGGTAGGAAGAATCTTGTAGAAGTTGAGGAGGGGAAAAATAACCAATATATATTGTATGAAAATACATTTTAAATAAAAATAAAATGATAGGAAATAAAGAATAGGTTTTTTTGTAGCTTAACAATTATTTTTTTTAAAAAAATTCTTCAATTAGGGAGAAGCTGTCTGTCAGTTTCACAGTAGGAGATGCAAGACTTTTATCTCTTACTTCGAATATTATCCTTGGTTATAAATTCTTTCAATTATTTGACTTAAAGTGACAGGTCTCTTGTGCTTTTGTGAGAAAATGCCTTTCAAACACTCAAGTATGGGCAACCATTGTTTGCTCATTCTTCTTTACTGTAAAAAGAGTTTGTCATGAACAAAAAAATAGAATTCATGGAAATGCGCACATTCCTTATGGCTAAGAGTTTTAATGTAAACCTTCCTACTTAATTTCCAAACACTGAAAATGCATACAGAAATAAAATATAGATGATATACTGTATGCTTTACTAAGCATACTTAATAAATTATTTTAACCATGTGAGTTTGGGAAAGAGAAAAGCAAAATATCTGTTGGCCTTCTTTATTAGCACAGGAAGAATTTGTGCCCTTTCCTTTATTAATTCTTTCATATTGGCAAACTTTATGTACAGGAGCAAGACTAAAGTACTCTTGATTTTTTGGAATTCCAAAATCTTTTCAGAGATATTCAGTGATTGATTGAACACAAATGAAAACCAGTTATGTACATCATAGAGAAGACATAAGCATTAAACACAGACATTTTAATAAAAACAACAGGTATGTTTTTCTCTTTACACACTGAATAAAATAAGAAAAATACATGTACTTGAAAACAGAAGGCACAATAATAGGAAAACTGAAATTAGGTAATGTTCAAGCCTAAGAATAATTAATTAATTAATTACCTTATTTATTTTTACATTCCATATTTTATTCCCCTCCTGGTCCACTCCCTGAGAGTTCCTCATCCCATTCCACCCACTCCCTGCCCTTCCCCCACCCCTGTCTCCATAAGGATGTCCTTACCCCACCAACCCCACCAGAAAACTAAACCTCCTGGGGCCTCAAGTCTCTTGAGGGTTAGGTTTTCTGACTGAACCCAGACCCAGGCGTCTCTGCTGTAAATGTGTTGGAGGCCTCAGCTCATCTGGTGTATGCTGCCTGGTTGGTGATCCAGTGTCTAAGAAAGCTCAAGGGTCCAGGTTAATTGAGACTGCTGTTCCTCCTACAGGGTTGCCCTCTTCCTTAGCTTTCTTTAGCTTTTCCATAATTCAACCAGAGGGGTCAGCAGCTTCTCTTCATTGGTTGGGTGCACATACCTGTATCTCATTCTTTCAGCTGTTTGTTGGGTCTTTTGGAGAGCAGTAATGGTAGATCCTTTTTGTGAATGTCCCATAACTTCAATGGTGTCAGGTCTTAGGGCCTCCCCTCGAGCTGAAACCCACTTTGAGCCTGTCACTGGACCTTCTTTTTCTTAGGCTCTTCTCCATTCCCATCCTTGCATTTCTTTCAGACAGTAAGAATTATGTCAGAGCTTTGACAGTGAGATAGCAACCTCATCCATCACTTGTCCTGTCTTTCTTCTTGAGGTCAATCCAATAAGGTGCCTCTTCCAACTTTAGGGCTTTTTATCTAGGGTCCTCCCTTTAAGTCCTGGGAGTCTCTCACTTCCCAGGTCTCTGGTATATTCTAGAGGGTCCTTCCAACCCCCTTTCTCCCGAGGTCACCTGTTTCCATTCTTTCTGCTAGCCGCCAGGTCTTCAGTTTTTTTTTCCCCAACCCAATACAAGATCATGTTCCCCTCTCCCCCCACCCTCTATCCCTTTTCTCTGTCTTGTACCTCCGCCCCCCGCCCCGTTCCTGTCCCGTCCTGTCCCCATTCCCCTGCCCCCCCCATTTGGTTGCTTTCTTCTCTCTCCTAAGTGGAACTGAAGCATCCTCACCTGGGCCCTTCAGCTTGTTGACCTTTTTGATGGGGATTGCGTTGAATCTGTAGACAGCCTTTAGTAGGATTGTCATTTTTACTAAGTTAATTCTGCCAATCCATAAGCATTGGATATCTCTCCATTTTCTGAGATCTTCAATTTCTTTCTTGAGAAAATTCAAGTTCTTATCATAAAGATCTTTTACTTGTTTGGTTAGAGTTACCCAAAGATATTTTATATTATCTGTGACTATTCGTGAAGGGAGTTGTTTTCCTAATTTCGTTCTCAGCCTGTTTATCATTTGTATAAAAGAAGGCTACTGATTTACTTAAATTAAATGCCTATACTCAACAAAACTGGAAGACCTAGAGCAAACTGATGGCTTCTAGACAGATACCACATACCAAAGTTAAAGCAAGAGCAGGTAATTTTTTAAACAGGTCCATATCCCATAAGGGAATAGAAGAAGTCATATAAAAACTTCCCAACTGAAAAAAAAGCCCAGGGCCAGATGGATTTAGTTCAGAATTCTATTAGAACTTCAAAGAAGACCTGATACCAATATTTCTCAAACTATTCCATAAAATAGAAAGAGAAGGAACACTAATTCATTCTATGAAGTCAAAATTATTCTGATACCTGAAACACACATGGACCCCACCAAAAAAGAGATCTTCAGATCAATCTTGTTTATGAATATTGATGTGAAAATACTCAATAAAATTCTCACAAACCAAATCCAAGAACACATTACAACCATCATATACCACAATCAAGTAGGCTTCATCCCAGGGGTGCAAGGTTGTTTCAAAAAACGAAAATCTATTAACATAATCTACTATATAAACAAACTCAAAGAAAAAATTCACATGATCATCTCCTTAGATGCAGAAAAGGCATTTGAAAAAATACAACACCCCTTCATGTCAAAAGTATTGGAGAGATCATGAATTCAAGCATACTTAAACATAATAAAAGCAATTTACCACAAACCAACAGCCAATATCAAAGTAAATGAAGAGATACTTGAAGCAATCCCACTAAAATCTGGGACAAGACAAAGATACCCACTCTCCCCATATATATTCAATATAGTACTCCACGTTCTAGCTAGAACAATAAGACAACAAAAAGAGATCAACGGATACAAACTGGCAAAGAAGAATTAAAGGAATCACTATTTGCAGTATATATAAGTGACTCCAAAAATTCTACCAGAGAACTTCTCTAGCTGATAAACAACTTCAACAAAGTGGTTGGATATAAAATCAAGCCTAAGGATATTAAAAAAGCTAAACTGATGGCAAATAGGTATTTTTTAACTATGTCATCTGTCCTGAATTCTCACTGCGATCACATTTAGTAACACAAGATGGTTCCATGTTCCTCTGCTGTTCCTTTGTCTATATTGATACTGTTATATTCCTTCATTATATTTAAAACAATGTAGGGATATCTTTATCATAGCATTTTGTCAATGTTTTACCTATTATTTTTGCAATTCCTTTTAAGATGACTCTCAGCTCTATTTTTGTTAGAGATTTAAATCTAATTTTTTGTAAATTGAATATAATTCATAATAATGTCACAATTGAGTCTTTTTTAAAATTTTTATTAGATATATTTATTTATTTACATTTCAAATGTTATTCCCTTTCCCATTTTCCTGTCCATAAGCCCCCTATCCCATTCCCCTCCCCCATAAGTATGTTCCTCCTATCCACCACGCTTTACCATGCTTCCGACATTCCCCTGCTCTGGGGGTTCAATCTTGGCAGGACCAAGGGCTTCCCCTTCCACTGGTGCCCAACAAGGCTATTCTCTGCTAGATATGCAATTGGAGCCCTGGGTCAGTCCACCTATAGTCTTTGGGTAGTGATTTAGTCCCTGAGAGCTCTGGTTGGTTGGCATTGTTGCTCTTATGGGGTTGCAAGCCCCTTCAGCTCCTTCAAGCCTTTCTCTAATTCCTCCAACGGGGGTCCCATTCCCAGCTCAGTAGTTTGCTGCTAGCATTCGCCTCTGTATTTGACATGCTCTGGTTGTGTTTCTCAGAAGAGATCTATATCTGGTTCCTGTCACAATGTACTTCTTAGCTTCATCCATCTTACCTAGTTTTATGTGGGCCACATGTGGGGCAGGCTCTGAATGGCCATTCCTTCAGTCTCTGCTCTAAACTTTGCCTCCATATCCCCTGTTATGGATATTTTTGTTCCCCCTTTAAGATAGTGTAAAGCATCCGCATTTTGGTCATCCTTCTTCTTGAGCTTCCTGTGGTCTGTGGATTGTTTCTTGGGTAATTTGAGCTTTTGGGCTAATATCCACTTATCAATGAGTGCATACCATGTGTGTTTTTCTGTGATTCAGTTACCTCACTCAGGATGATATTTTCTAGTTCAATCCATTTGCCTATGAATTTCATGAAGTCATTGTTTTTGATCGCTGAGTAGTACTCCATTGTGAAGATGTATCACATTTTCTGAATCCATTCCTCTGTTGAAGGGTATCTGGTTCTTTCCAGCTTCTGCTATTATAATAAGGCTGCTATGAACATAGTGGAGCATGTCTTTGTTGTATGTTGGAGCATCATTTGGATATATGCCCAGGAGAGGTATAGCTGGGTCCTCAGGTAGTGGAATGTCCTATTTTCTGAGGAACCTCCAGACTGATTTCCAGAGTGATTATACCAATTTGCAATCTCACCAACAATTAGTGTGGATGTGCTTGTGGACACTGGCAAATGATAGTCCCCTATTTTTGTGTTTGGATATATATTGGATTGCTCATAGTTTTATGAAAGGATATTAGTAATTTTTTCATATATTTATTTGATTGTGAACAACACATATAATGTAAGATATAATGCAAGTTTATAATAATTTGTTATTTTAAGTACTATTATGTACCAGATAGGGCTTTTCTGAGAATAAAACAAATAGAGATGCACACATATGAACTTGGACACACATACAAGTACACACACACTTAGATGAGGTGAAGAGAAAGACATTCTAAGTGATTGCTTTTTTTTTTTTTTTACCATGGAAATGATACCCCTGAAAGGTATGAACAGTGTTGGTCAGAGGAATGGAAATGGTGCTTACATTTATACGAATTCATTAGATATTCTTCAGAAAAACTCAGTTTTTGTGCCTTAGGTCTTGACAAGTTAGAAGAGGCTTATCCACAAGAATAAAAATGAGCTATTTAAAGCAAATTGACTATAGATGTCAATCATGTCTACAAAACGGCACTCAGATTTACATACAAATAACCAGAAAAGAGGTTAGCAAAAATGATGAGTAAGCCTAACTTTTATCCATGGGTAATACAGGCTAGAAGGACAGCTTCAGGAAGTGCACTTCTATTTCTTATCCATGCTATCTGAGTTCATGTTTAATTATTACTTTATTTATTTACATTCCAAATGTTACCCCTTCCCGTGGTCCCCCTCCCCTAGTTCTCACACCCACCATTTCCCCTCACCCTGCCCTCTGCTAGCACCCCCCTTTCCTGGGGCAGCAAGTTTCTCCCCACTGAGATTAAGCACATCCTCTCCCACTGAGACAAGGCACAAATTTTGATTTTTTTGGAGAAATCACATGTAATTAATAAATCTATGCTTCAAACATTGTATTAGGAATCCACTGTACAAAAATACATAAAATAATTCATTTTAATTAAATGAAACACAAAATTACTAATACTGATTCAATCATATGTCCAAATAGCAATAATTGTGCTTTAAGAAATAAGGCAAAATTTAAACTAATAGTTGGCTAGGATGATAGTATCTGCAAAATAATAAGGGAGATGTTGGTTGCTTATTATTTTCAGTCATTTCTAGTTTTATGTTTTTCATTCTTTCAAATGAGTTCTTGATCAATTTGTGAGTGAGCTCAATTTGCACATCCATTTATGATAAGTATCTTAATTTAAGTAAAATTAATCTATAAAGATCATTAACTTCTCTCAAATAGAATTCTTAAAAATAAGGTTTGACACTTACAAGAAACTAGGAGTCCAGAAAAATAATACTGGAATATTAATCTGAACACTAAGTTCTATTTCAGCCATGATGACACTTAGAGATGAGATTTATGTTTATACTCTAAGGTGTATAGCTAATAGTCAATCTATAACTGTGATGTTGATTATTCTTAATTTGATTAGTTAGGGAGATGCTAGGGTAATGTGATTAATGTCACCAATTTAATCACAACATGTAGCTTCATTGATTACAGCCTCTATTGAAACAACCTAAATATGTTTCTCTCTTTCTCTCTCTCTTTCTGTCTTTCCATATACCTCTCTATATAATTATATGTATAATGCATATTTATATACGTATATTACTAACAATAACATTTAGAACATTAAATATTCATAATAGGCAGTTTGATATCAATTTTTTTTGCTTTTAATCATAACTTTACTCTATTGTTTAATAGTCAGAAATGATATCTCCTGCTTTGGAATATATGATGTCAACATCTTTATAAAATCTTAATATGTTTGATTTCTCATTTACACGTGAAGAATCTTCAATTTTAGACCTTACGTATTAAAATAAGGACAACTTCAGATATTGCAAAATTAAAAAAATCTCAAAAGATATGTTTTTATCCATATTTATTTATAAACTTTAAATTATAATTTTTCTTATGGATTAGGCTAAATATCTTAAAAAGAATAGTTCTCAATTTTTACAGTAGTATTGAAAGTTCAAAATCCTCTTTAAATTTAAAATTGATAAGGTCACACTTTTAGAGTGATATTTAAATTTGGTTGTATCTTACTGAATTTCAGGAATGTGAGTACTAAGATAGGAATTTGTGATCATATATGACTTACTGAAGAGAGAAAATTATAATTTTGGAAGAGAGGTAGATGGGACAGGTATTAAGCATGGGAATAACTTCAAGCCAAGTTCTAGCCTGAGAAAACTCCAAGAAGGTTATCACCAGTGAAAAATTATATTTCAATATATGTATCCAAACTCATCAAATGAAAACCTTTGCTTTTTGAACTGAACATCTGTTAGCAGAATGTATCTATTGCTAATTCAAGTTGTTACATAAAGAAAGACATTTTTTATTATCAAGTAGTATCTATTACATGGGTATATGTCATTTTTATTTTTCCTACTTTTAAAATCACATTGGTGCTTTACAACTTGAAGCTACAGTGAAGAATATAGGGAAGATCATTTGCATACTAGATTTTTTTTTTCCGGGGCTGGGGACCGAACCCAGGACCTTGCGCTTCCTAGGCAAGCGCTCTACCACTGAGCC
Organism: Rattus rattus; assembly: GCF_011064425.1. Taxonomy (NCBI): domain Eukaryota; kingdom Metazoa; phylum Chordata; class Mammalia; order Rodentia; family Muridae; genus Rattus; species Rattus rattus. Next base: position 224,574,820 of record NC_046154.1, on the reverse strand, counting down.
AAATCCCCAACCCCAGCATACTAGATTTTGAATGACTATAAAATCACAATTCACTTTAGTAAATGACAAAATGACACTGCTGGGTCACCGGCAAAGTATCCAATTGATTTCAAAAGAAACAGACTTTTCAAAGTAGCTATGAGCAATTTCATTTTTCCAAGAACTAATAAGTTTACTGCTTCTCTCATCTCGATATATGTGTTATACTTCAGAGTTACTCAAATCTTATTTTAAGAGATTATCCTTAATTTTGACAGTCTTTTAATTTACTTCTTTAATAAACACATATATCAGAATTTAAAACTTTCATTTTAGTGTACATTCAATTAGAGTTTTATGCTGATTTGAATATTCATAAATATTTCTTGTATAAAATATACATAGTAAATTATTTCATATATGTGTACATATTTTTATTTTCTTAGTAATGACTTTTGAAGAACAAAATCTTTTAATTTCTTTTAATAAAATTTATCAATTTGGTATATTTAGTTACAGAATTTGAAGCTGTGTTCAAAATATTGTTAGCAAATCAAATTAATGGAGATTCCTTTTCCATCCATATTATAAAAATTATAGTTTTGTACATGTATACCTATAATGTCTTATAACATATCTAATACATATGTGATATATTTGTTAAATTTATATTAATTTTATCTCTAGTTGACTGTAGCTGGTTATAGATTATATCTGTTTGCTTTTATAATATTGTATATATTATATCATAATATATATATATATATATAGTGTGTGTGTGTGTGTGTGTGTGTGTGTCTGACTTAAGAACTCCTTGATTACACTAGTGGGTTGTTATGTTTCCAGGGTGACACATAGGACTCTAATTCTGTGGACAAAAGGAGAAGGAAAACAAAACATACAGCTTTTATTACATTTTACTTTGCATTACTATAACACTCATCCAGACCCTTTGACGAAAATCACTGCCATGTCCCTGTCCTTAGCTTCTACCTCAGTGCAGCCTCGACAGTTGCCATCCACCTCAAGATGGCTCTTTCACGTTGTGTCCTCTTCTGTTCAAAGATCTGAGAATTTCATCACTTTCAACTTCTCTTCCAAAATGAAAGTGATTTATCATCTTACTCAAGAATGCTTGCTTTTGCATTCAACACGATGTTTCTATACAGTCTTTAGTGAAGCTCAGACAAGATTGTATTAAAACTCCTATCATAAAACAAACATATCCAACCAGGGAGAACACATGTAATTTGATGTAATCTTTGAGTTGTGTTCATTTCTTAACGGGAATTGAAAAGCTCTTGTTTAGACTTTCATAGTCAGTTTATGTTCTCACTGACAGTATATGTCATTCCTCATCAGTGCTGAAAAACTTCATTTGTGTGACCTACTGGCTCTGTGTGTGTGTGTGTGTGTGTGAGAGAGAGAGAGAGAGAGAGAGAGAGAGAGAGAGAGAGAGAGAGAGAGAGAGAGAGAGAGAAAGAGAGAGCCTTCTTGAATCAGCTATTCAGCTATTTAGCTATTTGGTATTATAGACAGTTGTGATGTTTAACGGTAATTGTTGACATGATTAAATTCTTGATCAAATAATTGATAGGCTTCTGAACAGACCTATGAAAATGTTTTCTGAAAACACTAAGTGGAGAAGAAAGCACTTTTTCAGAATAGTCAGAACTCCAAACTGTGGCCAAGATAAAGGAAAAGCCATACTTGAGGTATCTAGGCCTTCAAACCGGAGTGGACAAAGAAAGATCTAGCTTCCTCCATTGAGCAGCAACATGTAAACAGCTCTCCAGTTTGTCGACATCTATTGTTGGAGTTCTCAGCATATTGGTGTGTACTAGGGTCATCAGTCACCTTACTAATATGCATTCCTCCTCTTCAAAGACACACTTGATTAATTCACTCTTCATAGCCAAGGGACTCTTCAGTATTTCATCTTTTAATATATATCCTTGTTATAGGTGGAAATCATCAGCAGAGCAGCTGACTATGAGTTGCCCAGGAATTCTTGCTATGCATTTACCTATGTATCAGCCATGTTTCTGTATCCATCTTCATAAATTAATTGGCTCATTAAGCTATATTTGAAGAAAATCATTTTTCCCACATTGAAGTTCTCTCTATTTGGAGTGGATTAACTATTTTGATTTTGTATTCTTGTGTTAAAACAGAATCTCTAGTAGCTTGGGCAGACTTAACTTTAGCTATGTAGCCAAAACTTATTTAGACACCTCCGGTACCACTCCTCCCATCTCCCAGTATCGAGAACTGAAGAATGCACCATACTACTTAGTTTGCATAAGTTCCTGTAATATCTTTCCAGTAAATTACACAGGAAGGAGAGGGTGGATGTGAGTAGAGGGTACGGTAGACAAAGAAAGAGAGAGGGAAAGACAGACGGAGGAAGGGACGGAGGGAGAGAGAGAGAGAAGAGGGGGAGAGAGAGGCTATTATATTTTCAGAATCAAGAGCTAACATTGTAACAATAAAGTTTCTGGCCTTTGGGAAGTGGATCAGTTGATTGTATTTGTTTTTCAGGCATGAAAATATTAGTTTGGATATCAGATTCTATTCAAAAAATATAAAACAAAACAAAGCAAAACAAAATAAAATGGGCCCAGATGTATTCTCTGTTCAAAACAAAGAAATTCTCTTGAAAGAAATACATAAATAGAAGCAATTTACAAATGGATTCTGATAAATATTAAATTCTGTGCAGGAGCCTAATGTATGGACACGGAAGTGCCAACACACACACACACACACACACACACACACACACACACACACGTCAGCCGAAGGAATAAAAAAGGTATTTTGATATATTTTAGAGTGATTGTCACACTGTTTCTAAAAAATAAAATAAAATATAATATAAAAACAGAAAGCATTTTGATAGACATAAATTTAAAACTAAGATTAGTATGAAGTAATACAAAACGGTGAACAATTCATTGGAAAGATAGCAAGCAAATATCTGTTCTACCTGATTTTACTAACTTGTGCTATGTACAAAGTAAATTTTAGCCCCACTCAAAATCAAACATTTTGCAATCAGAGCTATTCCTCAGATTCCAATAAACAGCCCGGTTGTCCTTGGCTTCCTCCACTTTGTGAATGGAGCACTTTGTTCTCTCTGCTCTGGGAATACTTTTTCCTGATGATATTTTCCTTTGGCTGGGAAATAGATTAAGGGCTTTTCTTCCTGGCAAACTCTTCTTTCAATTGGACACAACTACTGAACTTACTTAAGAGGGAGTTTTATTTATTCTGGCCACTCACATTTATCTTGTAGATGTCTATAAACTTAAAAATTAGAGAAGATTTTAGACAAAAACGTTTTTAAAGGCACACCTGCAAATAAGTTATCATTAATATATCCAAGAGTTCTGAAGAACGGACACTAACAATGACATTTTTACTGTCAGACCACACACAAGAGAAATTTATAACAATGCAAGATCCATTTTTAGAGAACATAGGTTTGTACATTTAGAGAACATAGCTTTAGTCACAGCTCTCCCTGTTTTTCTGTTTTAACTGGTTCATTCTCAGAAGCACCAATATCCTGTTATTTTTATAAATGCTGATTGCCATTGATTTCAGATACCACATTTTAATGTCTGGATACTGTGAAGAAGTGTGAGTGAAAAAGAAACATGTTTTCTTCTAATCATAAAGTGTTTTACAGTTGCCTGTTGAGGAGACCAGATTTCTGCTCCTGGAAAATAAGTTTTAACACTATAAACTCTTTTACTACAATGGGTATTTCCTGTTGTCTCCTTGGCAGCTAGCAGGCTGGAGAGTGTTACAGTTAGTAACACTGACAGGTTGCAAACGTTTGCCAAAGGAAAATGTATTAGACTGAAGTGGAACAGCTTGGCAGATGGATTTGCTTGGATTTTCTTGGAGTCTATAAACAAAAAGAAGGTAATCTCATGAGTAATATGTGAAAGGGGAAATGAATCCTTTTCCTAGAGAACTTTCAAAATGGAATGACAAAATCTTTCAGGATTTAAATCAAATGTTATAGGATAGTTTGTAATCTCTCTTCTCTAGGACTCTCCCGCAGCTATATTTTGGTTGGAAATATGGGTATGTATTTTGTATGTATCCCAAAAAATATATTTCAGATATACATGTGATCAGTCTTCACCAATAGACAAATTCATAAACATAATTACAGGATGTTCATATATTTCATCTGGAATAGTAATATTATTGGAATATTTTGAGTAAGAGTTCAGTAAGCAAAGGGCAACAATAAAGGCATTATCTCCTTTTCCTCAATAAAGGACAAAATGAAAAATGACTAGGAATTCAGTAGTTTCTTTGTATTTCTGAAAGAACACAGTTCTTGCTGTGATTATCACAGAGCAGTTGTAGCTGCTTTATTTTTATTTATATGACAAACCTCTTTCGTGACATATTTTCTTCCCTGCAAAGGAATTTCTATTCCAAGTTACTAGATGTTATTTGTTCAAAGAAGGGTTTGAATTATGTATTATTTTTTTAACATAAAATGGACATGTACTGATTAGGTCTGTCCAATTGTAATGCTTTCTATATCTTTATGTGATAATCAGAAAATTAAATTAAATTTTCTTCTTTATAGTGTGAGGATTCTAGTACATGTTACTCATGTATTCTCTGAAGTCTTATGATGGTATCATTTGCCCTTCTCCTATGTTGGTAGTATGCCATGTTTCTGAAAAAGGAAATCCCATCACTTTATAAACCAAATGTGACTTATAACCTGAATGTAATTTTTTCCAAAATGAGCCTGTAAACAGCTGTAATTCTGCTTGCTCCAATGGTGAAACTAATGCCAAACACTTATCCCCATCTTACCAATGCAGAAATAACCAGAAGAGTGAAACGGAACTGTTGAAACACACCATTCCACTGATTCCCATCTTATTTCCGCAATATCTCATGTAAATAGGTGCACTATGATATTTATATCTGAAATGGTAAATTAATTCCATGGAAAGAATTACTTTTCTAGATGTTTATCCTATTTTCTCCATTCATCTGGCCTTCAATTCTATGTGCAAAGTGACTTTCAAAATTCAACTATAAATAGCCAAATGAAAATATCAAAATCTTTCTCCACCCAGAGCCTCACTAAAGATAGAATTAAGTTCTGCAATATTTGAGTACATTTTAAGCTTAGGGAGGAAATGAGACAATTGAAGTCATTCCTTGGAAATGTTGACAAGATTACTGTGTATACAGCACAAGATGCACAGAAGACAACCGTAGTAAGCTAAATATAAGGGGTTGGTGAAGGATTGAATGTAGGTAGTAAACATGAGCTATAGCCAACGATACAAAGGTAATTGTTTTTCTAGTTCTAACTCTGTCATTTTTCTTATTTTTTATGATGGAAAAGTACATAAAAATACATGCGATGGTGAAATAATCAAGTCCAGTATAAAGCATAAAGTCTGTATCTTCTTTGAGCATGGTTACTCTAACTATACAAAAGTAAATCACACCATCCAATTTTAAAACAAGAAGAATAAATCAGAGTGGCAAAGTAAGTAAGACAGGAAGATAAGGAACTGGAGATTCCCTCTTACTGTTTTTATATATCAGTTACATTGTGCATGAGTGAACCAGGGAGCTTAATAGTGCTAGAAATTCATATCAGTATTAATCTCTAAAGTACTGACATGCATTTTTACATAAATAAAACAATTACCTTCATCTATGCTGCACATTTGGAAATGAATAGATTAACATTTAATCATTATGTTTTAAGTAGAATTACTATGATGATTTTGTTGTGTTTTCTTCTTCAAGATTTGAGCATAAACAGTCAAGACTCAACTCTGCAATTGTCAATGCCTTTGCCAGTGAGAATTATTGATATGATCTTGCTATTGTTGTCTGCCAAAGACCTAATCAACAAGGAACAATAAAGTTTCTGAATGCATAGCTTTTTTATCTCTTAGAAATGTGTCATTTATTTTGTACATGTATAATTGTGAGATGAGTATGTGTGTTATACATGTTTGCATGTATGTACAAGCATACACATTTACAGGTGTTTGTGGAGATGAGGAGTCTGGGTTGAATATTTTCTTCTGTTCTTCTCTACCTTATATATTGACAAAGTCTCTCATCTGAATCTGTGAGTTGCAGATTTGCTTAGTCAACTTTGTACTGGGAACCTCCTGTGTACTAGGTAGAAGGCTGTATGCACCCAGCATTTAGGCTTGATACAGGAATCTAAATTATGGCTACAACACTAGGACTTTACTGACAGCCATTTCTCCACCCAAATACATTTTTGATCTGCTTTGTAATTAATAGCTTACCTCCAACCCAAATTTTCCACCCAATCAAGCCTACAACTACATGCATATCTCTATAACTATAACTTCATGTATCTCTATGAATTCTCAGTCTTGAAAATAACATTTTAAAAAATTTTACATAAGAAATTATGGCAACCTTCCAGTTTCTGCTTGCTCCCAGAGCTGACCTGGTCCTACAGCTTTCTATACTCAAATCCCATGGTGGAGAGAGCTGGACTCCCAGAAGTGCAGACAATCCTGTGAGCTCAGGGGAGAACACCACTTCTGCTCACATTCCTAGCCCAAGAGTCCTCTGTACACAGGATCCTAAGAGCAGTCAGGGAGAAGATTCCTCTGGTCTCTGCCTGTGGCCATAGCTCGGGGCCAGTCTTCAGGAGTGCTGACACTCCTGAGAGCAAAGATAAGACCACCATGCCTGCTCCGAGAATCCCCCCTGGAGCCCTCAGGACATATGAATCCAGGAGTGATATGAGACAGGACCCTCCTAGTTTCTGCCTGTGCCTAGAGATGAACCTGCCCACAGGTCTTTTTACCCAGATCCCACTGGAAAAAGGTGGTCGTAAGGAGTACTAACACACAGGGTTACAGGAGGGCCAAGTCACTGTCATAGACAGTGAGACAAGCTAACCTCAGAGACAACAATATAGTGAGAGGAAAGCATAGGAACCAAACAACAAAAACCAAGACTATTTGGCATCAGCAGAGCTCAGTTCTCCCACTAAAGCAAATACTTTATATCTCAACACACCAGAAAAGCAAGATTTGGATTTAAAATCACATCTCACAATGATTATAGAGGACTTTAAGAAGGACATAAATAACTCCCTTAAAGAAATACAGGACAACACAAGTTAACAACTAGATGCCCTTAAAGAGGAAACACAAAGATCCCTTAAAGAATTACAGGAAAAAACAACCAAACATGTGAAGGAATAGAAGAACACCATCCAGGATTTAAAAATGGAAATAAAACTAATAAAGAAATTATAAAGGGAGTTACCCTGGAGATAGAAAAACCTAAGAAAGAGATCAGTAGGCATAGACACAAATATCACCAACAGAATACAAGAGATAGAATAGAGAATTTCAGAGGCAGAAGATACCATTGAAAACAGTGACACAACCATAATAAAATATGTAAAATGAAAAAAAAAAACTCCTACAGCAAACCATCCAGAAAGTTCAGGACACAATGAGAAGATCAAACCTAAGGAAGGTTTGGTAAGGAAGAGAGAAGATTTTCAAATTAAAAGTCTGGTAAATATCTTCAACCAAATTATAGAAGAAAACTTACCCAATCTACAGAAAGAGATGCCCGTAAACACAGAAGAAGCCTATAGAACTCCAAATAGATTGGACCAGAAAAGAAATTCCTCCTGTCATATAATGTACAAAACAATGAAAGAATATTAAAAACAGTAAGGGGGAAAAGGTCAAGTAACATATAAAGGAAGACTTATCAGAATTATACCAAATTTCTCATATCAGACTATGAAAGACAGAAAATCCTGGGAAGATGTCATACAGAACCCAAGAGAATACAAATGACAGCGCAGAATACAATATCCAGCAAAACTCAATTAACATAGATGGAGAAACCAAGATATTCCATTCCAAATTTCATAGTATCTTTCCACAAATCCAACCCTAAAAAGGATAATAGATGGAAAACTCCAACACAATGGGGGAAAACTACACATGAGAAAAGGAAAGAACTTAATTTTCTTGCAACAAACCCAAAAGAAGAGAGCCACACAAACATATTCTACCTCTAACAACAAAAATAACAAGAAACAACAATCACTATTGCTTAATATCTCTTAACAACAATGGAATCAATTCCCCAATAAAAAGACACAGACTAACAGAATGGATACTTAAAGACAACCCAGCATTTTGCTGCATACAGGAAACACACCTCAGTGATGACAAAGACAGTTACTACCGGTAAAAGGCTAGAAAACAATTTTCCTGGCAAACGGTCACAAGAAACAAACTGGAATAGCCATTCTAATATCAAATAAAATCGATTTTCAATGAAAATTTATCAAAAAAGATAAGGAAGGCCACTTCATATTCATCAAAGGAAAAATCAACCAAAATGAACTCTCAATCCTGAATATCTGTGCTCCAATTGCAAGGGCACCTACATTCAGAAAATAAACCTTATTAAAGCTCAAATCACACATTGTACCTCACATAATAATAGTGGAAAATTTCAACATACCACTCTCATCAATGGACAGATCATGGAAACAGAAACTAAAGAGAGACATAGAAAAGTTAACAGAAGTTTTGAACCAAATGGATTTAACAGCTACTTATAGACCATTTCATCCTGAAAAACAAAGGATATACCTTCTTCTTAGCACCTCATGGTACCTTCTCCAAAATTGACCATATAATCTGTCACAAAACAGGCCTCAACAGATACACAAAGATTGAAATAATTCCATACATCCTGGACTAAGGATGGTCTTCAATAACAACAAAAATAACAGAAAGCAAACAGACACATGGACAATGCTCTAATCAACGATATCTTGGTCAAAGACAAAAGAAAGAAAAGAATTAAAGACTTCTTAGAATTTATTAACAATGAAGGCACAACATACTCAAACTTATGGGACACAATGAAAGCAGTGCTAAGAGGAAAACTCATAGCTCCGAGTGCCTCCAAAAAGAAATTGGATAGAACATACATTAGCATCTTGACAGGATACCTAAAAGCTCTGGAACAAAAAGAAGAAAAGCGACCCAAGAAGAGTCAACAGCAGGAAATAAGCAAAGTCAGGGCTGAAATCAACCAAGTCGAAACAAAAAGTACTATAGAAAGAATCAGCAAAACCAAGAGCTGGTTCTTTGAGAAAATCAACAACATAGATAACTCTTAGCCAGACAAACCAGGGGGCATAAAGAACATATCCAAATTAACAAAATCAGAAATGAAATGGGAGACATAACAACAGAATCTGAGGCAATTCAAAAAAAATCATCATATCCTATTACAAACTCCTATAATTAATAAAACTAGAAAATCTGTATGAAACGGACAGTTTTCTAGACAGATACCAGTAACCAAAGTTTAGATAAAACACCTAAACATTCCCAGAATTCCTAAGGCAATAGAAGCTGTCATTAAAAGTCTCCCAAACAAAACCAGGCCAGGACCAGATGGCTTTAGTGCTCAATTTTATCAGACCTTAATAGAAGACCTAAAACCAATACTGTCCAAACTATTCCACAAAAGAAAAAGAAAAAGAACACTACCCAATTTCTTCTGTGAAGCCACAGATATGCTTATACCTAAACCACATAAAGACCCAACATAGAAAGAGAACTTCAGTCCTATTTCCCTTATGAATATTGATGCAAAAATACTGAATAAAATTCTCACAAACCAAATCCAAGAACACATCAAAATGATCATCCATCATGATCAAGTAGTCTTCATCCCAGGGATGCAGGGATGCTTCAATATATGGAAATCTGTCAACATAATCCAATATGTAAACCAACTCATAGAAAAAATGATGATCTCATTAGATGTTGAGAAAGGATTTAACAAAATTCAACACTCCTTCATGTTAAAAGTCTTGAAAAGATCAGGAAATCAAGGGTCATACCTAAACATAGTAAAATCAATAAACAGCAAACCAGTAGCCAACATCAAACTAAATAGAGAGAAATTTGAATCAAACCGACTAAAATCAGGGATAGACAAGGCTGCCCACTCTCTCTACTTACTCAATATAGTACTCAAAGTCATAGTCAGAGCAATCAGCCAACAAAAGGAGGTCAAAAGGATACAAATTCAAATGGAAGATGTCAAAATATCACTATTTGCAGATGATATGATAGTATACTTAAATGACTCCAAAAGTTACACCAGAGAACTACTAAACCTGATAAACAAGTTCAGCAAAGTGGTTGGGTATAAAATTAACTCCAACAAATCAGTAGCCTTCCTCTACTCAAAGGATAAACAGGCTGGGAAAGAAATTGGACAAATGACACCCTTCTCAATAGTCATAAATAACAAAATACTTAGATGTGACTCTAACCAAGCTAGTACAAGATCTGTATGGCAAGAACTTCAAGCCTCTGAGGAAAGAAATTAAAGAAGATCTTGGGAGATTGAAAGATTTCCCATGTTTATAGATTGGCAGAATTAATATTGTAAAAATGGCTATATTAACAAAAGCAATCTCCAAATTTAATGCAATACCCATCAAATTTATAACTCAAATCTTCATAGAGTAAGAAAGAGCAATTTCCAAATTTATTTGGAATATCAAAAAACCCAGGAGAGTTTAACCTATCCTCAACAATAAAAGAATTTCTGGGAGAATTGCCCTTCTGGACCTCAAGCTGTATTACAGATCAATAGTGATTAAAAAAAACCCTGTATGTTATTGGTACAGAGACAGGCAAATACATTAATGGAGTGGAACTAAAGACCCAGAAATGAACCAACATACCTATGGTCACTTGATCTTTGAAAAGGGAGCTAAAACCATTCAGTGAATAAAAGATTTCATTTTCAACAAATAGTGCTGGTTCAACTAGAGATCAGCATGTAGAAGAATATAAATTGATCCATTCTTATTACGCTGTAAAAAACTCAAGTCCAAGTGGATCAAGGACCTCCACCTAAAACCAGATACACTGATACTAATAGAAGAAAAAGTAGGGAGAGTCACAAACACATGGGCACTTGGGAAAAATTTCTTAATCAGAACACCAATGACTTATGTTCTAAGATCAAGAATCAACAAATGGGGCCTCATAAAACTGCAAAACTTCTGTGAAGCAAAGGACATTTTCATTAGGACAAAATGACAACCAACAGATTGGGAAAAGGTCTTTACCAATCCTACATCTGATAATTGTCTAATATCCAATATATACAAAGAACTCAAGAAGTTAGACTTTAGAGAATCAAATAACCATATTTAAAAATGGGGTACAGGACTAAACAATGAATTCTCAGCTGAGGAATATCGAATGGTTGAGAAGTACCTAAAGAAATGTTCAACATTCTTAGTCATCAGGGAAACACAATTCAAAACCACTCTGAGATTCCACCTCACACCAGTCAGAATGGCTAAGATCAAAAACTCAGGTGACAGCAGATGCTGGGGAGGATGTGGAGAAAGAGGAACACTCCTCCATTGTTGGTGGGATGGCAGATTGGTATAACCACTCTGGAAATCAATCTGGAGGTTCCTAAGAAAAATTGGACATAGGGCTACCTGAGGACCCAGCCACACCACTCCTGGGCATATACCCAAACCATGCTTCAACACATAACAAGGGCACATGCTCTACTAAGTTCATAGCAGTCTTATTTATGATAGCCAAAAGTTGGAAAGGACCCAGATGTCCCTCAACAGAGTAATAAATACAGAAAATGTGGTACTTGCACACAATGAAGTACTACTCAGTTATTAAAACAACTTCATGAAATTCATAGGAAAATGGATTGAACTAGAAAATATCATCCTGTGTGAGGTAACCCAGTCACAAAAGAACACACATGGCATATACTCACTGATAAGTGGATATTAGCCTCAAAGCTTGAAATACCCAAGATACAATCCACAGACCCCATGATGTTCAAGAAGAAGGTAAAACAAAGTACAGATGCTTCAGTCCTTCTTAAAAGGGGGAACAAAAACATTCATAGGAGGAGGTATGGAGACAGAGTTTGGAACAGAATCTGAAAAAATGGCCATTCAGAGCCTGCCCCAACTGTGGATCCACACCATACACATACTGCCACCAAAGCCAGACAATATTGTTGATGCAAAAAGTACATGCTGACAGAAGCCTCATATAGCTGTCTTCTGAGAAGCTCTGCAGAGCATGACAAATATAGAGGCGAATGCTAGCATCCAATCAGTGATTTGAGAATGGGATCCCCATTGGAGAAGTTAGAGAAAGAATTGATGTTGATGGAACTGAACAGGCTTGCAACCCCATAAGAACAATAATAACCAACCAGAGCTCCCAGGGACTAAACCACCACCCAAAGAGTACACATGAACAGACCTATGGCTCCAGCTGCATATGTTGCAGAGGATGGCCTTGTTGGGCACCAATAGGAAGAGAAACCCTTGGTCCTGCCAAAGCTGGAGCCCCAGTGTAGAGGATGTCAGGGCAGGGAGATGGAAGGTGGGGGCGGTTGTCTGGTGGCATCCTCATAGAAGAAGGGGAGGGGATGGTATAGAAGGTTTATGGATAGGAAACTGGGAAAGATGATGACATTGAAATGTAAATAAAAAATAATATCCAATTAAAGAAAAAGAAAATAAAAGCTATGTCAAGCAGTGAGCCACACAATTGTAATCCTAGCAATCAAAAAGACTATACATGAATAAAGTGTTTATTATAGCCTGGACTTCAATAAGATGCTTTTGGAAGAAAGAAATGCAAAAAAATAGAAGACAGGATACAAAAAATTGACAAAAGGAGAATAGAAATGATAGAGGAAGAATAAGAGGATGGGAAAACCAAACAGAGCAATGAAAAAGACAATCTTCCTCCACTGTCGTGTGGTATACCAGCTCTAAAGTAAACACCGCAGTTGGTCATTCAGGCTTGCACTTCCTGTCTATCAATGGTATACTTTTGTTTTGTATACTTCTGAGATTTCTGTGACTTTGTTTATTCTTAGTGGGTCTACTTTTCAAAGTCTGTTTGATTTCGTGGTGGCTATCTCTCAGGAAATCAGAACACGAAGCTGACATCTTTCAAGCTTTAGTTAAGTATAGTGTCTGTCACTTTCAGAAGAGCCATGGGGTGTATACATGGTACAGGCTGTCAGATTTATTGCTGTCTAGAAGGTGATCTAAGAAAATCAGGCAGATGGATAGATGTGAAAAACACTGCACTAAGCATTAGTTAGTAGTGACACTAAACCAACTAGCACAAGAATGGTAAGAAATTCCTTATCTCATTTTTACCAGATTTGCCAATCTTGTTCTACTTGCCCAAGGAGACAGATATTAGTAGGTTTCAATTGCTTGTAATATAAAATTTTGACTAATGCAATTTCACTAAGTGATAGTCACATTTGCTTACTGTGAGAAATGGTAGTTCTTAAAAGTCTTCCCCTCTTTGAGTTCCTCTGAATTTAAACACTTTTTAAATTTTTATTTGTAAAATTATAATATAATTGTTGCATTCTTCTTTCCTTCCTTTCCTATAAGTCCTCCTATTTATACTCCCTTCTTTCCCCTATATCTTGGTCTCTTTTGTTATTAATTCTCATGTATGAATACAGGTGCACATACATTTCTAAATATAGTCTTTTCATTCTGTATAATATTACATATAAAATTATATATCTCTATAATATATGCACATAAAATTATACATATATATATTTATGTGTGTGTATATTTGTAGGGCTGAATATTCGACACTGGATAGCTAATTAGTTTGTTCTTTTCTGGAAAAGGCCCACATCTCTTCTTCCTTCTTTGCTCATGTGCTATTGTTTTAATACACTGGAACATCATAGAAATTTCCTCATCCACTTTCAAATGTTCATTAGTGTTACATGCTCAGCATATATTTGGGCAGTCATGTTGGTGACTATGGATATAGCTTCTGATTTCACTAGGAAACACAATGTAGCATCGTACTCCTATTCTTATGCCTCTTATAATTTGTGTTCCCAATCTACTGCTATGTACGTTGTACAATGAAGATTATTATTGCCAGTAAACACTTCAATATCACATACGTAATAGCTTTGGGGGGATATGTACAAGCAATGTGCTACTTTCTACCACAAATATTTTGTCTGCATGGACTCTGTACAATCATTGATTGTTTACCAAACAATTGAGAAAGGTGATTGACATTAAAAGTAGTCAAAAAGACTGCCTTTATTTTCATTAAAATAACTTTTTACCCAATATATTGTGATTATGCTTTTTTCCTTACTGAACTAGTAAATCCTCTTGACTTTACTATCATAAAAGTACTACTGGAGCTATAACCTTTTCACATGCCAAGACATCATAGAGCTATAGTAATAAAACAAAATTATTGAGATAAAAATGTATTGATCAATGGAATCAAATTAAAGCCCAGAAATAGGTGCACACACATATGGGCATCATATTTTAACACAGAATATAAGAGTAGACATTGTAGAAAAGAGAATTTTCAGTAAACAGTGCTAGCCAAATTGATGGCTGAATGTAAAACAATGAAAATCTATCCATATGTATACCTCAACACAAGACCACATACTGTGAATATGATACAAGATAAACTGGGACATAGACTTAACTCATTGGCACAGGAAAGTACTTTCAGAGAAGGACAGTCTGGACACTAAAACCACCATTAATTAATGGGACTACATGTAGCTGGAAAGTTTCTGAACAGCAAAAGACACCATCATTTAGGCAAAAAGGCAATTTGAAGAATGGAAAATCTCTATTAATTATACATGTGATAGACAATTAGTTTCTAGAGGATACAAAGTACTAAGAAATGAATATCAAGAAAATAAATAATCTAATTTAAATATGTTGTATAGAATAGAGAATCCTCAAAGATTAAACACAAATAATTGAGAAACAATGTAGCAACCATGGAAATTAAATGAAAATTACTTTGAGATGCCATATTTTTTTCAGAATGACCTGCATCTTTAAGTAAATGATAACAGGCTCCTGTGAGGTTGCTGTGGGAAGATAAACTTGTACCACTATGAAACTCAGTGTGTCAGCTCCTCATGAAGATGGAAATAAGTCTACCTCAAGATCCAGTTATGTCTTCTAGGGCATATATTGAAGGAACTATATTATATTATAAAGGTACTTGCTCAAATATCATTGTTGCTATTCTGTTTATAATAGCCAGAAATTGAGAACAAACTAGATGTCTGTCTATCCACTGGTAAATGAATAATGACAATGTGGTATATTTACACAATGAAAATGGAATATTACTCAGGTTAAAAAAATGTACTCATGGAAGTTGTAGGCAAATGGATGAAGCTAAAAACATTCA